>NC_143063.1:19950000-20296666 GCF_052426305.1 Pelodiscus sinensis | reverse complement strand
AGGCAGGTGCCTTCTCCATCTCTTCCTGCTGCCACCTCAGCCCCAGCACCAGTACCAGCAAAAGTGGCCGTGTGGGCAAAGGGAGCAACTGTTGGAGGCGCATGCACTCCCTCGTCCTATATGCCCCCTTTCTCCTCAAGCACAGAGGAAGGAGAAGAGAAGAAGGCACCTCCTGCTTTGCCTCCTGCTCTGCCTCCTCCTGCTGCACCTCAGCTACCATAGCTGCCAGAGCTGAGACACCACAAACTGCCGGCTTGAGCTTTGGCAGCTGCAGTAGCCCAGCAGCCAGCAGGTCATGGCCTGGCAGCAGACTGAATTGGTGGCTGGGAACCGCTGGTCTAGGGAGATTGTGGAATCTCCATCACTGAAGTTACTTAACAGCAGGTTACATAAACATCTGTCAGAGATGATCTAGATAGTGGTTGGTCTTGCTGTGCGTGCAGGGGACTGGACATTCATGACTTCTTAAGGTCGCTTCCAGTTCTAGTATTCTATGATTCTATGAACCTATGTTAACCAAAGAACTATTGCACATGAAAAGGGAAAGGCTCCTTAGGGACTAGAACTATTCTTAATGAAAAGCGTAGTCACTTCCCAACTGTATTTTTGTTTTGTGATCCTGTTGATTTTTTCCCCACATTGCCACATGTATTTATGGCTGAACAACAGAAATGTTGAAATGAAGCTTTTTGTTTTGTTTGTTTGGCAGTCTTTAGCCATGAGCATAGCCATTTTGTTAGAAATTTCAAAAGATTGAAATTTGGAGGATGTGAAAACTGCAAGGCTGTGTCTAGACTGCATCCCTTTTTCGTAAAAGGGATGCAAATTAGATATATCGCAATTGCAAATGAAGTGGGGATTTAAATCTCCCCCGCTTCATTAGCATAAAAATGGCTGCCGCTTTTTTCTGGCTTGGAGCTTTGCCGGAAAAAAGCACCAGTCTAGACGCGGATCTTTCGGAAAATAAAGCCTTTTCCGAAAGATCCCTTATTCCTCATTTTAAGTGGGTGCATTCTTCTCATTTTAAGAGGGATGAGGGATCTTTCGGAAAAGGCTTTATTTTCCGAAAGATCCGCGTCTAGACTGGCGCTTTTTTCCGGTAAAGCTCCGAGCCGGAAAAAAGCGGCAGCTATTTTTATGCTAATAAAGCGGGGGAGATTTAAATCCCCGCTTCATTTGCAATTGCGATATGTCTAATTTGCATCCCTTTTACGAAAAAGGGATGCAGTCTAGACACAGCCCAACAGTTTTGACATTGTAGTCCCATGAAAGGATTGAAACTGTTGGAATTGGTGAGAGCTGTATCCTTTATCTACCCTGACCAGTGAATTCACACTGGGAGGCTGAAGTGAGGTTCATTGCATAAAGGAAGAGGGGCTTTATTTTTTAGAGCATAATGTGTTTTAGATAGGTGAAACAAGGGGATTAGAATAAATGCATCTCCCACTTTGATGCAAGGGGATGGAGCACTGTAGCATAGCCCACTCCTTATCCACCATAGGTTTGAAATAAAGCCCTCTCCACCTCTCGCACAGCACATGAGAAGAGACTGAATTTGTGTTGAGACAGGAGCACTTCTGGCCTTCCCACCTCATCCCACTTTGGATGCAAAGTTGGTGCCTGACCTCCCTCCACTGCGTGCAGGAGATTCATGGCTTTGGTTCCCCCGTGGACAGTCTCAGCATAGGGGTATGTTAGACCGTAGACAGATTTAGAAACGTATTGTATTATGAGCTGCAGTGCATGACAAAGCAAATGAGGAAGGGCGTTCAGCTCTGTGAAACCATGCACTCAAAATAGTGATGTTTTGGAAAGTGTGAGAAATATTTCCCTGTATCTTTCATTAAAGCAAGAACCTGTAATCCCATGACAGTATGAGCTTGTTTGTATCATGTAATGCCTCAAAGCATTTGTCATTGCTTGTGGAATGGACTGATTAGAGAAAAGCTTTTCTATCTGCTGTTTTATTTTATGAATATTGGTTACTTTCCTATGATTCCTGGACCAGCAACTGATGTTAATGCAGTAGAAATATTTTCAGGATAGCAGACAGAAAAACTTTTCTCAGTTCCCAAAGTCAAGCTACTTTAATATGGACCAAAAGACAATAATCATGCTTATAGAGTCAAATTTGCTCAGTTAGAAAGAGAAGAGGAACAGGTTAAGTGACAGAGGCTGCCTACTGAATCTGGATGCTCTGAACAGTGGGTGCATGCTTCTGTTTGCTTTCAGTGGGAAGTCCGCCAACTGAACTGAGAGAGTACATTGTTTGCCGTGTCTTTTACATTCTTCTAAAAACAAAACACCTTGTTACTATGCTACAAAACTTAACAAAAGACACATTTTGGAGTTACTGTATTACTCATAAGAATGCTCCCCTTACAAAAATGAGTTAGGGAACATAATTTAAGATGGCCTCTAGTTTAGATAAATGATAGTAGACATAAGAGAAAGTAAAATTGCAATGTTTCTAGTTTTATTCTGAAACAACACATTTCCCAGCTTCTAGTCATACAGAATAATATGGCTAAACAGCCAGAAACACTCGGATCAAAAAGCTAATCGCAACATTTGAAATTATTACATCTTTTAAGCTAATTTTGTTTCTTTTTCTCTGTCTTATAGATGTTTATTTGTTTGTGAGAGATAAAACTTATGACTACACTTCAGCTGTCACTGGCTTTCAAGGTTATACAGATAGGAATGAGACATATATACCTAATCTGCATACCATTGCGTTGAGAATGCAAAGGCAGTCTTTATGCCATTCAATAGATGATGATAAGGTCTTAAGTCTGTTGAATTTCTTGTGTTGTACTTGTATTATCATAGGATTTCTTAAGCCAAAGATGAATATGTAAATTTCTTGCCACTGACTTGCTCCAAAATAATGGACATTACACTTGCACAGTGGCAATTCAGAGTGTAAAATTGATTAATATTTGTTTTCAAAATGACATGTAGTGATGTATGGATCCTTTTACAACTTAAATTAATACTTTAAAGAGATGAATGGTCTCTACAGAGGATGTTAAAGTTCAAGCTGAAAAATTTGCATATTTATATTACAACCAACTGATAATAATTGTTGAAACAGAATATAATGTGGTTCGTTTTTCATTTTAATCTGGTTGTACTCAAACACAGGACCTCATTAACTTCCAGCAACTAATACAGCACTATCAGTCCCAGTAAAACAGGCTTGCCTTGAATTTATGAATTTCAAAGACTATTTCCTATGGTGAATCACTGTTAAACACTGGGTCAGTCACTAGCACGTGCACTCCATGTCATGTGTCACAAAAGCATG
Source organism: Pelodiscus sinensis (assembly GCF_052426305.1). Classification (NCBI taxonomy): domain Eukaryota; kingdom Metazoa; phylum Chordata; order Testudines; family Trionychidae; genus Pelodiscus; species Pelodiscus sinensis. The sequence continues at coordinate 20,293,356 of NC_143063.1, read as the reverse complement.
AAAGTTACTGGGCTAAACCATCAGAGAATCCCGTGGTCAGCGTGTTAAAAACCTATTGCTGAGAAGTCTGGTTTAAAAGCAAATATGTTAATAGACTTGTTACCTTTTGGCAAGTCATCCAGAGAAACACAATTTAGCCCTATATCGCAGTATGTGAATGATATCAAGTTGGCCAACTGCTGAGTTAAAATAACATACTCCAAGAATATGACTATGACAAGCTATTAGATATTTACATTAAGAACTGTGTTGAGTAATAGGAAAACATCAAATGAACCCACAGATCCTTATCAATAGAAAAGTTTCCATATTTGGGAGCCCAAATTGCTACTGGAAATTAGCACTTCAACAAAGTGAAAGATATAATCTGAATAGCAGTGTCAAGAGCAAGACACTTATTATGCTTTTATAGTTCAGATAAATGGAATGAGTATGTTGCCACCATTTTGGAATAGTGTAATAGAGCAGGAATGTCTGTACCAGCTAGCAGAAGAATTTATAGATATGGATGAATGACAGGAAACAGGTTATTTCTTAAGACTGTTGAATTTTTTGAGTTTATATAGATCCATAGTTTCTCGAATGAGGCTTCCTTCACACAGAGCAAGTAGATAGCTGTGGTTGGAGAAGATTTTAGGTATTCTATATAATGCCACCTCTTGGAGTTGATCCTAAGACTATGATTAGTATTTTCCTATACAAAGCAGCTTCACAGAAAGAAAAGGCAGGGCTGGTCCTACCATGAGGTGAACTGAGGCAGCTGCCTCAAGTGCCAGACTTGGGTGGAGGGGGAATGCCATTAGGACCCAGAGTGTAGAAAATTGTGTCTGCTGCTGGTGCATATGTAGGTAGTAGAGCAGTACCATGAGAGGAGTAGAACAGGATGAAGGCAGAATTGAGACCTTTCAAAGTTTTGGCCCCAGCGAGGGGGCATGGAGGCATCATTTGAGCTCCCCACTTCAGGTGCCAAAATATTGTGGGCCGGCCCTGAGAAAAGGGGTCATTTCTTTATATTGGCTCCCATTTGGACATTTAACTTGAACTGATCTCAGGTCAATAGATTCTGTAAACCATGAAGGTGACAGAGAGACAGATTTTCTTGTCTGGCCAAGCAGTGCTTGGTGCATGGCTAGGCTGGCAGATTAGATTCATAGGGCATGTCTACACTAGGGAGAAGATCAACCCTCTGGAGGTTGATCTTCTAACCTTGAATTTAGCAGGTCTAGTATAGACCAGTGTTCCTTCCAAACTGCATAGCAGGAAAGCTTCACAGGTGATTAATCAGCCCTGACCTGTCAGTCAGCTCCGTGAACGGAGCCCTGAGCCTCTGACTGGGCGGGGCTGATTAATTACCTGTGAAGCTGTGCTGCCCTGCAGTTTAGAGGGAACACTGATATAGACTCACAAATCAAATGCTGAGAGCAGCCCTCCCCCCCCCCAGCATCTAATACTCCTCGTTCTGCAAGGAGTAAGGGAAGCTGATGGGAGCAGCTGTACGGATACTGCCAAAGCTCCATTTAAGGTAAGCTGACTCCAGGTAGGGATTTTGTGTAGCTGGAGTTGTGTATCTTAAATCGATCTGCTGGGTGTAGTGTAGACTAGGCCAGAGACTTTAAAGTCTGATGGGATCATTCTGTTTATCCAGTCAACCCTCATGCACATCACAGGGCACAGAACCTCACCCTCCTACTCTTGCAAAAGACTCGCCGCGTGAGTTACTGAAGTCCTGAAATCATGATCTGAAGACGCCAAGTTACAAACTTCACCCACTTAGGCTAGTTCAAACCACAAGTGAACTGCGCCCCATACTGCTGAGGAGTTTAAAAACTCCAGGGGCTCTGCCAATGTGACCTGGGGGAAATTCTTCCCGACCCCACATATGGGCATCAGTTAGACCTTGAGCATAATGGCAAGATCCCCCCCAGGCAAACATCTGGGAAAGAATTCACTGTGCTAACTCAGAACCCTCCCCATCTCTGGCGGTTGGAGCTATTTGCTACTAGTAGTTACTGATGGGCAACATGCTACTGCAGACAATCTCATCATACCTCTCCCCTCATAATGTATCATGCTCACTCATGAATTTAGTTAGTTATTTTGGCCCCACCACTCCCTTTGGAAGGCCATAAAAGCAAGAGGGCGAGAAGAAGAGGGAAAGCTTAGAAAAGTGATAAGGATAGTAGATGAATGGGCTTTCCCCTGTGGACTTTAAAACCCTCTCATTTAAACAGGCCTGATCTCTCATAATGTCAATCATTGGAATTACAAGTATTTGGCTATGAAGTCATCCTGTTTTCCTCCATAAGTTTATAAGTTCCTCCTAACACTGTTCATCAGTTAAGTAATTCTTTACGGGTGGTGGTAACAGATACTGCACAGCAATAATTATTTGACATTGTCTGTTACAACTTTTTACAACGTTGTGATAGGCCTTTCAATCTTTGTAATGACATCTAGCAAAAACAGTCTAAGGTGTAACATGATTGAGGTTCCCGATATATTTTCTAATCATGTCTTTAACAGATTATATTGTACCTACTAGCATCTTCAAACCCCACAACTACCCCCCTCCAGCTACCAGCCTAGAGATTATCTGCTCGATTTTGAGAGACAGCGAGAAGAAGCAAATTGCAGAACTCATCAATGTTATCACTTGTTTCATACTAATTAAGGATGTACAGAACATTAAAGATCTGGATTCCAAAGCCCATTAATGACATTGAGGAAAATTTCAAGCTGGCGCAATAAAAATGTGCCACTCAGAGTGTGTATGGTAAATAGTGTCCTGCTATTATTTTAGAGTATAAACCAGTGAAAATAGGGTTTCTTGTAAAAATACTGGCAGATCCCTGAAGAGAGAATCATCACAAAGGCAATGCTATCAGTGAGGAATATTTACACATGGAAGCTGCTGGTACTACTGTTTCTCTATCCTGTTAGAAATAGTTCCATTGTGACTGCCTTGAAAGTGTGTGTGCACACACACAGAGAAATGATCAATAAATACACTTAGAAAGCCTGTTATGCCATGTTGTGTATCATGAATTCTGATAATATCAATCATAATTGAGTTAGCTATAATCCATCTGACTTCCAGTAGACTGGGGTCAGCAGGGGATGCAATGGCTCACTTCACATCAATTACCATGTAATGTAAAGAGGTGGTAAGCAATTCCCTTTGATAGTTTACAGCTATAAATAATTATAAAGCACTGGTAGTAAAGCTGGCTCTTGGGCACAATATTAAATCATGAATTTTCATTTACTTATATCTCACAGAAGCTGTTTGGCTTACTAGCGTGAAATGTGAAATCCTGATTAGTTGTAGCAATCCTTGCAATAATGTGGTATATGCAAGCTGGTAGATATTATAAAGTGATAATCCCATGTCTTCCCCCTTTCAGATAGAAATATTTTTCACTTTTAATATTGAAAAATTAGATGTGTAGGCTGTGATCATGTATCACGGCAGAGTAATGATGGGAAAGAGTGAGTGAGCTTTACATTGAGAAGCTCTAAAGAGTCAATGTCATGTTTCATCTTCCAGCCAGCTTCTACTCATTCTCTTTGGGTTCTGTTCTTGAAAGTACACAAGTTTCTATGGGACCAAATGAGAAGATGCCAAAGATGAGCTTTATTTCTAGGATTTAACTAAGAAGTTACCGGTCTTAAGACCTAAAAACTTTCTTCCACTGCTTATTAAAACTTTTGCAAGCTGTTATTCATGGTAAATTTGGAATTTGTGCAACATTTATTGGGCTAAACAGGTGGATCAAGTCACACTGGCTCTCTGTCGGTCATGACTGGCTAATCTTATGCCATGTGACTAGAAGCATTGTTTAGCAGAGATAGGTTGAGATGCAAATGGCAAGGGGAGATTAGCATGAGAGAAGATGCATGGAGAGGAAGAGCTGAAAACTGGAAGAGAGGCAAATTGAGGGAAGTCTATTAAGAGAGGAAGCCTAAAGCAAGTGCTGGGATACCAGAGGTAACTGAAGAAATACTGAAAAAGGGCGATGAAAACCAGAGAAAGCACAGAAGACTCTCTAAAATATGGATCATCTCTATCGACTTTTATGGGAGGCAGGGAAGGCTTTAGAAGCAACCAGGGAGTGGCAGGAAGGATAAGAGAATTCACCCAAGCTTGTTTAAGAGAGGAAAAACAAACCTGGAAGCAAACATTTTCCTGAAGGTGACAAATGAAGTTCACTGTTCTCTCACCTTCTTCCCTCCCCCAACTCCCCCAGGAAGGGAATGGGGGAGATGTTGGGTTACCTCAGCAATGCCACAATTTCTAGATTGTTTTCTAGGCTAGAGAGGCTCATCTATACAAAGCTTTTAAAGTTTACCCATCACCTACCTGCAAACACCAGGATGAGAATTTTTCTAACCAGAGAATTTAGCCTTGTCATTTGGGGCCTGAAATACTGAGCAACACAACCCCAGTTAAGGTCAATGGTGTGACGGGGCAATCAGCACTGTCAAACACTGGGCCTTAGGCGTACAGTAGAAAAGTGTCCATTTGCACTGAAATTATCCTGAGTTTCAATGAAGAACTAATATTCTGTGGGTGCCAGTGGCTAACTTAAGTAGTCTTAGCTCATGGAAAGTGGCTAGATATCCTTATATTTGTGATGATAAAATAGGGCATGAAAAAAGTGAAATATACCCGACCTGTTCTCATTTTCCCCTCTGAGTCTGTTTATACAGCAGCTGGAGGCAACAGCCAAGAAAATCACAGCTGTATGCAAACAATTTTCATCATCCAAGATTAGCCAAACCAGCACTGTTTTGTGGTTTCATGAAAAAAGGAAAACATTCCACATTCTGGTCTGGAATTTTTTTTTTGGGGGGGGGGGGGGCGGAGGGGAGGAGAAAGGTAGAGTCTCCTGGTGGCAAACTCATTTTCATATTCAAATACTCCTTATGCAAAGTGCACTAGTTTTTCACAGCTTAGACTCAATGCTATTTAGTTTTGACCCTGCAGAGAGATGCATTGTATATTAAACCAGGCAAGAAACAGTTGCTTCTGGGTAATGACAAAAACAAACAAACCCCACAACAACAGAGTGCAGATATGAACAAGGATAAAAGTGTTGGTGCAACACAAGGACGGACTTAATGGTGAGTAATAGGAGAAGGGAGCAGGACTGAAATGCTGAATGGCATAGGGTTTATGATAGAGCTGCCCCACCGAGTAACTATTTGGCAAAGCCAAACAACTTTGGAAACAGGTGAAGTCAATGTTCATTTACCAGCCTGAGAGAACATCCTGCAAGAAAGAGCTTTCTCAATGAAAGATATCAAATAGGTTTATGATACTATCACAGCCATGGCCAAGAGGATATGATAAAAGGGAAGGCAAATGACATATGCCAAAGAAATGAGTAGCTGTCATACATATTAGGTGAAATAATAATAATCATTTAGATAAAGCGATTTGATGTTTGCTGTGTGATCAAGTAAATATGTTGCATACGGGTAGGTGGAAATCTGCTGAGGTGGACTGAATATTGGTAATTTCAGCCTCTGAATAATAAATAACTCAACAGTGTCACTGTGAGGCCCAGGTCATAGCCTGGAGAGCAGCACCTTGCTGATCAGGGAATTGCAGAGTGAACTGAACTGCAATCACCAAGCAGCCTGATTTGTGTCCTAAATTGCTGTTTAGCAGCATGATGTGAACCGCAATCAAGGGAGAACCCAGAGGAGTTTCTAAGGGGAGCAAATGGCTTGTTTCCAAGCTCATTACACAAAATATTTACAGCGGTGTACATTAAATTGGAGAAGATCCCAAATTATTTTTACATGAGGTCAGGAGGAAGAGAACTTTTTTGAAAATGATTGTGAGCAAATGATCGTTTCCACTGAGGAAGTTAAAGGGATACTGTATTTCTGATGTTATTTCTGTCTCACTCACTTTGCTCTGCAAAGTCCAGATTCACATGCTATAATCTACCAATTCCTAGTCAGAATAATGTAGTATTTTTAATTTATTTGAGAGCTATTGAAACACAAAAGTGACAGATTTTTTAAAATAAAATATACATTAGAAGTATCCCAAATTTATAATAGTTTCAACTGTAGAAATTGTTTGTGACAACTCTGACAATTGGTTTTTTGAACAACAGCAAGTGAATTTTAGTCCTTTAAAATCGGTCATAATTTGCCAAAAATAATTATTGGACTACTATGTGTCATGGAAAAACACACTGATAACAATCAAGCTACTTTGCCAGATCTTGAAAAAAGATTACTGTCTTAATATTGGCACTTATTATTGCTGTGTTATGTATCTAGTTCCATGATTGTGCAGTAAGTGAACCACAAAAAATAAATTGTACAGGTTATACTCTAGATGTACCAGCAGGTACAGTACAATGCAGAATGAAGGCAGAGTGAAGTTGGCCTGGAATGCTTTCAGGAACCGGAGCGTTGTCCGATACAGGAATCCACATCTAATTATATTTCAGGCAGCAATATTAAAATATTTAGCAGCCAAATTTTTCACTTACCAAAGGAGCTGCTGACTTCCATGGGCCACTCAATAATCTGACAGCTACCCAGTTGAGTATTTTCTCTGAAAGTGATCAGAAACATGAAAAAGTAGAAGATCATTCTGGCTTAGGATGTATAACCTATAGGATAAAACAAAAATAAACAAACACATAATGTGGCACTTTTACTATAGTAGTTACTAGATATTTTAAAATTCCACATTCTGTTTATATTCTCTCTTCTTTTCCTTATTTCCTTATCCCTGTATGGTTGTAATGTTGTATCTTTCGCTTTTGTGGTTCCTTCCCCAGCTATACTGTTCCCCAGAGAATCACAACATACATCTGGTTACTATAAAAGGAGGAGGGAAAAGACCCAAACCAAACCAAACAAACAAACAAAAAATCGACCCTGGATCAAGGTGCCCCCAGTCTGTTTCCTGATGATGTTACTGTTCAAAAGGCCAAGAGAAAATAGAATAAAAATAATAAATCCTGGACATAAATATTATCAAAGAACATGGTGGCCTTACCATGACGTACAGTGACTCCCCTGAGTGGAGCTGCTTTCTGCCTAAACAAGTCACCAGTCTGATATGACACATAACAAGCTGCTGTTACACAGTAAGCACAAAACACTGGATTTTAACAACTGTCTCATGATCAATTTTTGAACCTTTTGTGATTGTCTCTCTCTTTCCCTCAACTCTCGGCTAAAACATAACCAATGCTCTATTTGAAGATCTAGCTACCAGGCATGTTGCCACATCGTTGCATATTCATCAGTAAAAATCTTTCCATATTCACATGGCAAACCATTTGAACTGTCATAAGGAAGAAATAATCACCTTTCCTTTAAAATGTAACAAAGGCCACCAGAGCTGTGTTCTTTGTATAACAGTAAACATTGTCACTAGTAATCAATTTATTTTACTGGTAAGGATAGTATTCTCATGACAAGTCAAAGACCTTTGGAAATAGTACATCTGTGCCTGTTATTTAAGCATACACAGAAACAAAGAGGCAGAATATATTAGAAACAAAAAATATGTCATCTTGTATAATGGTCTCATTGTTTGCTCCACTAGAGAGGGATTGTGCCATAACATATGACGCTGAATGTGCCTTTCTTGTTCGCCAGCTTTCATAATAAAGTATGTGATGCACATTTAATTGCATAGAGAAGATACGGATGTTAGCCGCAGTCGCCCACCCTTTCAATGCTGCCCATGCTGGGTTAGAAATGTATTTTTATGAATGTTAAGAAACCTAAACAGCAATCAATAGAATGTAGGTCTAATACCCCAGTTTTAATGGTAGTCACTTTGATTCAAAGCCGGATCAATACCAAGTCGCCTCTGACTGAGACTGAAACTAAAGTATTGTAATGCTGAGTAAATGACACCTGCGTTATGCCTTCCACGGTAGGGGTTTTAATTTTCTTTTCTATATGGTAAAATGGGCTAAGAAAAGGAATGAGGGATGAGTACATGTTGTCTTATGTTACTTAAGGTGCGTCGCTTTTTATGACGCCACAAATGTAAATAGACTTATACATCAAGAAATCATTTAATAATAGGAAGCATCACCCACTATGTACATGCAGGGGCTGGGGGTGTGGGTCTCTCGCACACATTCAGATAGCTGATAAGTATCATTCTTCCCTCACTAAAATTACAATACTCCAGTGATTTTCACAACGAAAATCAATGGTCTGTCTTGAAGCACATAGACAGGCCCTGTGTCGTAAGCAGCACATTAGTCCTAAATTATGCAGCAGGGACCCAGGAATTAGACGGTGCTAACGTTGCCGGACCCATTCAATCACTGCTTTTCTACTCACAGGATGCCTGATGAGGGACAAGAAAAAACTGCCAACAAAATAAGAAATGCTACTTTTAGAGAATGAATAATTAGAGGCACGGTTGTCACTTGTCCTGCACGGTCATGCAGAGGAGTAATGAAGCATACAGCCACCCTCCTACTCAACTCTCCAGCATGGTTTACCCAGCTTGCCATTCTCTGCATATGGGCTGGAGACAGCAAACTCAGAAAACCACTATTCTTCTCTATCCTTGTGCATGCAGGCAAGGAACAAGGTGTGGGTAGAACCAGGGCTTGCTCCTCCCTTTTCAACATGCCAGTCAGTGGGAAAAAATAATCTCTCCCTGATAAAGGAGTAGCAGAGATTACTTCCCCTGGGGCAAGGCAGAGGCATGAGTCCTTCCCTGGGATGATTCTGGGATAACATCCTTTACACAGAGCAACACCAAGTTTCAGTCTAACCTATATACCATGGCATACCCATGCCTATTGAACCCCATGCACTACAGTAGATACATTTTTTATGAGTCATAATGAATTTCACCCACAGAAAGCAACACACTGTGAATTAAACCCACTCTTCTCAAAATCTGGATCTAACTACTTATGCATCAGGATTAAAGGGTTTATTTCTGCTTATTTGAACTCTGAATTATTTTCTTTTTGAATGCAGAAGGGGGTGATTCACCTACCTTTTTAACCTTTACATTCCTTGAGCAAGTGTCTCAAAGGCACATAGTGTGTGAATGGCCTACGCAATGCATGCTATTCTCATAATGCTCCTAACTTTCACATTTGTCTGCACTTCAAATCTGAGCAAGCCAGTTACTGAGAAAGGCCATAATGCTTTAAAAAAAATCAACTTTACAGCAACATTAATTACGTCCGACAGTCTGAAACTTGTCTGCTGCAGTGTGCAGCCATGGTGCTGAAGCAAGAAGATGCAGCATCAGAGGAGCCATTAGGAAGTCCTGTTAAAAGTGTCTGATCTCAGGCTTTCACATCCAAGTGGCCATTAATATCTGACATGAGGATTGCACTGGTTAGCATAATGGAGGGTAGGGTGATGTAGCTCCTGGAGATTCATTCCCCTTCCTCCAGCAATTGTACGTTGTAAGAAATTCCTGCATCTCAAAACTGCTCTATCTAAACAGAGATGAAATCTGAATATTCAAACCTTCCACCCCCCACTGAGCCCAGCTGAGCATGCTTCGGCTTGACTTCAAAGGAAAGAGACATGAGAAAGGAAGCCTGGCTTATTCGTGCCGTGTTGACTCAGCACTGTTTCCTTGCTAAGCCCCATGATGTCAGTTGTACAGGACAATACCATACGGTACAGATCCACAGCATTAGGTGAGCACATGCAAGATTGTGATATTCTCATGCAGATTCAGATGTATTTAGGTATTTCTTCACTATGGACTAGCATTCTGAGATGCCACATTATGCCAGACAATCTAAATGTTACCATACTGCAATTTACTGTGAAAAACAGTCTAACTTATCCTATGCACAGATCCATAGGAGTAAGTGGGGCCACTCTCTTTCTTCCTCCCTCTCCAGAACAGGTGGGTGTGGATTGGGCAGAGACTGACCAGGACAGCTAATCCAGGGTCATAATTGGCTGCTGATCAACGCCAGAAGTAAAGCACTGCCTTCCTCGGACAAGAGACTATTGATGGTGGTGTCTTCAAGTAATAGCATTTCCTGTGGCTAGTCTGGGATTGTGCAGTGCCTAAAATGGCAACCTAGCCCTCAGGTCCTAAATGAGACCCTAAAAAGCTGACCTGTTCTCTGTACTGCATGGACATGAAGGAGCCCCTGGTGCTTTAAGAGTGCAGATTAGCCCTGTGAGGCCGGCCACCAGGACTTCTCCTCAACACTGCTGTCCAGAGAGCTGCACACAGGTTCTCAATTTAGCTCAAGGGTGGTGACTACACTTCGGCAGGTGCTGTATTCCAGGGCATTGTTTGCAAAGCATTTAGGATCCTTCAGGGCAAAAGGTGTTACTGTATAGCAATCCTAACGCTGGTTTGTACCGTGGAATTTTCTGATCAGGCTGATTGGAATAGCCGAAGATATGAGTAAAGATTGATTTTAATTTTTTCTTGTGAAACCACCTCTTGAAATGTTCTTTGTTTGCCGAATGGATTTACTTGTTGCTGCTTTCAGTGCTAATTGAAACACAAAAACTGCACTCTGGCTCTCTTGTTCATAATTGCTGCTCCCTCTCTAAGCTCTCAGGCTGAGCTCTGTTGTGTCATTTTAGCCATCACTTTCTAATTATTTCTATTGCAAGGCCCATTCCAGAAGATAAAATGATAAGCGAACTTGTGAGAGCTATGCCTCAAGTAGCTCAATATGCCCTTGTCAGGCTGTAATAGCATCATTGCCTCTCGCTGAATGTAGTGGCTCTCAAAAGTCTAGATGGTTGCAGAGGAAAAAATATACAAACAGGGGATGGTAACACAGTGATAGGTCCAATTTTTCACTGTCAAGAAGAGCAATTTTATTAAGCAGACATGTTAAAAGTGAAAGATTTGCAAGAATGTGCAGTGTGTTGAGTCACAGTTTGGAAAACTATCTTTATATTGAAAGCAGGCTCAGAAGTCTATCCTCCTGGGTATCTTTAAAGAATACAGATCTGTGATTAATCTCACTGGCCATTGCATGTCATATAAATGTTGTCAAAAACCCAGCATGTATCTGGCAGTAAAAATACCTGGCTGTTATTAAAAAAGGGGAGATGATGATGCTAGTTTCGTATGGTTCAGCACACTGCTGATTTCATGCATCACCCTTTTATTTAATGCTCGCTGCTTTAAGGCCCTGATCCTGCAAACTTGTACACATGCAAGTAAAATTATCCAATGGGACTACTCAATGCCAGTAAAGTTACTTATGTATTCACTGTTTGCATGATTGTGGCCTGAGGTAAGTGATATAGTTATCACATGACTATGCCCGTTTCCGAAGTAGTATAAAGTATATTTTAATAGTATAAAATATGGAAAACAACAAGGTAGACTTACTCTTGCCTCAGCAGGAGACAACCTCTTGAGGTCCCATTCCAGCCTGATAGTCTCTTTATTGCTATATTAATAAAGCATCATATTCAGAAGAGATTGTTAAAGTAGAGATTCAAATAAAGATACAGGGCCAAATGTAAAGATCCCACACAACAGATGATCTGCACAAAATGTGTATGCAAATATTGCCTTTATGCTAGCAAATAGCGATTTGCACATACAGATAAAGGGCTGTGCTAATGCGGTGAGTGTGCCCCCATTTCGAATGTATCATCCAATGCCCAGGCCTTTGTAATGATGGTCTATTCTATGTGTGCGCCTTCTGGGGGAGAATACTGTCACGTGGCTGCCCAAAACAACCTGCCAATGGAAACTGACTTTCAAGAAGCTTTGTCCAGGTAAAGTCCCAGGGTACGTCTAGACTACATGCCTCTGGCGACAGAGGCATGTAGATTAAGCTACCCGGCATAGGAAAATGAAGCGGCGATTTAAATAATCGCCGCTTCATTTAAATTTAAATGGCTGCCACCCTGAACCGATCAGCTGTTTGTCGGCTCAGTGTAGTAGTCTGGACTCTCCACGGTCGACATCAAAGGCATTTGTTGACCTCCCAGGTAAACCTCATCCCAGGAGGCATACCTGGGAAGTCGACAAATGCCTTTGATGTCAACCGCGGAGAGTCCAGACAACCGTGCTGAGCCAAAAAACAGCTAATCAGCTCAGCGCGGCAGCCATTTAAATTTAAATGAAGTGGCGATTATTTAAATCGCCGCTTCATTTTCTTATGCCGGGTAGCCTAATCTACATGCCTCTGTCGCCAGAGGCATGTAGTCTAGACATACCCCCAGTGTCTGATTGTTTAAAAATGGAACTTTAATGAATTAATCAAGAGCATTCACTTTAATTTCCCCTTGTGGGTTTATTCTCGAATTGTGTTAGTACACTTTGGTTTCCTAAAAGACTCAGCAGGGAGCAAACTAGTTTATGTTGGTGAGATTGCAATTACATATTAACCAGACCAGATCTGTTTGGTCTTTGAGCTAATTAATATAGCCATATCCTGTGACGTATACCACTCTCTGTGGATTGATAGATTACATATGTAACCCACACACCTCCTGTGTGGCATACTGTCCCATATAATGGAACCAAAACCACTTACAGAGAGAATAAGTCTGCTCTACAGCCTCAGCTAACAGGCCATTGGCTTTTAGCTCATGTACTGTAGGTTCACGCACCAAGCCCCAGAGGTCCCATGTTCAAGTCCATCTGCAGACAAGCAACACCTGTAGCCATTCCACACAGTTATCTTTTTTATTGCTATCCATAAAACAAATTTGTTGTGGAGAGGCCAATGTTGTGTTTACAAAATTGATAAAAATGGGAGTTAATTGAGGACTGACAATTTGTCACAATTATTTATTAATTCATAGCACGGTTGGAAATCCCAGCAGAGAAGCCAAAGATTGTAGAGGCTTGGAAACAAAACAGCCCTTCTTCCCCCTACTGATCTCTTCTGACAGAGATGAGACCTCTACTGATCAGAAACCTGTCCTGGAATTAACCAGTTGGGGAAAGGAGGGGGGGGGGGGGTGAAATTCATCATGTACTGACATCTAAGATATGGTTGTGCATCCCTCAAGTGCAACTCGTATTGCACTAATCCCCTGCACAGAGGTGTATGTTATCCGCTGTGGGTCCATAGAAGATTGCAGATTCTTGGACTATCAATATAGCACCACTGCCATCCAGCCAATTTTCCCATCATGAAATGAAGATCCCTTTTTACAGACAAAGGGTATAAAGGGTCTAAACTGCACTTTAATGCAAATTGTGTGTCTTAGTTTGATTTTATTTTGAAATAGTCTATTTTGAAATTTGGCGCGTCTACACAGTGCCAAATTTTGAAATAAAGCACTATTTCGAGACATCCCTTATTCCTCGTGGAACAAGGTTTACAGGGATGGCAAAATAGAGCATCCATTATTCGAAAATTATTTCAAAATAGCAGACGCATTCCTTGGATGCAAGGTAGCTATTTCCGGATACCTCCAGTATTCCAAAATAACCTTGCAGTGTAGACATACCCAAAGTGTGAACTTCAGATAGCTTCACTTCTCCTCTTAAAGTTACAGTTGTTTACTATTGTCTCCATGGTGGTGTTCATCTCTTAAGACAGTAGAGAGGTGAGAAGTTCCAAGGAAGAGACAAAAATGGCAGTTGAAACACATTCTATGACTATGCAAAATTGTTTTGTCTCTAAACATGGAGTATGATTCTATAAGACCAGGAAAGCAGTTAGGGTATGTCTACACTACAAAGTTAATTCGAACTAACACACGTTAGTTCGAATTAACTTTGATAGGTGCTACACATACAAACAGCTAGTTCGAACTTAATTCGAACTAGCGGAGCGCTTAATTCGAACTAGGTAAACCTCATTCTACGAGGACTAACGCCTAGTTCAAATTAGGCAGTTCGAATTAAGGGCTGTGTAGCCACTTAATTCAAACCAGTAGGAGGCTACCCGTTCCCAGCTTTCTCTGGTGGCCACTCTGGGCACCACCAGGGAAACTCGTCTGCCCCCCTCCCGGCCCCGGAGCCCTTAAAGGGGCACGGTCTGGCTACGGTGCCCGTGCCAGGTGCAAGCCTGCCAGCACCCAGCCAGCATACCCTATACCTGGCACAGCACGAACAAGCTACCCGCTGCCACCAAGCCCTCCGCATCTTCCCGGGACCAGGCTGGCGGCTCCCGGGAGCCTGCCCGGGTCCGCAAGAGGCGGGCGCCCGCCTGGTCTAGTGCGGAGATCGTGGACCTCATCCACGACGTCCACACTAGGCACAGGAAAGTGGCCATCTAGGGCAGGATAGCTGCCAGCCTGGCCACCCAGGAGCAGGTTTGCATGAAAATCAGGGTGGTCCAGTGAGACCCTTGACCCTGAGCCTAGAATGGCTGTACTGGGTCAGACCAAAGGTCCATCTAGCCCAGTAGCCTATCTGCCGACAGTGACCAACACTAGGGACCCTGGAGGGGATGGACCGAAACAATGACCAAGCCATTTGTCTCATGCCATCCATCTCCAGCCTTCCACAAACAGAGGCCGGGGACACCATTTCTACCCCCTGGCTAATACCACTCCATGGACCCAACCTCCATGACTTTATCTAACTTCTCTTTAAACTCTGTTATAGTTCTAGCCATCACAGCCTCCTGCAGCAAGGAGTTCCACAGGTTGACTATTTGCTTTGTGAAGAAGAACTTTCTGTTATTAGTTTGAAGCCTGCTACCCATTCATTTCATCTGGTGTCCTCTAGTCCTTCTATTATGGGCACTAATGAAGAACTTTTCTTTATGCACCCTCTCCACACCACTCATGCTTTTATAGACATCTATCATATCCCCCCTCAGTCTCCTCTTTTCTAAGCTGAAAAGTCCCAGTCTCTTTAGCCTCTCTTTATATGGGACCTGTTCCAAACCCCTGATCATTTTAGTTGCCCTCCCCTCTCCCACCCTCTCTCTTCCCCTCTCCCACCTCCTTTTCCCAGTCTCCCCAAGTTTTGTTCAATAAAGAGAGTTTCTATTTTTGACCACACGTGTCCTTTATTTTGTACATCAGGAAGGGGGGCTAGGGAGGGGTAATTGGAAGGAGGTGACAGAGGAATGGGGTACGAGCCCCCGATGGGGAGGACTTGGGTGGCTCTGCGGGCTCCTCGGGGTGGAAGCTCTCCTGCAGCCCTCCAATTGACACCCCCCCCCGTATGGCAGCCTGGAGCAAGTGCAGCCGGGCTGATGGCCGAGTGCTGTGATGTGCCAAGTGTGGGCACTCAGGGCACTCCAAGCCAGGACTGCTTTGCAAGCGGGGAACCCCTGAGAACAGTCTGCCCGGGGTGGGGGTCGGGTCCCTTTAAGCACAGCCCTCGGCTAGCCTGAGACAGCAGCTCCACACTCTGAGTCCTAATCTGATGCCCTGCCGGCACTGCTTCTGGCCAGCCTTAACCTCGGTTCAGGGTCCACTCAATGTTGACATGCTAGTTCGAATTAGCAAAATGCTAATTTGAACTAGTTTTTAGGTCTATATGCACTAATTCGAATTAGCTTAGTTCGAATTAACTAATTCGAATTAAGTTAGTTCGAATCAGTGCTGTAGTGTAGACATACCCTTAGTTATCGACCCATAGCAAGACACATGCATTTCATGTTACATTATTTCAGGACAATAGAAGTATTTATTTAATATTATCCATTTGATAACGCCAGTTTGAAAAATAAGTTTGATTAAAAGGGAAATGGCAACAAATTCCATTTGAAAGAAGACAGTAAAGTTGGATTATAGAGACTAAGAAAAGTTTATTTACTTTGTATTCTGATCTGCCCCTTTGTTACTACAACCAAAATAAAATGCTGAAGAATAACATATTTTTCAAAATAACCACCCCATCAAAGGCAAATAAACGACTGCAACATTTCTGAAAGAGACATCCATATATATAATTGCTGACAGATTTATTTGAAAAGGGTCTTTTCGTCACAACTTGCTAAGTAAAGGACATAGACATTTACACATTTCATATTCTGATCACATGTACATGTAAATAAAGAAGTTCATGTATACTTGTAATTGATTTTTGTACAAAATGTTACTTTCACTGTTTGTAATGGACAGTTGAACCCTCTCTCATAAAATGTATTTGGCTGTGCCCTTTCAATATTAACGTGCAAGGAAAGCTCAACACTTATGGTTCAACAGGTCTTCCTCTTCTAAGACAAGGTTGTTTCGTATTTATTACGGGACTCCATAAGTTAATACTTGCTACTACAGTCTATTTAATGTAGCTGAAACCTGTATTTGCTAGTGCACATGCTAACAGCAACTTTTGAGCCCAATCCTGTATTCCTGGCACATGCAACATGGCTAGAGTTAATGTGGGAGAATTGACATAAATATAGCACCGAGACCTTGTGATGTATGATGTTCCAAACATATTGAAGGTTCAGGTATGTTTTAAAGAACTTTTTTTTAAATCTGAGAAGGAATCTGGCAATAAAAGCAAACGTTACCCTTGCATTAATACACTGTAATATGTTGATGAAACAGAAGGAAATAACAATTCATTAAAATAATAATAATAATTTTTTTTAAACTCCTGTGCATCAGCATCAAAGCAGAGCACATCTATGGTAAAAAATCAGCCTTTTCCATTTGGATTGTGCTGATAACATTTATTTTTCTCTTTTCCATCTGGAAACCCTGTGGGTATCATGAGAATTGTAGCGAAGCTGATTGGGGTCATGTGTGAGGGCACTGGGATCAGAGCCAATGTCACGTCCAGCCTCCTACAGCTTCAAGAGCTCCCAGAGAGAATGTAACTACAAATCTGTGGCATATTGGGAAAGGAGGGTGGTAACAACTGAGGTCAGTGGCCAGAGCGTGTTTCAAATAGTCATGGGACCGGTGATCAGTTCTTAACCTGCAGCAGATTTACTGAATGGAGTTTCAATTAAAAAAAAAGTGTCTTGTATACAACAGAATGATGCTGTGATCCCCTTTCTTTATGGAATTAGAGGATAATAACAGAAGCAGATAATGTTCCCAAAAATGGATCCAGAATTCCTAAGATTTGTCACTACCAGTGAAGTGAAATCGGGTAGCAGGTTCATCTGTTTTTAAATGGTTACATATTTAACTTGTTTCCAGAATAAGTAATCTGTTTCCCTCTAATATTAAAAAGAAAAGAGGGACCAGCAATATTTAAATATAAATGATTTTTAGTGCTCCTGAAAGTGAGACATGGATTCAGGGCTTTGTTACAATAGGAACAAGTGCAGGCTTCCTTATATAGTTCTTGCAATACCTTTTGAGTAGAGACTGACATCTGACAATTATGCGGAATTCAGTCAATTCTGTAGTGATTTTATATCATATCCAATGAATGGTTCACACTTTCATGCAAAGATCCCAGTTCTTTATAATGCTTAACTGTATACCAGCTGGTAAAAATATTATCCCTATTTCACAGATGGGGTCAAAGGGGTGAATGGGGAGACCACATAATAAGTCAATGGGAGCCAGGAATAGAATGCAGGAACCCTGATTCCCAGTCCCTTGCTTTACCCACTAGGCAATGGTTTCTCCTCAGGACAAGTAGTATATATGGACAGGAGTGCACTAGGTGGTAAGCCACCAAATTCACTGCACTTAGGCTTTGACAGATTTGTGGCCAGCCTTTCAGAGTACTCAAAAGAGGCACCGTTGCAAAGAAAAACAATCCAGAATTTTAATAAAAAATATGGGGGAGGGGAAGAGAGAGAGAGAAAGAAAGAGAGAGAGAGAGAGCACTGTAAAATGCACCATGTTCCTATAAAACAATTCAGTACATCCAACTTTTCAACTGTGGTGGTGACAAAAGTTTACAAAGTCTTTATAATTATTGACAAGATAGAAACAAGTTCACCTGCAACATTTAGGTTTTGGTGGGGGAATAATTCCATCTGGCCAGTAACAAACTTTAAAGACTATGCAAATATAATCAGATTGTCTGGCTCAAGCAGCTTGACTGACTGATCTTGTATCAAAATTGGCATCATCACTTTATAATCTTGCAGCTACACTATGGTGTGCAGCAAACCAAGGAACACCAGGATTTTTTTTTCTCTGACGAGTACCACTTTTTCAGCAGGGCATATGCTGGCAGGGTTGCATTTACACCATCTGCTCTGCCTCAGGACCCTGCACCTGGAGTGAGCTATGGCTATTAAAGTTCTGGCTCCTTTCATCCCTTCCTCAAGTGCTGAAGGCTGACCTGGTAGGAAGTACAACTGGTTTTCAAATTATTTATGAATTAAATACATTTGCTATCCCATTAGTTAGCTGTTGGTGTACTTTATGACACCAGAGAGAGTGTTTGGCCAGGGAGTGGGAAAATCAGTACATATTCGTTAATCCAGTGTTGCTATTTTAATGCTTTAACACACCGAGATATTTAATTAATTATTTTAAAGTAGTATTTTTCTCCCCAGCTGTCACTAGGAAAAGACGTGGACAACATTTCCTTGGAAATCCTGATTAGCATGAAACTGCACCAAGTACCTATGTTCACTTCAAGAATCAATGCAACATACCTTCTCAAAGAAAAGTCCAGCCTCCAGTTATTCAAGACCTGAGATTCCTCAGTTACATTCTTTCAGCTTGTAAACTGAAATAAAATCGGTAGGTAGCCCTCATAAAGACTATCTTTAATGCTAGTAAATTAAAATATTTCTGTATTGGAAGCTGCATTGTAAAGGTACATATATGGTTTTGGGGTGAAGATCTTCATTAAAAACAACTTTAATATTGCTTTTTAAATGAACCAGTTTCTAATGAAAAAAATGTTTCTCTCACCACCATTCTTTCATTCACACAAAGACTTTCAAGCATTGTCAGGTAGAGCTGGACAAAACTAGGCTTTGTTCCTGGAAACATTTAGTCACTTAACTCCAAGTTCATGAGTAGTATGTTTTAATTTGAGAGTTCATGTGCTTATGCACTAGTGTAATAAAGGTCTTGGTGCTATATTTTTCATGTTTTTAAACAAATTTTTACTAGTTCACTTTGTGTGATAAATTTTCTGAAATTACAAGGGTTCAAATATTTTACACATATTCAATCCAATTATTTCAACTCAGCCAGTTAAAGAATCACAACCAATACCATAAGACATTTGTGATCAGGGCCCACCCAATTTAAATATTCAGAAAAGCAGTGTACAAATGGTCTGCCAAGTTTTACTCATTCTATCATCAAAGGAAAGTTAGCACATAATTGTTGAAAACTAAATAAAATTAGTCCAGTTTGGCAAACTCAAAACTAGAGGAAACAGCAGTGCTTAATACATTTCAGTGTGAAAAAATAATACTAATAATGCTACTTTTGTGGCAGGCTGGTTATCATCTACAGTGGATTTTGTATACGTCTTAGTCATAAATGAACCTTTCATGGATTATAGGACATATCTTTCCTGTTTTTCAGCAACAGTGCAATTGCATCAGTGCTAGCAATGGTGAAGCTCTGCTGCTGAATAAACCTAGGCATTTTTACATCTTGCCATCTGATCTTATTCAGAGCCATGATATAAATAATCCTGATCTGAGGAAGGATAGATGCCAATTAAGTGAACTCCCCCTGCCCTCCCCCACACACATACGGTATCTTTCTATTTTAGACAAGGCCTGCATGGGAGTTAGCAAGGATGTGCTTCAATCTGCACAAGATTAGCTATTTTAGATTTTGATACCATTGATTTCTTTTTATCCATCTTTTAGATGTACAAAACACCTTATACTGTATGTCTACACTACGTGTTTTGTCGGAAGAGGCAACGAAAATGAAGCGCTGTTTAGCATTTTCTCACTCTCCATTTGCATAATCTATTCCAATCTGGTTTTGCGCAAGAGGTTTTTGCATAACAACATGCAGTGTGGACGTGTCTGTTTTGTGCAAAAACCTCTTTTTTGCACAAGATCCTTATTCCTCTCTGGATCCTTTGTATAAGGACACATCCATACAGCATGTTTTTGTGCAAAAACCTCTTGAGCAAAAACGTATCAGAATAGATTATGCAAATGAAGTGAGAGAAAATGCTAATGAGCGCTTCATTTGCATTGCCTCTTCCGACAAAAAAAGTAGTGTAGACATAGCCTGAGTCTGGCTATATTGGGCATATTTCTGTCAGCATAATGACTTCCAGGCAGTGCCAGTGGTTAGACGCTGTTGAAAACCAGGGGCACCAGTGAAAATTACACCAGCTTAAAACCAATGCTAGCCATACGTGGGCAAACCAGTGCTGTGCATCTACACCGGGAGGATTGTTTCTGTGTTGCTACATTGGTACACCAGCTCCCAGCAAAGAAAGAGATTGCTAAGTCCCATTGATGGAGCACTGATACCCATCCTGTCTAAAAACCATTCCAAGCACCGGAAGCCTGAACAGCCATTTTATAGGCACGAGCTGAGTATGTGCAAACATTCTATTGCATGTTGAGCATGCTAGCCTCACATTTTGAGTTATTCTGTTTGTAGGCTTAAAAAAAACCCCTCTCCAGCCTGTCCTCAAATTCCTGACTAGCATGTTACATCTCATTTCATGCTGTGGCTCCATTAATGGAACCTAATTTCCTCTCTGAAGCAGACTATTAGTGGTGGTTGGAGCCACTTATGAGGTCATACACTCAAACAGCACTTATCTAAAGTAAATGCCTTATAACTAATCAGGAAGAAGTACCACCCCATTGCTCTCCGCAGAGCCCCCCAGGTCTCAAAACTCCATCCATTCACAGTGAGGCAAAACCTAGAAAGCACAACCTTTGATTTTATTTTTTTTTTTCCCAATGACAGCAAGTCATGGCCTTCAAATGCATAGGCTGGAATTAGGAGGGAATAAACAATTAGACAGAGCTGCTGGAACAAATCCTCCTGTTTCATTTTTCTTCTTCACTTGTCTCAGCTGGAGTAGTTTTACCTCCTATTGACACCCATTGTGTTCTTGGCTGCTTGCTATGATGCAGCTGTTTTTTTAATGCCTATCAACCCTCTGCCTTTTTACGATACAAAGGTGACTTGTTAATACAAATGTTGTTGAAGCTTTACTAACAATGGGCCCCAGTTGTGATCAATGATATTGTACCTTGGCAGGGAATGTATCAATGTTCATGGATTCATTTAAAAGTCATCTGCACAGGACTGCAGATCTTTTATTTTAAAAAAACCTGCACATAAGCAATGTGTCTACCATGTTAGTCTGACATTTCAAATTCTATCGGGTGCTATTACATAGCACTGAAGTTTTACTGTTTCCAACGATATTTGCCTAGCCTCATAGTTATCACAGTCTACCTGGTCAGGAGACTCCATTTAAACAGAAACCTATCCACAGCTCAAATCCCAAAATCCTACTTCATGTCCAACCTTTTTAGTCTTTGTAAAAGATAGTGTGATTCAACATTTCATATTGCACTTGTTCTTCTCTAAAGTTATTTCTAACAAAAGAACAAATATTTGACTGACATTCCCTTTGCCCATGTTTTGTTTCACTGTTGAAAACTCAGCCCAATCTCACTTTAACCCCAGTTTAACTGGCACAGCACTTAGTAAGTGGAGTGACCCCATTATATGAAAACAGGGCATTATCCATCAAAGTCACATGTGAAAATGGTAGAAATGTAGCTGTGTTAGTCTGGTGTAGCTGAAACAAAAAACAGGACTGTGTAGCACAAAAAACAGGACTGTGTACCCATTACAAAGAGAGCTTCCCCAATTATCACCTCTAATATCATTAGCTCACAGACATTTACCTGTCCCCCTTCCTGCACCCTCCATCCCCCTTCTGTTCTGAAATTTGATTTGTCCTTTTTGATTTGTCCTTTTGATACCAAACTGGGTGGGGTTGCGACTTCTTTGGAGGATAGGGACATAATTCAAAATGACCTTAGCAAGTTAGAGAAATGGTCAGAGGTAAACAGGATGAGGTTTAATAAAGAGAAATGCAAAGTGCTCCACTTAGGAAGGAACAATCAGTTCCATACATACAAGATGGGAAGCGACTGTCTAGGAAGGAGCATGGAGGAAAGGGATCTAGGGGTCATAGTGGACCACAAGTTGAATATGAGTCAACAGTGTGATGCTGTTGCAAAAAAAGCAAATATGATTCTAGGTTGTATCAACAGGTGTGTTGTAAGCAAAACTCGTGAAGTCATTCTGCCGCTCTACTCTGCACTAGTTAGGCCTCAGCTGGAGTACTGTGTCCAGTTCTGGGCGCCACATTTCAAGAAAGATGTGGAGAAATTGGAAAGGGTACAGAGAAGAGCGACAAGAATGATTAAAGGTCTAGAGAACATGACCTATGAAGCCAGGCTTCATGAACTGGGCTTGTTTAGTTTGGAAAAAAGAAGATTAAGAGGGGACATGATAGCGGTTTTCAAATATCTAAAAGGGTGTCACAAGGAGGAAGGAGAAAATTTGTTCCTCTTGGTTTGTGAGGACAGGACAAGGAGTAATGGGCTTAAAGTGCAGCAGAGGAGGTTTAGATTGGACATTAGGAAAAAATTCCTAACTGTCAGGGTGGTCAAATATTGGAATAAATTGCCAAGGGAGGTGGTGGAATCTCCCTCTCTGGAGATATTTAAGAACAGGTTAGATAGACATCTGTCAGGGATGGTGTAGACGGAGCTTGGTCCTGCCTTGAGGGCGGGAGGCTGGACTCAATGACCTCTTGAGGTCCCTTCCAGTCCTATTATTCTATGATTCTATGATATGTGTTCATTTTTTTAATTGTATCCTTTGGTATATATGGTTGTGACAATTTTCTTCCACTATTTGATCTGAGGAAGTGGGTCTGGCCCACAAAAGCTCATCACATATTAAACCATCTTGTTAGTCTTTAAAATGCTACACAGTCCTGTTTTTTGTTACATGTGAAAATGGTCACCCTTCCAAAGACCATCATGGGTAAAACTAAATTTACCATTGCAAAGTTGACAGGCCTGATTCCTCTTCACTTAGACTGTGGCAAACCAAAAGTATCTAGTCACATGAACAGCTACATTGGTGTAAAAACATGCGGAAAAAAAGGAGAATCAGGTCAGTGTTTTAATTTCCTCATACCTGGACATTAAACCCACTGGAGTCGTGGCTATAAATAGGAAACAGGCAGTGTTCTCTTTAAAATGTGCAGCTGCTCAGGAGAGATTCATGTGCCGCCCAGCTGGTTAGCACAGTACTCACAGCTAAGTTTTGTTCCTACTGGTGGTGCACGTTTGCATATGTCTGTGTGCAAATAAAAATTATTCCACACCTGGATGGAAAAAATCTGCAGAACATTGGAAAAGATTAAAGGAAACATTGGAAACCAGCCTTTCAAGTTACCAAAATGAATTCCTCAAATAATATTTTCTTTCATTCAGCAGGTTTCTGGAGGGGAGAGGGCATTTCTACTCTGAAAGCAGGATTCTTTTAATCTGCACAGCCTTTAATTTTATTGAAAAGAAGAGGGTTCCCTGCTATTCAGCTGATGTAAATCACTGCAGCTTCACTGAAGTCAATACCCATTCCATTTACATCAACTGAGGATCAGTCCTCCTCCCCCAGAAGGTCCATTGGTAGCTCTGAATACCAACTTGTTATAAATGCAAATTAACAGATAACAAAATGTTCTCAGTACCCTCAATGGAACCACTCCCTGCCACCTTTCAAAAGATCAGGTGAAGCCTCTGAGGTTCAGGCAGTAGAAGGAAAAAGAGTCTGAATTAAGGAAGGAAGAGGAATGGTAGATTATGTCAGATTCCCACTTCGTACTGCTTGAAAAGGAGGCAAAAGTGAGAGTGGGCAAGCAGGTTGCCACCATTATTTTTCACTTTTGTGTATAGTTGTCTTTGTTGAAATACAGTGTTAGTTCAATGGAAAATAATAATGATTCTACAGCCTATAGTGGCCTATCCCACTATTGGTGCCTGAAGTGTTCTATTAAGTTAATAGAAAAACCTCTCATACACCACCAACTTATACACCCAAATATATACCACTCGCCTGCTTTCCTCCCTCAATCAGATGCTCACTTACCATTGAAAAGCTATCATCTCAGGGGAAAAGGCACGCCAATTGTTTAAAAGCAGACAGAAACACTACCTTACAGCATTAGAACAGAAAGTGACATTTCTGGGACATTTAGGTAGACAAAATGGAATCGCCCAATCTGGAATCTGTCCAGATTCACAGTGAAGAGTGCCATGAGGTTGTTAAAGACTCTAGGACTTCTCTTTCACTTTTCCTCTGGAACATGCGTTATTCTTACTCTTCCAAGGGAGGTCATCTGCAAGAAATCACTAGCACAGATTGTGCTTAGGAACTTGCATTTAGTTTCATGAAATGTTCAGAAACCTGTCCCATTTGTGTGGAAACCAACTTGGTACAAATGGGGAGTTGAGTGCAAAAGACTACGAAGAATACGGCTGTAAGTGTTCTAGGGTCACTTCACCCTAGAGACTAAAAGCTTTTGGTGTTCAACCCCTGAAAGCTGAATCATTTGAAAGCAAGCTCTGCTGCTTTTGTAATTCTAAGTAGCTCTGCTATATAACACAGCTGCTTTAGTCTTTGAAAACCATTGCCAGTGTCATATTTTCCTCCACACCAAGTCATTACACCCTTGCATGAAACTAATCAACATTTACAAATTGAAATTAATCTAGCAAACAGACTTTCTCTTATAAAATTATTAGGTTCCATTACACTGTTTAAAAAGTCCACATAGGGATTAACTAGAAATTTGACAAGTGACAACAGCAAAAGCAAGAATAGCTCCTAATAGCTGAATTAGAAATCTTTGGGTTTTTACCTCTATATTGCGAACAATGGAGCTACCCCCTTTTTTTGGATGCTGTGGTTTATGCGAGGACTCTCTGAGTCACTGAATATTTTATAGTGTTCAATGATCTACATATGAGTCATTCATCAGCTTTCAACTATTTTTGGAATTGTGCTATTTTGCTTAAAATTGCAGAAAAATAAAAATGCAGAAGTGATAAAAAATGCAGCATTGTAGAATTTTAAAAGATCATACGATGGAATCAGAGCATATACATGAGAGTATAAAAATTAATCTATACAAAAATTAAGCCGAGGAAGAAAGTGCAAGATTCACCAATGAATTGTTAGAGAGGCATTGTATTCTGAACATGACCTGTTTTGCTAAAGCTAGTTATTGCTGCCAAAAAGTTCTTGCTTCAGATGCTGTCCGTGCTTACAGTTATCATTTCTGTAGCACATTGCAGTTTTTCGCTTCAATGGCACTTTATATATATTCAAGGCACTTTAACAGCATTAGCTAATTTAGGGCCTGATACTGAAAATGTTGGATGCCGTGCACAGGGCCTGATCAAAGCCATTTAAGTCACTGATTCAGTGGGCGTTTTGAGCAGATCCATCATGCTTACTATTTTGAGTAAGTCTAAGGAAGTCAGATGCAGGCTTGCTACAAAGCAGATGCCAATTTGTCTGACCTGCAGGGTCTTTTACCAAGTCAGTGGCAGAGCTCAAGAGCTTCTGGCTCCCTAGTTGATGCCTCTTGTGGGCCTTCTCCTTCTGAACAGAGCATTTCCAGGCTGAACAATTGCCTATCTTATGGCCTCTCCATCAAAAGAGAGACTGCCTAAATAGGCATGTTTGCTTCTCTCAGAGACAGTACACAGTATAAACTGCCACAGTTAAATTACCACATTGCATTTTCTAAGCAAGCACAATTTATTCTGAAGGTAAAAACATTGCAGAGAAAACATATTACAACATCCTATACCTTGCTAATAAGCTCACCAAAGAACACCCCATCACTCCAAAAAAAGGATCTGATTGATGATTAGCCCTTCAACCTCCACCGAGGTTTTTCTATGGTCACCAGGTCACAAAAAAACTTTCACTCAGAACTAAGTTCTTAGTCTTCTGGGGCATCAGTGATCTTCCAGCCACCCCCTGAAGACTAGGCCTCCAATCTTGGACCAGCGATCTTGTCCATTTCTTGTATCAGAAGGAAGGTCCTGATTCAGTTTTAACTCAGACCTTTTAACCAATAATCCAATTTGAACCAGTATCAGTGAGTGTCTGACGGCGGTACTTCTCTGGAAGTGTTACAACCAGAGTCAATTTTCCTAACTACCCCTTACTCTTCTTAGCTCCTGGAGGGCTGTATTCCTCCTCTCCTTGTGGAAATAATCTCTCATTGGTACATACATTTTTGCACTTTAATACAAAGAACTCCTTGAATACTTAATTCAGTCAGGTCTGTCCAGGATAATACAATATTATTGTCATATCTGTCACACAGGGAGTTGGGGAGGAGGGGGGAAACTTTGAGAGCAATGTTGTCTCCAAAGTCCATGGGATCAGCGGGGATGAGTTACATCCACTTTGGCCCACTCACGTTCTCCCCATTCTCCTAGTTCTGCAGAGACTATCCCATGAGATGAAAGGAATGGAGCCATGAAAGTGCCTCACCTCTTACCATGCGGTTAAAAGGACAGCTGAATACCAAAGAAACCCCTTGTGCACAGGGCAAGTGAGCACAACACTGGTACTTCAGCTTTAAAACCTACCACTATCTCTGGGTATGTCTACACTACCCTCCTAGTTCGAACTAGGAGGGTAATGTAGGCATACCGCACTTGCAAATGAAGCCCGGGATTTGAATTTCCCGGGCTTCATTTGCATAAACTGGGCGCCGCCATTTTTAAATCCCTGCTCGTTCGAACCCCGTGCCGCGCGGCTACACGCGGCACGAACTAGATAGTTCAGACTAGGCTTCCTAGTCCGAACTACCGTTACTCCTCGTGGAATGAGGAGTAACGGTAGTTCGGACTAGGAAGCCTAATCCGAACTACCTAGTTCGTGCCGCGTGTAGCCGCGCGGCACGGGGTTCGAACGAGCAGGGATTTAAAAATGGCAGTGCCCAGTTTATGCAAATAAAGCCCGGGAAATTCAAATCCCGGGCTTCATTTGCAAGTGCGGTATGCCTACATTACCCCGCTAGTTCGAACTAGTGGGGTAGTGTAGACATACCCTCTGTGAGGTAGATGTTATTACTCTATATTAAAGATAGGCAGGTGGTGAGACCAGCTTGTCTTAGTTTAGGACTCAGGCGCTTCTGATGCAGAGGCCTTTGACCTAACACGGGGGGATTCCTCTCACACACATTTTATACAAACCAGATACTGAACTGCAAGTGATATGAGCCTGTTTATCTTCCCACCTAGAGGGTTTAAAACTTGCTCAGCTGCAGTAATTTGATTGTGGTTCTTCTTTAGCAGTGCCTCCCAAGATCAAGGCCCTTTTGGGGTGAGAGTTGTCCCAACGCATATAAAGACATGACCCATGTCTTATTACAGTTTCAAATTTAAGAAAAACAGCTACCTGGAAATCAGTTTATCAAAGGCTAACACCAGCCAAAATGAATTTCTTTCTTTCCCCAGGCTATTATCAAAAATGGAATACTAGGCAATTACACATTTTCAATAAAAAGGTGAGACTAGATCAAATGCAAAACTCATCAAATATCAAGATATCATCTGAACATCTTTGCCCCCTATTTTTGGTTGATAAACTTTGAAGTTTTTTGACCAACTGCAATACAATATTTTACGGATATGTATTACATTGTGATATCTATTACTTGAATCGTTCCAGTATGCCACAGATTCATGTCATTCAAGCTTGTTTCAGGTACAGGTTACTTTTCCATTAATTATATTCCAAGCACATGTATACATATCCACGCTGTTGGGGTTGTCTATTTCTATTAGTTTAACAAGCCCTGGTATTAATGAGATTGCTCTATAATTGAACCTTTTCATGGGTCCCTTGGTAATGAAATTATGCTAATCTGAATTTGCAACCACAAGGCATCCATCATACTTGATCAAACAGTAAACATCAACAGTGGAGTGTAAATGTGCTGTTCATTATTACAGAAATGAACAAACCCCCATTATTTCATCTTTCCATTTGTGTGAGTTAACATAATGGGTGAAGACAGAGTGTGTCAGACATCCACTATGTGGCAGCATGGTCCACTTAACAGAGCATGAACTTGTAAATACTGAGATAAAGTATCTCTGTGCCTGACACACTTTTTGTGTATTACAGGGGAAAGAACATTCACTTGTTTCACACCCGTATGCATCAGTGCTCTGGGAAAGGTAATTGTAAAGATCAATTATTTACCTTAAAAAGAGAAAAGACATCAGAATTCCCAGATGCTGGAATTTTTCACTGGAAACGCATGTAGCTGTTCTGGCTTGTGGCTCATTGAGAGCTTGCGTGAAACACAAATGTCTCATAAAGGAGAAACCAGTATTTCTATCTTAAAATATAGCTAGCCTATGTATCTACATGTAGGCACCTGCTATATCAATATTTAGGCCATTCGATGAAGCCCTAAACTTCCAGAACTTCTGAGCTTCTGCAGTTTCCATTAACTTTCTCCACACCTTTGAAAAGCTGGCCATGCTCTTAGGTTCCTCAATATGCATTTAAGCTATCTGAAGACAGACACCTGAGCTTGAAAATACTGACCAGTCTTTCTCAGGTTACAATTACTTTTGTATTTTATATCAAAATGCGATCCCATTTCCTCGTTGCAAAATGAGATTTTTTTTAAAGTACCTTTAATAGCTGGGCAAAGAAAAATAAACAACTAAAAAGTAATATTTATCCTTATTGTTTCATCAATGATGCTGCCATAGATGTATTTCTATTGAGAGGACTCTCGCATCTCTTATAGAAAATAAATCTCAAAATAAGATCACCTTTTATAGCAGAACAGCTTCACTGACATTTAACAAACATATCCCTAGCACAACTGCATAAACAAACCTGTCCTCCCTTTTGATCTTGTACTGGTACTTTATATTTAATGGAGCACTATGGCTTTACTCATTATACTAATTCTATTTTTTGAACCCATGAGTTTGACTCTTCTCCTTCCCTTGCCTTTTAAGCATTTAGCATACAACAGTTTAGACCTGTTTAAAAAATAATTCTCCAATCCTTCAAGCTTCAAATCTAATTTACGCCAAAATACATTTAAAATTATAAATTTTTGCAAGGCATTGCCATTCCTTTTGCACTGCCGAGAGATACATCAACTACAAAGGAACTGTGTCAATCAGTGAAGAAGCATTAAAAAATGAATGCATTCAATAATTTTTGAACACATGCTAAAACAAGTATACAAAATTTATTGGAGCTGCCTATAAGCTATGAAGATTTGTTGGTATTCCTGTTTAGTATGGGCTGAGTCTACTGAATTAAAATCAAAGGCAAAATTTCCAATGTTTCCTAAAAACTTTATACATTATATATATGTATATATGTGACACTGTGCATGAGCCAAATGCATTACATGAACTTAAACTGAGTTGTGTCACATTTTTATGTTCATTGCTATCTATAGTAGTACAAAAATATAAGTTATTTCATTCTTAAAACCTTATACTTTTAAAAAATATCCTCATTTTTAAGAGTAAACAAAATAAAAACAAATGTTGGAATTCTGTACTTAGAAACTTTGAATTTTATCATTTGTTGATTGTTGCCTTTCTAATGGACTCTGAAATTTTGAAAGAGCTTGACTCCTCCCGTTTTTACTAACACTGGAGTCTTTTGTTTCAGACGTTGTTCAGAAACTTTTGATATAGAATTAATTTATACAAAATAGATGTCATATATTCAGTTTTATAGCTTCCTTCCAACATTGCATCAACATTTGTCACAAGGAAAGAATACAACATTTGATGTGAGCTACTATTCAGAAAGGGCTGATTTAAAGCAAAATATCAAGCTTTACTTATGTGAAGTAAGAGCTTATACCTTGAGTTTCCCTATAAATAAGGCTACCAGGAACTGGTTGAAGATAAATTAGCACATCCTTACAGCTTCTGCATCCTTACAGAGTTCATACAGAATTTACTTTGGTTACATTTCTTTTCTTTAAATTATTTTTTTCATTAACTATTCTCCAGGTCCACTAAAGATGGAACAAGAAATAATTGGTTTAATTTGTAGAAAGGGAAATTTAAGTTTGATATTAGGTCAAACTTTTCAACTATAAGGGTAATTACATGCTGACATAGGCTTCCAAGAGAGACTGCTGAATTCCTATTACTGAAGGTTTTAAAGAACAGGTTGGACAAACAGATGTCAGTGAGGCTACATCTACACTGCAACACTATTTTGCACTATTTTCAGGATACTACCAGAGTATCTCGAAATAGCTATCCCACGTCTTAACAGCTCACTATTCCATAGACAGTGCCAAATTAAAAAACAAGCTATTCTGAAATAAGATTGAAATAAGATAGGCAATTTGCGTAGCTTAAACTGTGCACCTTATTTCAAGCTACAGTGCAGTGTAGATGCACCATGATGGTCTAGGGCAGTGTTTCTTAAACTGTGTTCCGTGGCATACCAGTGTGCCACGAGGCAGTCAGAGGTGTGCTGTGGAGAAAACAGAAAAAAATTCTGCTCCCCTTGCCCCCTGCAGAGCCCGTAGACAGCTCCCGCTGCGGCTGTCCCCTCTCCCACACCAGCCCACAGGACGGCCCCTGTCCCACGGGGCCTCCGCTGCTGCGCAGCCTCCTACTCCTCCACGTGTACAGGCAGCAACTTTTATAGTGGCCGCTGCTGCTGGAAGGGGGAGGGGTAGCCAGAGCTAAGGAGCCACTCCCAGACCTCGGCATTTTAAAACTGCCGCCTGCGGGAAACCCGGATCAGGCTCTGCCACCCCCCCCCGCACCTGGAGCACGCTAGGGCTCTGCTGCCTCCCCATGCGCTGCTGCTCTCTCTCCCCTGCTCCCCTCCCCAGCCTGCTGGGGAAGTGTCAGAGTTTAATCTGGTGGGGACTGTCAGGGTTTCTAATCTCCCCCGCCCCCCGCCACCCTGCCAGCAGGAAGCCTGGCCTGGTGTTGCAGCTGCATTGGGTTCCCTGCTGCATGGGCAGGTGGATGAAGGGGGTTGGAACTGAGCTCTCCACACATCCCCTCCCTGGAGGAACAAGAGCATGCTCCCTGGAGGCTTTCCCTGCTACAGCAGGGTGCCAAGCCAGGTAAGTGTCCCCCCTCATGCCCAGACCCCGCACCTAAACCCTCCTCACTCCCCTCCCCCTGCCAAGACACCGCATTCCCAGCCTGCTCTGACACTCTGCCCCAAGTCGCCTCCTGCACCCTCCCTGCCCCAAGTCCCCTCCTCTACCCTCCCTCCTGGCCAAACACCCTGCCCCAAGACCCTCCTCTACCCTCCCTCCAGGTCTCGTGTGTGTGTTTTTTTTTTTGCTTGACAAAAAAATCCTTGGTGTTCTCCCCCCCTGTGACGGGGCACTCGCGCCCCGCACCGAGAGTGCGCCGAGAGGCGCCGGGCGGTGGAACGGGGCACTCCCGCCCCGCGCGGAGGACGCGCCGGGAGGCGCCGGGCGGGTACATCGGGGGGCGGGGAACACGGCCCAGCCCGCCGTGGCGGGCCCCCGGGGCACACCGGCAGCCGGCACGGGGAGCGTCGGGGGGCAGCGTGCGCCGCCCGGCAGGGCCCAAGAAGAAGGGGCCGGGCAGGCGCCGACTGATGACGTCATAAGCGAGGGGCGGCCAGGAGGCGTCGCAGGGGAAGTGACGCAAGGGGGGAATGGAGCCGGCGGGGGATTTAAACCAAGGGCTGGCATGGTGGAGGGGGGCACGGTGGATGGAGCAAAGCGGGGAGAAACGGAGGGAGAGGTGAGACAGGAAGGGTCAAGGGAAGCGGGCCGGGAGGCCTGGTGGAGCAGGAAGCGGCCCAGGGCGGGGTCGTGGAGCCCGTGAGCGGGTGTGTTTTGGGGCGTTCCCCCATCCGCAAGGGAGGGACCACGGGTCCCTGCCTTTAGGGCCCTGGGCCGGGGTTCGGAGAGGGGGCGGGCCCGAACCCCCCTACTCCGCCAGCAGGCCGACCGGCTCGGGTGTAACGCGAGTGTGCGTGATAAAAGGGCCACCGGCCTTAAGGGTGACTTCTCAGGCTGAACTCTCTGTACCCCAATTAACTCAGAGTGGACTCTGGGGGGGGACCGGTTTACACGTGGTGGAGAATGTGGGCGCAGGTCCCTGGGCCCCGGGAGTAAGAAGGGGCTCTAGGAAGTAGAGTTACTCACAAAAAAAAAAAAAAAAAAAAAAAAAAAGGGGGTGGCAGGCATAAAACAAGGGAGGTAGGGTGATTGATCTGTTGGGTGTTTGTTTGAAAAGAACTAGGTGTTGACCACCCGCATCGTACAGTTGACCCCCCCCCTGAACTCATAATGGAGGTCAACAAGATCATAGAATGGCTGGTGGACAACCAGAAGCAGCAACAGCAGCATCAGAATCAGGTGTTGCGGGACATGATGACCCAATTCCAGGACCAGCAGCGGCAAATGCTGAAAGAAATCAGAGAAGGGGCGACCGCCCGAGGAACCGCACCTGGAGCAGAGACGGGCTCCCCAGGAGATGGAGAAGGTGGCGCCATCCCGGGCGCCCAGCTGCCGCTGCGATTGACAAAGCTGGGACCCGAAGACGATCCAGAAGCGTTTTTGGTCACCTTTGAGCGGGTGGCTACCGCCGCGAAGTGGCCACAGGAGCACTGGGCCACCCTGCTAGCCCCCTTCCTAACCGGTCCGGCCCAATTGGCCTATAGAAGTATGGCAGACAAGGATGCTTTGTGTTATTACAAAGTTAAAGAAGCCGTGTTGGACCAGCTGGGCATATCCCCGGAGACGTACCGACAGCGATTCCGAGATACCCGCTATGACCCGAAGGAGCGCCCACGGGCGCTGGGGCAGCGGGTCAGGGAAGCAGGCATGCGATGGTTGGAACCTGCCAACAAGACCGGGCTGCAGGTAGCGGAACAAGTGGTGTTAGAACAGTACCTCCGGATCCTGCCCGCCGAGGGGCAAAAGTGGGTTCGCAGACACTGGCCAGAGTCGCTGGAAGAGGCGATCACGCTGATGGAGCGCTTTTCGGCAGCGGAGGAAACGGGGGGTAGACACCCTCCCCCCACTCCCGCGGGGCCTCGGCGGAGCCCGGCCAGTAGCGGAGGGGCGGACACCTCACACCGGGCAGATCCACCGGCCCGTAGACCATCATGGGGCCCAGGAGTAGAGCGAAAACTGGCCCCAGTCTGGAACCCGCCGAGGAGGAGCGAGAATCAACCGGGAGCGAGCGGGGACCCCGGGACACCCAGCCCGAGGGCAGACCCTAGCCCGAGGGGAGCCTGCTTCCAGTGTGGCGAGGAGGGGCACTTTAAAAAAGATTGCCCCTTGATGGATTGTACCTTCGGGCAGAGAAGACGGGACGGGACAGCCGGGACCACTGCGTCAAGGGCCCAGGTAACCAGGTCGATAAGCCTGAACGGGAAGCGGGTAAGGGCAGTGGTGGACTCGGGGTGCGGTCAGACCATAGTGCGGGAGGACATGGTCCCCGATTCCCAAACCCGGGGGCCCCAGATCTGGATGAGATGCGTGCACGGGGACGTACATCCGTACTACACCGCCCACGTATGGATTGACGATGGGCAGATCCGGGCGCGCTGCCAGGCCGCTATATCCCCCAAACTCCCCTACCCAGCGCTGCTAGGGAGAAACTGGCCCGGGCTGGCCGCCCTGCTAAAGGAATGGGGGGCGGGTCACGAGGGCCCGGGGCCGGGACAAAAGAAACCCGTTCTGGCAGCCCAAGGGGAAGAGGTCCCCACCTCAGGGGAAACCGGGGGGCCCGCGGCCGGGAGACCAAACCCCCCGCTACGCCTGGAGGTGGAAGAGGGGGACTTCCTGACACACCAGAGGGAAGACCCGACGCTACAGGCAGCATGGACCCAGGTGCGGGCGCAAGTGGAGGAAACGACAGAGGGAGACGGGCGGCAGCAGCTGGGACCACGCTTTGAGGTACGGGGAGAGCGGCTCTACCGGGTGGCAGTGGGGGCGGACGGACAGGAAAACCCACAATTGCTAGTGCCGCGCCCATACCGCTGGAAGGTACTGGAGCTAGCGCACAATCACCCTTGGGCGGGACACCTGGGCAGTGAAAAGACCCAGCAGCGAATCTTACAGCGGTTCTACTGGCCCGGGGTATATCAAGAGGTCAAGAACTTTTGCATGTCTTGTCCCCAATGCCAGAGGACCTCTAGCAAGAAAGTGGCCCCCGCCCCGCTGGTTCCCCTACCCATCGTGGGCGTCCCATTCGAACGAATAGCCATGGATTTGGTAGGGCCCTTGGATAAGTCAGGAAGAGGGCATGCCTACATTTTAGTAATCGTGGACTACGCCACCCGCTACCCCGAGGCCATCCCGCTGCGGAAGGCCACCGCCAACGTAATAGCGGAGGAACTGGTCAAGGTGTTTTCGAGAGTAGGCTTGCCGAAAGAGCTACTGACGGACCAAGGCACTAACCTGACGGCAAGGGTGATGACCGAGCTGTGCAAGTTCCTACGAATCCGCAAGATCCGCACCTCCGTCTACCACCCACAAACCGATGGCCTCGTCGAGAGGTTCAATAGGACATTGAAAGGTATGCTTAGGAAATTTGTACAGGAGGAACCCCGGGGGTGGGATAAGCTACTCCCTGCTCTGATGTTCGCCATCCGGGAGGTGCCACAAGCCTCGGTGGGTTACTCGCCTTTCGAACTACTTTATGGGCGGAAGCCCCGGGGGGTCCTCGACTTAGTGAGGGAAGGGTGGGAAGCTCAGGTTACCCCAGCCCTGGGGGTAGTCCACTATGTGACACAGCTCCAGCAGAGACTGGGTTCCCTGGCCGAATGGGCACGGGAGAACTTACAGAGAGCCCAGGAGGGGCAGCGCCAGCAGTATAATCAAAGAGCCCAGGTCCGAGAGTTCGCGCCAGGCGACCAGGTGTTGCTCCTCTTACCAGACAGAGAATCCAAGTTGTTGGCACGCTGGCAGGGGCCCTTCAGGGTGTTAAGGAAGGTCGGGGAGGTGGATTATGAGATACAGCTGGATGGTCCGCGGAGGGCCACCCAGATCTACCATATTAACTTATTGAAACGGTGGGTGCCCCGGGAAGCCTTCCTGGTAGAAACACCGATGAAAGATGTGGAGTTCGGACCATGGGGAGACCCGGAGGTGACGGTCAAGGAAGCCACGCTTGGGACCGAACTCACGGGACAACAACAACAGGAGCTCCGGGACCTACTAGAGAGGCACCGGGAGGTGCTGACGAGCAGACCGGGACGGACGCATCTGGCCCAGCATGAGATCGTCACCGAACCAGGGAAGCGGGTATTGGACCAGGTGAGACCCCTCCCCCGTAAGATGTGGGACGTCGTAAAGAAGGAGCTGGGGGACATGCTGGACTGGGGGGTAATCGAGGAGTCGCACAGCGGGTGGCGGAGCTCGATTGTGCTGGTTCCCAAGGCAGAGGGGGCCCTCCGGTTTTGTATTGACTTCAGGAAGGTGAATGCGATCTCGCAGTTCGATGCATACCCTATGCCACGCATCGATGAGCTGCTGGACCAGCTGGGGAAGGCCCGGTACCTCTCCACGATCGACTTAACGAAAGGCTACTGGCAGATCCCGCTGTCGCCAGCAGCCCGAGAAAAGACAGCCTTCTCAACCCCCTTCGGCCTTTACCAGTTCCGGACCATGCCGTTCGGCCTGCATGGGGCAGCCGCAACATTCCAACGCCTCATGAACCGGGTCTTGAGAGAACACCAGCCCTACGCGGCCGCGTATATTGACGACATCATAGTATTCAGTGAGACGTGGGAGCAACATCTAGGACACGTGGCGGCGGTCCTGGGGGCCTTGAGACAAGCTGGCCTCACGGCCAATCCCAAGAAATGCCAGTTCGGGAAGAAGGAGGTGACGTATCTGGGGTACACGGTAGGGCGGGGGACGGTGAGACCCCTGGTGGATAAAATCCAAGCAGTGCGGGACTACCCTATCCCCACCACAAAAAGACAAGTAAGACAGTTTCTGGGGCTGGCGGGGTATTACCGCCGATTCGTGGCCCAGTTTGCATCGCTAGCCACCCCGCTAACGGACTTGACCCGCAAAGGGAAGCCCCAGAGAGTCCAGTGGACGGAGCAGTGTCAGAAGGCCTTTCAGGCTCTAAAAGAAAGACTGACTCAGGCACCGGTGCTCGCCCAGCCGGACTTTTCAAAGCCCTTTACCCTGCAAACCGACGCGTCGGAAACGGGGTTAGGGGCCGTATTAACGCAGGAGATGGGAGGGGCCGAGCACCCAATACTGTATCTGAGCCGGAAACTGTTTGATAGAGAGAAGGGATACGCCACTATCGAGAAAGAGGCACTAGCCATTAAGTGGGCGGTAGATGCTCTCCGATACTTTCTTGCAGGGGCCTGCTTTACCCTGGTAACGGACCACGCCCCCCTGAAATGGCTCAATACCATGAAGGATACCAACCCAAGAATACTCCGGTGGTACCTGAGTCTGCAGCCATACAAGTTCAAAATCGTGCATCGACCGGGAAGTGCCCATCAGAACGCGGACTGCCTATCGAGAAGGTCGGAGGGAGCCGCAGGGGAGGGGGCAAGTATAAGTAATGAGACGAGGGGGGAGTGGTGTGACGGGGCACTCGCGCCCCGCACCGAGAGTGCGCCGGGAGGCGCCGGGCGGTGGGACGGGGCATTCGCGCCCCGCACCGAGAGTGCGCCGAGAGGCGCCGGGCGGTGGAACGGGGCACTCCCGCCCCGCGCGGAGGACGCGCCGGGAGGCGCCGGGCGGGTACATCGGGGGGCGGGGAACACGGCCCAGCCCGCCGTGGCGGGCCCCCGGGGCACACCGGCAGCCGGCACGGGGAGCGTCGGGGGGCAGCGTGCGCCGCCCGGCAGGGCCCAAGAAGAAGGGGCCGGGCAGGCGCCGACTGATGACGTCATAAGCGAGGGGCGGCCAGGAGGCGTCGCAGGGGAAGTGACGCAAGGGGGGAATGGAGCCGGCGGGGGATTTAAACCAAGGGCTGGCATGGTGGAGGGGGGCACGGTGGATGGAGCAAAGCGGGGAGAAACGGAGGGAGAGGTGAGACAGGAAGGGTCAAGGGAAGCGGGCCGGGAGGCCTGGTGGAGCAGGAAGCGGCCCAGGGCGGGGTCGTGGAGCCCGTGAGCGGGTGTGTTTTGGGGCGTTCCCCCATCCGCAAGGGAGGGACCACGGGTCCCTGCCTTTAGGGCCCTGGGCCGGGGTTCGGAGAGGGGGCGGGCCCGAACCCCCCTACTCCGCCAGCAGGCCGACCGGCTCGGGTGTAACGCGAGTGTGCGTGATAAAAGGGCCACCGGCCTTAAGGGTGACTTCTCAGGCTGAACTCTCTGTACCCCAATTAACTCAGAGTGGACTCTGGGGGGGGACCGGTTTACACCCCCCCACACAAAAAAATTGTTTGGTGTTCCTCAGTCTTAAAAAGTTTAAGAAACACTTGTCTAGGGTTTGCTTGGGCCTGCCTCCACATAGGAGGCTGGACTAGATTCTTAAGGTCCCTTCCAGCCCTATGTTTCTATGATTACAAATCTCACTTTAGGTTGTACAGATAGTTAAAAGAATGTAAATTGATGGTAGGAGTGTGTAAACTGACCCACTCTTTTATTTTAGCACTACTGATATTTTGCAAATATATAGTGAATCCAGTTTTGATCTTATTAACACTGAGGTTATCAATTACATCAGCAGCCTGACTTACACCAGTGTCATTTTAATTTTACATTCCTTCCTAATTCCATTCAAGCTCCAATGCATAAATATGACAATTTAAAATACCATTTTTATTTGTTTTGAGCAAATTCATATTCAAGTAAATAGCTGTATTCTCATGTGCTGTACCTCTAAGTCAAAGAGAGCTAAATACACAATTTAAAGTAGGCAACAGGAATATACAGCTAGTGGTTGTACCTTTCATCAGATCTATCTTACAACCATTCATCTGAATCAGCTGTTAAATTCAGTGGTACTACAGAGCTCTTCATATGAAAGTTTAGGACTCAGCTGCTCACAGGATCAGGTCCCATGTAAATGAAAATTCTCAGATTTGTAGATTTTAAGTCTAGAAGGCACCATTATGATTATCTAGTCTGACCCCTTGCATAATATAGTCATAGGACTTCCCTGAACTAATTCAATTCCAAGTACAATAGCCATAGTTGACCTAGAGCATATCTTTCAGAAAAAACAACCAAACATGATTTTAAAATTTCAAGAATCTACTGGAGTCTTTGGTATATTGTTCTAATGATTAATTATCCCCGCCATCAAAAAAACCCTGCACTTTCTTCTAGTCTGAATTCGTCTAACTCCAGCTATTTAATGTCATTCCTTTTGTCTTCTTGATTTAAGAACCCTTTATTATAAAATTTCTATTCCCTATGTAGGTACTCATAGACAGTGATCAGTAATCCCTTTACCTTCTCTTTGATAAATTAAGTAGATTGAGCTCCTTAATCTTTTACTATAGTATTATTCAGCAACATCTTTCTTGAAGCATGGACATCAGGACTTGACACTCTGTTTCAGCTGTAATCACACCAGTGCCAAAGAGAGAGGTAAAAAAAGTTCTTGACTCCTTCCAGATATTCCCATTTATACACACAAGGATCACATTGCATAGGGACAGCATGTTCACCTAAGTAGTCAGCATGATCCCCAAATCTTTTTCAGAGTCACTGCTTCCCAGGATAGATCCTCTCCATTTTATAAGTAGCAATACTCAAGACTGAGGTCTGGAACCACAAGTGGCTCTTTAATGTGTCTCCTGTGGCTCTTTGCAGCACATACTACAGGCAGTCCCCGGGTTACGTACAAGATAGGGACTATAGGTTTGTTCTTAAGTTGAATTTGTATGTAAGTCGGAACTGGCTCCAGATTCAGCCGCTGCTCCTGAAACTGACCAGGGGCTGACTACAGGAAGCTGGAGGCAGAACTGCTCTGCCCCCAGCTTCCTGGGATCAGTCACTGATCAGTTTCAACAGCGGCTGAATCTTGAGCCTGGGACAGAACAGCTGGGCTGCCAGGTAGGTCCCTGCAGGACCAACCCGGCAGCACCCCAGCTGCTCTACCCCAGGGTCCACAACAAAATCCTGGTCTGCTGGGGGGGGGGGGCGCACTAGCTCTGGCAAAGCCTCAGAGGCGCGGGACCCCGTCGCCGCTGCGGCTTTGCTCCCGGTGTCCCTGGTCTGCTGGAGATGGTCCCCAGCAGACCAGGAACACCCGGAGCAAACCCGGGGAGGCTGTGGCAAAGCCGGGGAGGCGCGGGACCCCGCCGCCACTGCGGCTTTGCTCCCGGTGCCTCTGGTCTGCTGGAGACGGTCCCCAGCAGACCAGGGGCATCCGGAGTAGCTTTTCTCGCCCCGGAAGTCGAGGTGGCGGGACTGCTGCGCTCTGGGCGGTCCCGCTGCCTGCGAGCTCCGGGGCGAGAAAGCCACGTTCGTAAATGCGGATCCGACATAAGTCGGATCCGCGTAACTCGGGGACTGCCTGTATTAAAACACTGTGTGATTTAATTATTAGCCACTCTAAGGGTACATCTACACTGCAGCATTATTTTGGAGTAGCTGATGTTATTTCGAAATAACGTTGAGATGGCGGACTTCTTACTACAACTCCTGTAACCCTCATGTCACGGGGAGTAAGGGACGTCGAAGGAAGAGTGTTCTTCCTTTGACTTCCTGCTGTGTAGATTGCTCCAAAAGAAGAATTAAGCTTCGACTTCAGCTACACAATTGATGTAGCTGAAGTTGTGTAGCTTAATTCTACTTTTGCCCTGCAGTGTAGATGCACCCTAAGTTATTAACCGATCATGATGCTTTTACTATGTTATTAGCCAACTGTAGTTGATAAAATAATAATGCTTGGTCAGTCATTTTGCTGTGGGAATTTTATATATTTAAATATATATACAAACACACACACTGTAAATATTTCCCCTATCATCCTGTTTAAATATGAATATATAGCGCTATAGCAAATGAAACAACAAATTTATACTACTGTGGCTTTTCTGAGTAATTCTGATCACTAATATGGCTCCAGAACCACTAAGGTCTGAGTACCACTGCTCTACATCCTTTTTTGGAAAATATCTGACTTTATATTTGACGATACTGAAATACAGGAATCCGTGCCCATTTTAACAAGCTATCCAGATTTCTCTGTATCACTTCACTGTGTACCACTCCACAAATCTCTGTCATCAATTTTTTTTATCAGTAATGATTTTAAGTTTTCTTCCAGGTCATTGATGACATTATTAAATACAGTGCTAGGGCCAGAACTAACCCTTGTGGGACATTATTAGAAACGCCCCCATTCAATGATAATTTTCTATTTATGGTTACATTTTGAAACCTATTAGACATTAAAACCAGTTAACATTTGTCAGGTTGACTTTGTTTCTTAATCAAAAGGCCTTATAGGACCTATATTATACTAACATTATTAATGTTATCAACCATAATTATAATCTCATTAAATGTAATTTTAAATTAGTTTGATAAGAACTATAGTCTATAAGCCCATATTGGTTCAGATTATATCGCTCTCCTTCAATTCTTTATAAATTGAGTCCCATATAAATCATTCTCTGATTTTGCCTGGGTTTGCTGTCAATCTAAAAGACCTATAAATATCCAAATAATCTCATTTACTCTTTTTAGAGACTGGCAAAACATTTCTTTCTATTATCTGGAATTTCCTCAGTGTTCCAAGACTTATTAAAATCAATATTAATAGTCCAGAGACCTCCTCAGCTAACTTTGGAATGCAAGCAATCCAGATCTAGTAGTTTAAAAGTGACTGACTTTAGTAGCAGCTGTTTAATAGCTTTGTTATTTACTACAGGAATGAAAAGTATTTTCATCATCATATGCCATGAATACATCATCTGGCTTTTTCTCAAATACAAAAAGGAAATATTCATTCAACACATCAGCCTTTTCTGTATTATTATTCACAATTCTACTATTTCCATTTAGAAAGGGACTAAATCCCATTGTTAGATTGTTCCCAACATGCTTAAAAGGCTCTTTTTTATTGTTTTCCAGGCTGCTGGCTATAGAATTATCTTTTTGTCCCTTATCAATTTTTTTTTATAATTCCTAGCTTCTAGTTTATATTCCTTGTTTACAACTTTCCCTTTTTTCATCGATTTATATATTTTATCACTGCTTTCCCTTTCAACTGGACTATTTCTTATTTTGTTTGTTTTCAAACCTACATAACCTTCTTTTTCAACTGTAGCTTTTTGGACATCAAGTAAAATATTCTTAAACAGTTTCCAATTATCATTCAGATTTTTCTGTTTATTTTTCCCCTTGGAGCTGATTTAACTCATAAATTCTCTCAGATTTATGAAAATGGTGAAATAGCCTTTTAAAAGCATCAAGTGTGTGTGTGGTTGCATGTGTGTGTATTTTCTGTTGACATGGGCTTTATTCTTTTTGCACTTAACACATGTAATCAAGTCATGATCATTTGTACCTAAATACCCACTATTTTTAAATTCTATAATAATTCCTCTTTATATGTCAATGTGAGAGATCCCCATAGGAAACTGTTAACTATAATTTTTAGAAATTCCAAAGAAGCTTTAGTGTGAACAATATGAGGCCTTCGACATGTATCACTCAGACTGAAATGATACTATTGTGGCTGCTTTGACAGTAGCCATATTGGCTTCAGTGTAAGAAGAATTACCATAGAGCATTATATTGCTGGCTTCAATGAAATTTTTATCTCAAGGCTTGTGTGGCAAGGGTCTCCCGAATTGTACTTTGTGAAGTCATGTGTTGTCCTGATCCTACCATTCTTTCTCACGCAAGTAACTCCATTGATTTTTTAAAAGACTACTTGAGTAGCTATGGATCACAGGACTGAACACATATAGGAGGTGCACTGGGTGTGTACAAAATAACAGCAATGGGCTGTCTGCTTGCAATCAACATAAACAGAGAAATAGGCTGAATCACTCATCTGGAGACCAGTTCCTACCTGTAGATTAATATATTTATCTGTGCATAGTTGCTTTACATTGTAGTTTTAGAATAAACAAAATAAAGAATGAATCATTGAACAGTCCAATTAGGTATGTCTAAATGTACTTGCAACTGCAGCACTGGTCAAAGGAAGTTTGTGCCTAACACCTAATTGTCATTTCTGCCTTTTGAAATTTCCACCTGAATTTTCAAACAAACTCATCACCAAAACTCAAGCCAGACTTGCTGAAGTGCTCAGCAGCTCCCAAAGTGGCACCGAGGCCATGTCTCCGCCTGTGGGAAAATTGATGTTGCAGTGCTCGATCTTCCAGTGCTCAATTTAGTGTGTCTAGTAAAGACCTGCTAAAGTGAATGCTTAGGGCACCGGTACTCCTTCTCCTTGCAAGGAATGAGGCAAGTCGATGGGATTGTTTCTCCCGTCGAACTCTCCACTGAGAGAACATAAGAACATAAGAATGACCATACTGGGTCAGACCAAAGTTCCATTCAGCACCGAAGCTCATCTTAAGGTACATCAACTCCAGCTACATTTTTTATGTAGCTGGAATGTACCTTAAGCTGACCTTCCCATGAAGTATGGACTTGGCCTTAGGCACAATGTTCTGAATGCTTTTTGATAATCAGTCCCCAAGTGTCATTAAATATATTTATAATAAAAACCATTGAGTATTTAGATGTGTTGTATATATTGAAATGTAACACTTTTTTTTATTAGCCATATATTCCCTTG
Source organism: Pelodiscus sinensis (assembly GCF_052426305.1). Lineage (NCBI taxonomy): Eukaryota > Metazoa > Chordata > Testudines > Trionychidae > Pelodiscus > Pelodiscus sinensis. The sequence continues at coordinate 20,250,767 of NC_143063.1, read as the reverse complement.
CTGAGATTTTCACTTCAGCCCAAGGGAATGAGACACCCAGCTCCAAAAGAGAACATAATACATCCCAGTGACATGACTGGGAGGTCAGAACGGAACATAAAAGAACACCTGGACTGAGATTCTGAGAGGCATCAAGAAGTTGAGAATTTCCCTGCCTTAGGGAAAAAAAATAGGATGAAACTTTGGCAAACAATGAAGTACCTTTGGATTTATGGTGTGACGGTCAGAAGGATTTGGTCCATTCAGTCTACAATGTTCATTTTTTTTATTGTTAATGTAGTTCACAGTATATCAAATACCCATATTTACAGCAGAATTTTGTGTGTATCTCACTGATGATTAGAGAAAGTTATAGGGAAGCAAGAACTTCTAAGGAATTCCAGACTCATTGATTATATACATCAAACTCCTGAAGCTGATTTACTTTTGCATACTTCCAAATATCTTGTCAATACCTGTCACCCATCTTTTCCTGGATGAGTAAGTCTCAATCACAACAATCCAAGATAAATGAAGTGCCTGTGGAGATACACATGCATTAAACAGCCATGCATGCTTTGAATCACAAAGGGATTCAGGGCTTGACTGACCAGAATAAAATAGAAAAATGGGAATCTTACGTGAAAAGTTGATTTTTTTTATTTCGATAATACTAGAAAGGCAGAGGGTCCAAACGCTATGTGAAAACTGTAAGAAGGGATCTCTAACAAGGGATTATATATTATTCTGAGGTATATAACCTATCTAGGGATCTATTTAACTCCAATATTAGAGATCCTCACAGTCTGTAATGTATTTTCTTATCACACCTCTGTGAGCTAAGGATGTACCACAATAGATGGGGAACTGAACCTCAGAGAAACTAAGGGCTTGTATGCTCCATGCTGGCAAAGTGATGTGATTTGTAAAGTTCTCTAAAGTGCTTCACTCTATCTGTTGTGTGTAGACCCTGTAGCCATACTCTAAAAGGTACATAGTTCACATTCTCTAATTTTTAGGATATGTCTACACAGCAACATTATTTTGAAATAACCAGTGCTCTATTTCGAAATAAGTGCTATGTAGATGCTTCCAATTTCAAAATAAGCGATGCAATTGATGTAGCACAATTTGCTTAGCTTATTTCGAGTTAAGCCCTGCTTTGTAGACGCATCCTTAGAGTAAGGGTCAGCAGGGTCTATATGGGAGATAGGGTGCAGCATGTTGGCATGTTTTGCATCCCTCTGGCATGCTTTGCTGCCACTGTGTAGACAAGACTGTGCAGACTTGCCCAAGGTTGCAGAGGAAGCCTGTGGCTGAACTGGAAAGTGAAACTAAGTTTCCTTGGTGACATGCCAATATTTTAACCAATAGATCATTCTTCCTCTATGCCGGACAACAGAGTCAACTTGCAACACTGCAAGATGAAGTTTCCAAACAGATAAGCACTTTTGTACTGTATGGCTGTGTCTAGACTGGCCAGTTTTTCCGGAAAATCAGCCGCTTTTCCAGAAAAACTTGCCAGCTGTCTACACTGGCCGCTTGAATTTCTGCAAAAGCACTGACTTCCTACTGTAAGAAATCAGTGCTTTTTGTGGAAATATTATGCTGCTCCCATTTGGGCAAAAGTCCCTTTTGCGCAAAACTTTTGCGCAAAAGGGCCAGTGTAGACATCTGAGATTTGTTTTCTGCAAAAAAGCCCCGATCGCGAAAATGGCAATCGGGGCTTTTTTGCAGAAAAAGCGCATCTAGATTGGCCATGGACACTTTTCTGCAAAAAGTGCTTTTGTGGAAAAGCATCCATGCCAATCTAGATGCTCTGTTCCGAAAATGCTTTTAACAGAAAACTTTTCCATTAAAAGCATTTCTGGAAAATCATGCCAGTCTAGACGTAGCCCATCAGTTTTGATAGAAAAACATGGGAGCCGGTCACTGTCTCTTATCAGTGAAGTGCATGGAATATGGAGAAATAGAAAGCACACCGTGTCTAGCGTGACTATTGCTATAAGTCCATAAAGTTCAGGTTCTAGAGAAAAAGAGTGTGGGCATGTGTGAGGAAAACATGGCCTATGTGACACTATTTCAGGATGCTCATGGGCTTTCTTTTCTTTCTAACACTCAAAACTAGTTGGGTGGGTGAGTGATGGCATAGTTAAAAAACAAGATCAGCCTACCCTTTCTCCCCCACTCCTGCATCCAATCACTGTCTCAAAATCTTGAAATTTGCCCTTAATGTGTGCATATGGAAAAGTAAGCTAGTAAATTCTAATCTTCAAGACTGGGTCACATATTTTAGGCTTTGAAATATGGAATAATTGACACTTGAAAGTTAATTGTCGCTCCCCAGCTACATACTTAATAAGATTGCCATCATTACCTTACCAGAGCACCTCACAAACAATGAACTGACTCTCAAAACATCCCTCAGAGGCAGAAAAGCATGATTCTGTCCCTAACAAAATTATTTTAAAGATCATTCAGAATCATAAAGGTACTCAGACACAATTAGGTTTATTTTTGTAAAGATTTTGCTAGTGTCTAAATTGTACCTGACAGATACTACAAACAATATTTAGTTTATTTATTTTATTTAAGGTTAGCTGAATTCACCCTAGCTGGACAGGTTTCCTAGCTATACTATGGCTATAGATTGTGTGGGAGGGGGGGTAAGCTGACATCTAATTAGATTTCATGTTAAGTCTAGATGCAGCAATTATGACTTCTGAATAAAAGTGGTTGTTATTTAGCAGGGCAGCCTAAGCAATACGCATAATTATTATAATTATTGTGTACCTAATGATATTTAATAGGATTCAGCATTGCAAATAAATGCTGTAAAGTGTTCAGCAGGGTGGCCTGCACTTTGCTGCAAACTAAACAACAAAGGTTAATAAATATGTTTGCAGATATTGTTTTACAGGAACCCTGGGCAGCACTATCTGTTGGAGATTAGCTACATTAGGACTCAACAGACCAGAAAACATCTAGAATAATAGTCTTGGTTCCAGTTTACTGTGGCCTCATATTAAAATAGCTAAACTGGATCCCCTCGCCCCTATTCAGGCCAAGGATAAAATAGATGGGTAATTTCTCTATAAAATCACTTAGTGGCAGAAAAAAAATCTACTTTACTAAGTAACTGCTACAAATTAGAGATTGGCCAAAGAATCAGTTCTTCCATTTAAAGTATCTGTTTAATTCTGACAATATGTAAAATCTGAAGCAGGTACAGCTCTTTGAAGTGAAGATTAAAATTGCTGCAGATGATGCCTAGCCCATTTGCCCTGTATTAGGGAAAAATTGCATGTATGTAATGAAGACAATGTCTAGAAGTGATGTGCTATAGATTTAAAATTGCATGTGTTTGCAAAGTATATTTTAGAACCTTCTACTTACAAAGTCCATTGTGTTTTCAATTGCTTTCCTAGCCATAGTAAATTAAAGAGCGACTTATCACACATAATATCCTGAAATTCGTTTCACCCAGCCTTCTTTAGAAAGGTTAAAGTGCATTGTCAGATATCCTAGTGCAGTATTGCCACGGGAAAAATCAGTATAATTTGCAGTATATGCTGACATTAATAAACATTGTTTGCAACGATGGAGAAAACAGAAAATTATTTATTTGCAATGGAGAAAACAGAAAATTATTTGTGTAGGTAGAGGGATGCCATAGAGCCTTCTGCATCCAGAGCCCATAGAAATGGGGTGTTCCATGCTGATCCTGGACAGGCTGGTTCAGAGAAGAGGTCATTAAAGGTAATGAGGTGATGAAAGGGATACTGGATCCAGGATTGGGCAAGCAATGTGGCTGGAAATTCCCCAATATGAGGTGAGGTTGATCTTCCAAACTAAAGACAGGAATAGCGGTAGTGGGATGGGGATTGGGAATGGAATGCCAATGAATTCCGCCTTTCAAATCCCTGCTGAATTTCCTACATAAACACAGGGTATTTAGGCTTTCAGGAGGGAAAATGAATTTAATCCAAAGTGTAGAATTTTTGTACTAAGGCATGGTGGACAGACATGCTCAATAGTGGTCATTCTTTGCGATACTGCAGGCATTTTCTCCTAGAAATCTCAAATACTATCAAACCTCTAATTCAGACACGGCTCAGGTAGAAAGGGAATGATACTGGTCAGGAGAGAAGGAAGAATTTGCCAGGCATGAAAGGGCATAGACTGGATAGGGCATCTGACTGCCTCCTGAATTGGAGGTTTGTGGCCCACCGTGTAAGGAAAAGAAATCGGTTAAAGGTACCAGGCCATTCTTACAAGCACTTTCCATCTGAAATGGTTGCTGGCTACCTAATTACTCACCTCTAATGGATCCACTTGAGGCCAATAAGGAAACACCAAGCATTAAGATAATAGGGAATGGGATGTTTTTGAAGGGACCAACTAAGATGAAAATGCTAACAGGTTTGGATGTAATTCAAATACCTTTTGGGTAAAAATAATAAATATCCACATAAATCAATATATTTGAATTTGAGACAAAATACTGGTCAAGTTAAATTAATATTATTTTGAGTCCAGATGAACACTTTTGTATGAAATGTCATTGTGTACAATGGTGCACAATTTTAGCACCTAAAATGGCATAGGGATGATCAGTTGCACCCATACTTCAGACAAAGGGCTTTGTTCTGTAACCCCTCAATTGATGGCTCTCACAAGGAAGTCATTGGGAATTGCACACATGGGTAGGGGTAAAAGAATCAGCCTGAAGCATGGATTTTTCCTTGCCTGAATCTGTTGTTGGCATAAGGCTAAGTAGCTTTAGAATAAAAGTTTTATTCCTCTGTATAACTATCATATACATGCCATAAATGCATAACTAGAAACAGTGCATCTCGACATATGCTTCAGCATATGGCCCTTTAAATATGTGAGGCAGACACCAATAGCAATAATGAAATGAAATATGGTCTTTAACCCAAGTTGGGTTTTATTAGAAACTACTACAAGGTGCCATTGTCATGTTGAAAGTAATCAATCAACTGAATATTATTTTACAACAAGAGAAAAGCAGCAATGTTTTTCAGAACAAATAAGAGGTCTCATTCTTGGTACAGCTTTAACTGCAGGGGGAAATGTAAAATTATGAAGTCACTTCCAACTCAGCGTAGGCATAATTTTTTAATCACCATTTTTTAAACTACAAATGGAATTAATTTAAAAGTTCATGAATTAAAGATATGCTTAGAAATTGAGTCCAGCTTCCTAAAATTATATGTAATACATCTGTACAGTAAATTAAGCCAGATTCTATTTAAATTTTGATTGCTACCTCATATCTATCCATTAATATATTGTATCCATAAAACATATGTCTTTAGCACACATTTGACATGCAAATGACTTCTATGCACATTATAAACCCAATCCTGAGCTGAAGAACAATTGTGTATGTTCTTATCTACTGTAAAATCAAGTACTATGTGCACTGCTTTATCAACTATTTTACTTTACTAACCTCCATAAAAGAATATTACAGTTTAATAACATGTTCCATGTAACTTTCAAAGAACATTAATGTTACATAGCTGATCAGACACCACAAAGTTTTCAGTGACACCAATACTATTTTCAGCTTTGAAAGGCACCACATTATTCCTATTTTATCTCTTCATTACTTCTTTAGGGTCAGTTCTTTTGCATACCTTAATCTTCCATTGACTTCAGTGAGAGTGTTGGGGTGCAACAAGACACATGGTTGGACCCTTACCAATTCATAAAACAAAGATAACAAAACTACCTCAGCACAAACTTTTAAAATGGATCACGTGGTAGGTCAGTGGGAATTGGTAAGGGTATATCATTCAAACTTGCAAATGAAGCCCGGGATTTAAATATCCCAGGCTTCATTTGCATGTTCCTGGTACCACCATTTTTAAATGACCGGTAGCTCGAACTACCTGCCCGCGGCTACACGCGGCACGGGCTAGGTAGTTCGAAATAACACTCTTAATTGGAACTACTGTTACTCCTCCTGCAATGCGGGCTTCATTTGGAAGTTCGAATGACTACATTAGCCACCCTAGTTCGAACTAGGGTGGCTAGTGTAGCCATACCATATGAGTTGAAACATCAGGACCAAAGAAGGGCCCAAGTCTTAGCTGCCTCCCTCATGCAATAGGATTACACAGATGAGTAAGGGAAGCAGAATTTGGCATGAGGTTGTTCTTAGGTGTTATAAATAAGCTAGGTTAATAAAATATCGGAGGTGAATTTGAAATACAAATTCCAGAGAGGTTTGGATCTGTAGGTTGGGTTATAGACATAGGAAATTCAGATCCTTGGTACGATTCAGAAGCACCTCTTAAACTTTAGAGGTTTTAGACTGGCTTCACATCTGTGTGTATGCACAATGTGTGTGCAGGGCTGATGAAAGAATTTGCAGGGACCTGGGCAATGGTGGTGGGAGCCTCAGCTCCAAACCTCTTCAAAGGGGCGGAGCTTCGGATGAATGGGCAGGGCTATGGGCAGCACTGTCCAGACCATGGAACACCTTCCTTAGCATTGCCTGTGCTGTGCTGTGAGGGGCTTTGGCGTCAATTTAAAGGGCCTGAGGCTCCAGCCACTGCTACTGCCAAGTAGTGCCAGCAGCAGCCTGGAACCCTGGGCCCTTGGAAATCACTGGATCCTGGGGCAATTTCCCTCTTTTGCCAAACCCCCTGTTATGTAGGATGGACTGACCACCACAATAACAACCAAATAAGACTGCAGTTGAAAATTTTTAGGAAATATTGACCTGTATCAAGCTCGTTTTTGGTTTTGTTGTTGTGGAAGTGATAAAGAAGAATACACAAAGGGAGCCACCTTGGAATATACTGTTCACTGATGACTTAAAGCTAAGTGCAGGAAACTGTGAGAACCAGTAACCTACCTTTGAACAGTGGCAACATAGTTTTGAGCAGGCTGAGTTTACAATGAATGTTGGTAAGCCTGACGCTTTGATAACTGAGAAAGGAGCACCCTCTACAGTGGACATTATAGGTAAGGAGGTAAGAAAAGCCTAAATACATAAGCTCAGGGGTTGCTGACAAGGGTGCCATCCTGAGCGATGCCCAGTATCATACCAAAGCTGCAATGTGCAAATGGCAGGAGCTGACCCTAGTTCTCTGTGATAAAAAGATGCCAATAAAGTGAAAAGGTTGGGTGTGTAAAACTGTCATTCAACCCACCTTATTGTTTGGAACCGATCATTGGCCTGCCACAAGAAACAAAATCAGTAATCTCGCTACTATGGAAAAGAAGATGTTGGGATGGCTAAATGGTGGAACACTCCAAAATGAGGTTTTATGGGACCTGAAATTGGTTGCCCCAACTGAAGTTAAGTTGAAGGAGATGCTATTGGGAGGATGGCCCTTGCAATGATTGAGGACGGAAGACAACCAAGGAGGAGACCAAAGAATAGGTCAGGTATCAGTGAACCATAGAGAGAACAATGTGCATGACAGCCAGGCATACAAATATGACTTTGGAAGAAGGCTATAAAAGGCACCAACTCTGACTAGAGAAGTAGCAAGAAAGAAGATGAAAACATAATAGTTATCTATTTACCATGAATGTAGATACGCGAGCCCCAAACACGTAAACTTTGAAATTATGCAAGCAAAAGGCTTAGAATCCAATCTAATTTCAACAATAACTAAGTTAATTTGCACCTTCAGTTCTGACCATCAAAATTAGCTTTGTTACCAAAACTGAGTAATGGCTGCCGGGGCCATATGATTCCAAATCTCATCTGTGGTATATCACAGTGTGAAGCAAATAGACACTACACCCAAGGAAATAAAATGAAAAGGCCACAGCTAGTGACTCAAGTACTAATGCATTATGACCCCTTAGCATTTTTAAGACTGGATGTCAGCAGTGTACACAATTTTCTGACCATCATATAAGAGTAGATGGGAGGTATGACTTAACACACTTCTAGAAACAGGTCCTAAATGCTTCTTCCCCTGCAGTAAGAGGGGGAATCAATGACCACTAAAGCCAACTTAATGCTCTGTTTGACCTCAAAGTGGCATGTTTTTCGGTAGGAGCTCTGCTCAGATTTAAGCACTAGGATGAGTGGACAGATTTTCAGAGGTGCTCAGTGGACTTGGCACTGTACTCCTGAAAATCTGGCAATGTGGACTGGGAATGAATCTTGCTAAACGCAGATGATACTTGTCCACTGCATCTCTCTTTTTACGTCTCCATCCTGCTGCAAAAGAAGAACACAAGTTGACAATCTCTAACATGCAACAGGAAATACTAATACAGGTTGAACCTCTAAACTCTGGGACTCTCTGGTCTAGCAACATTTGTGGTCTGGTAGAGGCCAGGTTCAGAAGCATAGCCTGGGCTGGACTGGCAGTGGGGAGCGCAGCCTCAGTGGGGCAGTGTGGTGGGCAGATGATGGCCAGAAGCACAGCTCCAGCCGAGGCTGGAAGCAGCAGGGTTGGTGAGATGCAGGGTGCACAGCTGCGGTCAGGGCTGGCCTGGTGCAGAGGATGCTGTCCCGGTCGGGACTGGAGGCAGCAGGGCTGGCAGCTAGGAGTTCAGCCCCGGTTGGGGCTAGAGTCAATGGGGCCAGCACCTGGGCGTGCAGTCTGGCCCAGCGCTGTGGGGGGTGCAGCCCCGGCTGGGGCTGGAGGCAGTGGGGTGGCCTCTCATGGGGAGGCTAGACACAATGGGGCAGGCAGTATGGAGCACAGCCCCAGTTGGGAGCAGAACCCAGTAGGGAGCCTTGACCTCCCTTTGTCCAGCAAATTCTGGGTTTGAGACCACTCAGGTCCCAAGGGTGCTGGACAAGGGAGGTTCGACCTGTAGTGCACAAGATAACAGTGATACAGATTGATCATTTCAGGAACTGTTACATTTTATTGAATTTCACTTCTCAGCCATTTCACTTTTACAAACAATACTTCTAAAATTAACAGAGATATGAAAATCCTATACACACCAGTTTTAACATGTACTATTTATCTTGCCTTGCTATACTGATAGGCTTCTTCTATTGATTATACTATCAAAAATTGTGCATCTGAAACCCTTTGACAGGCAGCAAAACAAAACCAACAGCACCAAATTGTTTTCTTCTCCCATTTTAACATAGTTTTACAAGTTTTTGTGTATGTTATCAATATCCGCAGATCATTCATTGTATCAAACTTTTATCCATCTATTCTTCTAATATATAAAATAATTGAATTTAATCGTGTGACACTTTGTTACCAGAACAACCTCAACAGAAGCTAGAAGTGGTGCATTTGTTCTTTATTGTTATCATTTTCATTAGACAAGGGGGGTCAGAAACTGGTGATACAATCTCTTCATATGGTGATGATGCCTTCTTTCTACACCTCTAGTATCTCTGGAGGATGTTAAACAGAATCTATTAAAAGTGGACATTTTTAAGTGTAAAAGGTCCAGCCAAGAGCTTAATGAGCTGTCTGAAGAGCTTGTTGGACCATTAATGTTGATTTTCAGTAAGTCTTGGGGTACTGAGGAATTTCCAGAAGACCGGGAGCAAACTAATGTTGAACTGATTTTTTTAAAAAGGTAAATGAGAATAACCCAGCTAATTACAGGCCTGTCACCCTGACATTGATGCTGGGAAAGTTAATGAAACAGCTGATTCGGAACATGATTAATAAAAGATTAATGAAGGATAATGTAATTAATGCCATCTAACATGGAAAATATGAAACAAATTGAAACCATCAAACTAAGTTGTTGGTTTTTTGGTAATGAAATTACAAGTTTGATTCATAAAACAATAGCCCTAATATAATGTAGCTGGACTTCTATACGACAATTGACTTGGTACTACACAACATTTTGATTAAAAACGAGAATGATCTAAAATTAACACTGCACACAAAATAGCCCAAGATCTGGCTCTGAGGGCTAAAAATGAGCTAATGTGCCCCTCGGATGCACAAACAAGGACATTTCAAGGCGGAATAGAGATATTAGTTTATATGTATATTTGGCACTGCTGGAATTCTCTGCCCAGTTCCAGTGCCTGCCGTTCAAGAGTGATGTGGACAAATTGGGAAGGTTCAGAAAAGAGCCATGAGAATGATTAAAGGATTAAAAAACACACATTATAGCGATAAGCTCAACGGTTTGAGCTCCGAGTTTAAAGAAAGAAAAATGTGAGGACTGACTTGATTAAAGCTACAAATATCTGAACAGTAAACAAATATTTCATGGTGGGATCTTCAAGTCACCAGAGATAAGTATAACATGTTCCAGTGGCTGAGGCTAGACAAATGCAGAGTGGAAATAAAGTGTACATTTTTAATGGTGAGAATAATTAACCATTGGAACAATTTACTAATGTTTATGCTGGATTCTGCATCACTTGCAATTTTTAAATCAAGACCGGATATTTCTCTAAAAGATCTGCTCTAGGGACTGTTTTGGGGAGTGTGTCAGACTAGATAATTACAATGGTCCTTTTAAAGGTTTGGAATCTATGAATGGGTCACTTATGTTCTTAGAGCTATACGTGTCCTTGAGCAACTTGTTGAATCGGCACCAGAAACACCTGTAAAACTATTTATAAATAGTGACATCTCTCACATCATCCACAGCAATCAGTGGTTTAAAGACTTGTTTGCTGGCCACAAAACCAAATGCTACTTGTGAAGCTGATGAATATGAAGAAGGCTCTGTATTTTGTAATCTAGTCTGAGTTTACATCAGAGTAATAAAATTATCTATTGAGCAGTACGCAATAGTAGCCAGCATTAACTCTGCAAAAACGAGTGGGTTGGATGATTTTTTTTCAGATTTCTTAACTGTAATAGACTGTTTATGAGAACCACTGAATATTATTAAGCCTTTCAAATATCTAATTTGTGATTCTTTACGGATTTAAATACAACTCCCCTCATAAATCTCCCCACCCAAAGATATTTCCAAATTAATCTTAATTTCTGCAAATATCTACATTCAAATAAAAACAGAAAATAAATGGATTTTTATGACGAGCCTGATTATTTCACATCTCCTTATATAAATATGATCTAATATTTTCAAAACCAATACTGATTTACAAACACAGTACTTAAAGTGGTTTAGGTACTATATCTAGTACTGTTTATTTACCATCATGATTAAATGGCATAAGAACTAGAAGACTTGCCTCGGAGTTGCTTGCCTCCTTCAAGGCAGAAGACTGGGGGTTTGGGGGGAGCAGGTGTCAGAGCAGGGTTTGAGGATGTGGGGGGCTCAGGGCAGGAGGCCGGGGGGGGGGGGGGGATGAGGGTGCAGGAGTCAGGGCTGAGGGCTGAGGAGGGGCTCAGGTCAGGGGTTGGGGGAATCAGGGGATGCGGTACAGGAGAAAGGGCAGGGGGTTGGGAGGTGTAGTGGGGGGCTCAGGAGAAGGAGGGACACCTGCCGACTTTTCTCTGGGGCCAGTCCAGGGCAGCAGGGGCTATGTGACCTGCCCAATGGCTTCTCCCTAGGCCAGTCTGGGTCGGTGCGGGCCCCGTTGCTGTCTTCCTCCTAGGGATGGGGCTTGGGTGTTTGCTGCATCCCTCTGTGGTCATTCTGGGGGTATAACGGTGCCTCATGCGTGCTGCCCTACTGTGGTCATTTGAGAGTATAACTATTCCTGCTATCACATTTCTCCCTTTCCATTTGATGAGAAACAATCGCATTCTACACATATCCCATGGTCCTGGCACAACCAAACCCTGACCCTTAAGTTATAACCAGGGGAAGCTGCAAACCAAATTTAGTGGTCCTAGCTCTTACTGTTTAGGAGGAGTTCTTGAACAAACCTATTCATGGATGGACAGACTGACAACCAGATTCACTAACTTTCTCAAATATGTAATAGATATAGCTTTTTAAACATGCAAAAACTTAATTAGCATATGTGCATAATACGCGAAGTAAATAAATATTGCCTAGAACTATACTACATTTTATTTCTGGTAGTTATAAGTGACTGTTGGTGACAGACATCTCCCATTTTTCTCCCCATCTGCACTGTCAGTTCAGTTACCCCTCCTACTTTAAAAATGTATATGAGAATAAACAGAAACAAATGTTTGAAGCTTTTGCCCACTCCTTGCCAATATGTTAAACATCAGTTTTCTTATACAGCTTACTTTCAGAAGAAAACTTTGACATCTTTAAATAAAAAACTATTAAAACAAAACTATACCGAAAATGTGACATTTGCATAGCCATATGTTCTTAACTAATTTGCTATACTGAGGCCTGAAACACCTATATATTTATACAAATGTTTATAAATTCTGATATATCTCCTCTCTCCTTATCATACACAACAATCAGGGGTTAAAAATCTTGCTCTCTGGCCTCAAAACCAAATGCTACTTAAGGACCTGAAGAATGTGGAGGAATATATGCAGTAGTGAGGTACCTAAGTCTCTGCTTAGCACATGCAAATGCAACTGCATGTGAAATATTGTGAGCAAAAAATCCATATTTTTGGTGGGCCTAAAATTTAGGTTAGTTTCAATGTCAATACTTTCTAGATTTATAGTTACAAATGTCCATTTCAGGTTTTCATGATGGTAGAGGAATTCAACATGGTGGGAAGAAAATACCTAAAATACTAGTTATGTATCCTACTGCTAGCAGGGGGTAGCAATTTCTCTAAGTAAAGTCTAATAAAGCAAAAATGCTGTACCTAGTCTAGTGATGAATAACATCCTAATTTGATTATAATTTATGTTGTTGGCAGGAAAAATACATGTTTTAGTAAGTTTTGTTTATTTTGACAAAGTGTATTAGACCAATTAAAAATTAATGTTCCATGGAGTTACCCTGATGAGCCTCCTCAATTTTTAAAAACTGTTTTTACTTCTCTGGGAATTTTGCATGAGTAAAGGGAATGTGGGGGAAAGTAAATTCTAAAATGTTTGGGATTTTTGCCCATTAGATGTATGATTATCATTCCCTTCTTGAGGAAATAACGTATGTGTTCATTCAAAGGAACACTAGTATCGTAAGAATCATCAGTACAACCCTTCATTTGGTGCTGAAATTTCATTGGTAGTGCAACAAACTAGATGTGATCACTCACAAACTACAAATAGATATTAAACTAACCAGCACAGAAAATATCTACTTTTCATCAATGTTTTTAGTTTTCTTAATGTATTAGTAGAGGCCCCAAAACTCTGTTGGGTACAATGATATTTGTTTTCACTTTTGAGCTTTATTAAAGACTTTATTAAGGAGAATGTCTTTCTCTCTCTCTCTACCATCTTGCAACATTTTCTCTCATTAAGGTGAGGTCCTCTTGACTTTTTAGGATCAAAAAATCTTTTTTTTATTTCTGAATATTAGAAGCAGAACTACCAGCATCAACAGGAGCACCCTGAATTAGCGTGTTTTCACAAGACATGCTAATTTGAACCCTGGAAGTTCAACTGTGACTGCTTCGAATATATCTGTAGTGTAGACTTGGCCCATGAGGTATAATCATAGAATCATAGGACTGGACGGGACCTCGAGAGGTCATCGAGTCCAGCCCCCCGCCCTCAAGGCAGGACCAAGCTCTGTCTACACCATCCCTGACAGATGTCTATCTAACCTGTTCTTAAATATCTCCAGAGAGGGAGATTCCACCACCTCCCTTGGCAATTTATTCCAATATTTGACCACCCTGACAGGAATTTTTTCCTAATGTCCAATCTAAACCTCCCTTGCTGCACTTTAAGCCCATTACTCCTTGTCCTGTCCTCAGAAACCAAGAGGAACAAATTTTCTCCTTCCTCCTTGTGACACCCTTTTAGATATTTGAAAACCGCTATCATGTCCCCCCTTAATCTTCTTTTTTCCAAACTAAACAAGCCCAGTTCATGAAGCCTGGCTTCATAGGTCATGTTCTCTAGACCTTTAATCATTCTTGTCGCTCTTCTCTGTACCCTTTCCAATTTCTCCACATCTTTCTTGAAATGTGGCGCCCAGAACTGGACACAGTACTCCAGCTGAGGCCTAACTAGTGCAGAGTAGAGCGTCAGAATGACTTCACGAGTTTTGCTTAAAACACACCTGTTGATACAACCTAGAATCATATTTGCTTTTTTTGCAGCAGCATCACTCTGTTGACTCATATTCAATTTGTGGTCCACTATGACCCCTAGGTCCCTTTCCGCCATGCTCCTTCCTAGACAGTCGCTTCCCATCTTGTTTGTATGGAACTGATTGTTCCTTCCTAAGTGGAGCACTTTGCATTTCTCTTTATTAAACTTCATCCTGTTTACCTCTGACCATTTCTCTAACTTGCTACGGTCATTTTGAATTATGTCCCTATCCTCCAAAGAAGTTGCAACCCTACCCAGTTTGGTATCATCTGCAAACTTAATAAGCGTACTCTCTATCCCAATATCTACATCATTGATGAAGATATTGAACAGTATGGGTCCCAAAACAGACCCTTACAGAACTCCATTTGTTATCCCTTTCCAGCAGGATTTAGCACCGTTAACAACAACTCTCTGACTACGGTTATCCAGCCAATTATGCACCCACCTTATCGTGGCCCTATCTAAGTTATATTTGCCTAGTTTATCAATAAGAATATCATGCGAGACCGTATCAAATGCCTTACTAAAGTCTAAGTATATGACATCCACCGCTTCTCCCTTATCCACAAGGCTCGTTATCCTATCAAAGAAAGCTATCAGATTAGCTTGGCATGACTTGTTCTTCACAAACCCATGTTGGCTATTCCCTATCACTTTATTACCTTCCAAGTGTTTGCATAATGCTAATTTCAAACTTGTAAATCCAAAATAATGTTAGTATGGATGCTCCATTGCTGCTAATTCAGACTAATTGGCCTCCAGGAAGTCTACTGCAGCTCCCCAGAGTGCTTCCTGGGGCTCTGTGTTCGAGGTGGTATGTCCACATTAATGGAGCTTATCTTGGACTATGTTCAATGCTTCCCTGTAGTGAGGACACAGAAGTTCTAATTTATTAAATCGGGTGTCCAGAAGTCAAATTTAATAAATTTGAAATAATCTCCTAGTGTAGACATGGCCTTAGTATTTCCATGGGACATTACCCACCAGTTCCCTGAGTTTACTCAAGTCTGCTTTCTTGAAATCCATTGTCTTTATTTTGCTGTTCTCCTTTCTACTATTCCTTAGAATCATGAACTCTATCATTTCATGATCACTTTCACACCAACCTGCCTTCCACCTTCAAATTCTCAACCAGTTCCTTCCTATTTGTTAAAATCAAATCTAGAACAGCAACTATAATAAACTGTCAAAAAGCCAATTAATGTTGACAAAAAATGCATCTGGCCAGAACCAGCCAAGTTTCATTTTTTGGCTGAAAATTTTCAGTATTTGTGTTTTCAGTCTACCCACCTCCCAAAAATCAAAAGTTTGAGAAAAGCTAACTTCCCACAAAAACATCTCTTTATCGGAAACCTAGTTGTTCAGCTATGGAATATTTTGACCAGCCCTGCTGCTAAGCCATTTCCATCAGATCTGGTTTATCCCTGGGTCTATAAAAATATTTTAAGAGAGCAAATGTTGTGTTTTTTGAATGTACTGCTCCAAATGTCAAGTATTTTCAAATAATTTCCTGTGGGAGAATAACCTAAAAACCTTACGACTAAGTCTATTCACAGCTTGAACAGTGTTAAGCATGCACAGTACAGTTTTCATGAACAAAGTATGAATGTTTCTAGGGAAGTATATTTAATATAGCTTAATACAAGTTCAATGGGGTTTCCTTGCCCCTTGGTTGTAAGAAAACATTTAGAGAAGATACTCAGCTGGCATAAATCTTTACGGTTATGTTGGATTCAAAGGAGTTAGGTTGATTTCCAGAAGCTAAAGCTCTAGCCCTTTGTCTTAAATGGGGAAGAGCCAGGGGGATTACACATGTGCTACGTCTACACTAGCCAGTCTTGCGCAAGAACATATGCAAATGAGGTGCGGCGATGAATATCGCCGTGCCTTATGTGCATACTTAATGAGTCACCATTTTTGCGCAAGGGGCTTTTGCACAGGAAGGAGCAGTCTACACTTCTTCTTGCTCAAAACCCCCCTCTTGCGCAAGAGCCATTCTGCCACTTATTTTCAGGCAGAACGGCTCTTGTGCAAGAGGGGGATTTTGCACAAGAAGGAGAAGTGTAGACTGCTCCTTCTTGTGCAAAAGCCCCTTGCGCAAAAATGGTGCCTCATTAAGTATGCAAATGAGGTGTGTCATCACCACACCTCATTTGCATATGTTATTGCACAAGACCGGCCAGTGTAGATGTAGATGAGGTTTATCACAAGAAAAAGGCAAGATTTTTCAGGAACCACTTATTAAAATATGGGCTCTACAGAGAGAGTAGATGGGAGTCAGGAGTAAAGTTCAAAGCTACCTTAGCATGTCACTCAATGTCTGTCTGAATCTTATCTCTTCGCTTCTGGCCAGCCAGGATTCAGAATCTCAGAAGAAAGACCTTGAAGAACAAGGTTGCAAGGGCATGAGTGAAAAAGTATGGAACAGCTAGGGCAAAAAAGGGAAAAAATTGCTGCAGTGAACAAAAATTTAAAAAAAATCTTTCTGTTATATTATTTTTATTTTAAAAATAGTCTTTTACCTCACTAGTGAATAAGAAAATATATAGTTCAAACATTTTTGGTGCACAAAATACATTTTATAGGCAAAAGCTTTAGTGCTGCTTCCACACAAATTCACAAAAAAACTGCACACAAATAATTTACACCTATAATTACCAAGATTGTGCACAGTGCTGTAATTTAATCATGCAAATATGCAGTCCGACAGTTGATTATTTGAGCTTGTGTTTACTATGATTAAGCATGCCATGATCAGATGCTAGGGTCTGGTCAGTCAATGCTCAGTGCAGACCAAAGTGGAGAGAGTTATTTGCAAGCCACAGCTTTTCCCCCTAATATACATGAAATTGACAATTAGTTTTGAAAATTAATTCAAACATAAGCATAGCATGTTCTTATAACAGGAGATATCTAAGCACTACAGATAGTATGGGGAGAGAAATATTGACTTTTTAATTATGCCCACTGTCCATGGAACAAATATCAAATTTCCTATATCAATTAATTGCTCTACATGAGACTGTATAATCACCAACAACCTTGGGAAAAAACCCTCTTCAAAAATACTTTGTCTCAGAAAAAATTCCAGACCCCTAAACTGTCCAACAATACTCATGTTGACCATTCTCATTAACAATTTAACTGCAGCTTTCTTACTTTTCCCCATTTTTAAAATTTAGAAATACTATATAATTTTTGATCCTTGTGTACAACAATCTTAGAAACAGCACAGGCGTATAGTTTCCTCGATATTGTTAGTTCTGTTCAGGTTTTTACCCTAATTACAATATGCTAATGTAAATAGGTTTTTATTATGTTTGTGGAAAATCAGAAAGTGGGTAAAAGACAAGTTATTTTCTCAGCCTTGATGTATGAAAAACTAGAGCAAATCCCAGAAAAAGGGATATCAGAAGGAAATTTCAACGGAACGGAGAGGTGGATATTAGACATGCAGCCTCCAATGTTTCCTTTGCAAAAGAATAGGAATCAGGTTGGGAAAGATGAAGACGTGACACCAATAGGGAAGGGCAGGCATAGGGAACAGCTGATTCAAAACCGGCAGCAATAGCATCAACTCCAATTACACAGCCAAGCCACCGCATAGGGATTTGTCTCCATTCTAAGATGCATCATCATGGGGTTCCATCAGTCCCCACGTGGGGTGATGTCTAATAAATAAGTTAGACGTGTTATCAGCACCAGTTGTAGGACTATTTAGAACAGATATGAAGACCGAGAGTCACCTGTCACCATCCATTGGTGGTAACGATATGGGAAGTGGCATGTGGTTTTATTTTCACAGGGTCTGGTTTATTTTATTCAGCCCATCACATTTCTTTCTCTTTTCTGTTAAATTATTTTATGGCTAAAAATGCCACAATAAAAATCAAAACGTTTTGTTCCCATGAAGCCCAATTGTTGGTACTTCCCAAAAGCTGAGAGGTCAGCTCTTGGGTTTGAAGTTTGATTTATGTTTGCACATGGCTAGGTGGAAGATAAGTGTTGCACTGGTTTGTTTTCCCCCTTTTTATGGTTCAGTTTAATGTTTTATAACTTTGCTTTGATGTTCTAAAAACACTGGCATGAAGCGTGAACACAGCCATTGCACTGAGGGAGTAGGACTGCTTTCATATCAGGATTATTTCATCTTTACCCCTATGGGAAGGGCAATTGTTCAGCATGTGGACTTACCTCTATGAAATGCAGTTTGAGGGCTCTAAGGTGTTAAGTATAAATATCCCTTTATAACTTTCATTTTCTTCTAGTAGGTCCATGCAATTATTAAAGGATGGAAAAATTCAGAGAGATCCTGAAACTTGCATTCTTAAATCTAGGCTTTTTAAAGGTCTTGACTTGTTTCAAAGGAATCAGAATAATAAGCAGTATGGAAAAGAAGCAAAAGATACAAAAGCATAACATTTTGCTAGTTCTCACTGAATTCCTCACTAGATTAGCTCATTTCTAAACATAGATTCCAGTTTTATCTCAATCCTCCATATGTCTCTGGGGTCAGGGGTATAATTCAATAGGGCCTCCAATTGGCCTCCACTCATGCATGCTCAACTTTCTGAGAACACAAATTCTGTGCACTAACGTACATATAGTAGAAGATATTATTTTATGGGACATCTGGGTTGTAGTAGCACCCAGAGGCTCTAAGCCCCCGCTGGTGCTGGGCACTGCACACACAATAAAAAGAAAATGATCAATTCATGCCTGTGAAGGTGTTAGAATTTAAAGGCACAAAACCCATTTGGCCCATGGGATAGGTGTGTGCACAAATGGGTACTAGCATGAAAAAAGTGTTCACATGCACAAGTGGAGGCTGCAGTCTGACAGTCTCAAACATCTACTCTCTACAATGGACCAACAAGCTCAGGGCACACAGCAATGAATAGGAACAGAGCATATACACCTGCAAGAAGAATTTGGTTCTAAATTTGTGACATTTTAAAAATCACTGAATGTCTGCTTTCCTCCACTGCATTCATTGTAATCCACTTCTACAAAGAAAATGCAACATACAGCTGCTGAAGGCTCAAGAAAGTAGATTGCATCATATATAAAGTTTGCCTCTTCAAACACCGAGGGGTAAATAAAAGACACCATGACTAGCTTTTCATGCCTCGCCTTAAATTTGTTAAGTTTGAGCAATAGTAACACAGCTCCTGTAGTATCCCATTGCCATTGCCTTCTCTACCACATCCCCAAAGGAAACACTTCTTTTCTGAGTGCCAAGCAATCCCTCCTCTATCCAGCAGAGCTCTTCAGCATGTGCTCAACTTTAAGCATGTGGCTACAGTAGTACTTACCACATGCTTAAGTGCTTTGGTGGATTGGCAGAGCATTCAGTCACTTCCAACCCGTAATAGAACAAAATCAGTAGGAAAAGAATTTAGACCACCCGGTGTCCCTTTTGCCATCTACTACAAAAAGTCTATTTGGAATAAGAAATACCCTATTTTGCAATACACTACTCTTTATTATTTTTCCTTCTTGTCTCTTAAAAAAAATAAAAGCCACAATAAATACAAATAAAGAGGGAAAATAAAGAACTATAGGGACAGTGGGTACGCAAGGAGCTAATCAGTGGACCCAGTTTTGTTCTCCCAACACTTTGACACTGGTGTAATTCCATTTGCTTTAATTACATTACTCCTGCTTTACACTAAGCATGAGTGAGAAGAGAATCAGGAGTAATGTGTATTTTTTGTGTACTACGGAAATCAGGTAAAGATCTCACCTTCCTCCTCCCAAGCTATAAGGGTCAAATATGTAATCATCATTTTGTATACAGAAGCAAAGAATTTAGGAATGAAGAGTTTAAGTGGTGTCTTACTAGAGTCAATTTGAACAAGGCACCCACAGAGAAATTCCAGATTTTAATGTCCAGAAGCCTGCATAATACTGTCACAGTATGCCTTGTTCTAATTTATTTTGAACCAACAGCTGTGCTTATCTAAAACAAATACAGTGTATGTGCAGTTGGTGTGAATACATGTAAAAAAAAAGGAATACTTTTTTATATAATGCATGCATCAAATATACCTATGATTTGTAATTAAAACATCAGAAAGAATGCAGTTCTTTGCTGGTGTGGAGGTTTCTAACTCACTTGCATTATTCAATGGTGAATGAGATAGCAAAAGTAAAGTAGATATTCTTTTTTATTGAAGTCTAACATTTTTTACTCAATAGGAATTTAGGAGAATATCCATACTAAAAAGATGCATTTTATTCTACACAGCAGGGCTAAAGTCGAATTAAACTACACAACTTCAACTATGCCAATTGTGTAGGGGTACTTATACACTGCACGCTTATTTCAAAATAAGGTATTTTGGAAGAAAAACTCAGAAATAGCATATCTTGAAATAGCACATCAACACTACAGGTAACACTCAAAATTAGTGTGAGGCAAGCTTCTCTAATGTGGATGCGCTATCTTGATTTAGAGCTCCAGGAAGCACTGGGGAGTAATTACTTTGGATGGCCCTGGGAAGGAGCTATTTCAAAATAGCAGCAGTGGAGCATCCACATTACTTCTATTCCAAAATAGCTACTTTGGATTAGGCGTTATTCTTCATGGAATGAGGTTTACAGATTTCAAAATAAGCCATTCGTTATTCAAATTATTGAATTCAAATGATCCATTATTATATTTCAAATAATTTTAAAATAATGGAATTGTTGTGTAGATGCTCACATTGTTATTTCAAAATAATGCTGCAATGTAGATGCTCCCTAACTGAAGTTGAAATAGCTTAATTCAGCTGTTGGTGCTGTCTACACAGCAGGAAGTCGAAGGAAGAACACTCTTCCTTCAACTTCCATTATTCTTTGTTAAATGAGGGTTACCATGTGTAGGAGAAAGAAGTCCTCCAGCTTGACATTATTTTGAAATAAAGGCTCATAGTATAGACTATGTTATTTCAGCATAACGTCAGTTATGGCAAAATACACTGTTGTGTAGACATACCCTCTGTGTGTAGAGTTGAGCTATTCCCACAGATTTACTACATTTTAAGGCTAGACAATTTTTTAAAAAAAGAACAGGCTTGATACATTGTACAAGCATAAGGCTCCTAAAATGGAATGGTGAAAATGAAGCAATAGGCACCAAAACCAACCAAATAAATACAATCAATACAAAACACAGGTACAAGAAGAAAGTTTTGAAAGTTTTCAGTATTAAGGCTGGCATGTTTAATCTGTTTTGTAACCAAAACCTACTATAGACATAAAAACTTACTGCATTTTGACCAACTTTTCAAACAAATCCTCTCTTCTACTAACTGGGGAAAAGTTAGAAACATTGGATGGATTCCCAGCCAAACCCAAATCTTTTTTGTATGGTTTTAGTTTTCTACAAAAAAGTTTTGTGCACTTATAATAATACAGTTTAAATTCTGATCAATTTCAATTTATGAACCTGATCCATACATGTTGCGTTTCTGTGTAGCTCCATTGACTTATGCTAGTTATACCAGCTGAGGATCTGCCAATACATTAAAAAAATCCATATTTTAAATTATTTTGTCATTCTCCACCAAATACACGTGTGTGTGTCGACACACAGTTAAAGGTTTGTGTATCTTCCTTTATTATAGAAATTGCTTGGGCAAAGTGAGCTGCAGGCTGTGAGGTATCTTGACACTTGACAATAGCAAGGCTAGGGGGGAAATGTAAGTGCTGATCATTAGATTATAGCTGAAGTATTCTTTTTTCCCCAGATATGTTCCCTTGAGACCCAGGTGTTAATAAAATCAAACAAAATGAAAATGGGTAAATTATTGCAAGCTATGAACACCTACATTTTGCCACGCCTCACTAGTTTCCAATACCACATCATTCTTCAGACAACCAAAGAAAAAGATGCAATTTCCTTCTGTAGACTGGGTGGTGCAAGGGAAGGACAAAAGAGACAAGATATTGCAATCCAAAGGTCAGTGACCCAGTCCCTTGTATAATTACAGCATTTCATTTATATTCTACCAGTCTGTTTGTAAATTGGTGGCTAAAAATAAAGCAATTTTTTAAAAGTCTTCCATAGCTAGTAGCAAAACTCTAAGGCCAGACTATCAGATAAGGCGAGGAAAGCATGTAACAGCTGTAATTTATTTTCTAAAAATAAAAGAATACCTTATACAAAGAACCCAGTCAGATCTGGAACAAGGTTACATCTTGTCTCCTTACTTCTGAATTTCTGTGCATAGATTTGATCCCTACTCTAAACAGTAGAGAGACTGTTCAGGTTCTATAAGAAAAGTCTCTGAGTGCAAAAAGCACCCAATTTGGATAGAATTTATTCCTCCTTCAGATTTAAGTAATTAATTCGTGTCCCCTCTAGTTGCCTTTTTCTGCCCTTGTATGATCAAACTCTCCTGAGCTCACTTTCCTCTGTGACTTTCCCATATGTAACTGTCTCAGATGTGGGCGGTTGGTGCAGTTGGGGCTGGGGGAGGCAGGCCCCAAGTCGCCCTACAGCCCCGCCCCTTCTGCTGAGGTCCCTCCCCCCAGGGAGGAAAGAAGATGGGGCAGTGCACCGAGTGTGAGCATGCCCCTCCCATTGAGAGGGGAAGAGATGGGAGAGGGACTGGAGGAAGTTGTGCGGCATGGCTTACATCTCTCCTGCGCACTGGGGTGGGAGGAGGCTGCACAGTTCCAGTCTCCCCAGCTAGGAGTACAGGGAGGGAGGGCATTGGGGGCCTACAGCAGGTGTTCTGGCGGCAGAGTGCAGTCAGGGCCATGCTAGGCAGTTTGGGAAGGTAAAGCCTTCCCCCATGTAGGCTATTGGACACCTGTGGTCTCAGACTCTGTATAATGATCTCAAAGGCTGGAGAAGCAGAATGGTAGGAGAGTCAACAAAATAGTCTTGCATCCCAAGAGAACCAAAGAATTGATACGGGTAAGTTAATGCTGAACCAGTCACCATTCAATGCCTTACCTTTCTCTGGATCTGGGAATTTAGTGTGGGCCTATAAACACATTTACAGCTAGATTTTTTAAAAATGTCTAGATAGTTTATGGGTCAGCACATGTTAGTGTAAATCAGTGCTGGTCACTGCATTACCATTCATCCATTAATCTTGATACAGCACAATGCCTTCTTTCCTTTATTATCTTTATCATATATATAGTAGCCCAGTGTCTGAGAGTCTGTAACGCCGAAATGCTGGCTGTTCCCCCTGGGGGGTGCTGTTGCCTGAAATGCTGGCTGTTCCCTCTGGGCAACCCATCCTGCATGGGGAGTGCGGGGCCCAAATGGCCACTTGCTGTCCCGTGGCAGCCTGGCTGAGCGGTGCAGAGCCCCACGGCGGGAGGAGAAGGGGGGCAGGGTGGTGATGTGCGGCATGACAGTGGCTCCAGACCCTGTCCCCTGGCCATGCATGTCACCGCCCTGCCCCCCTTTGCCTCCTGCTGTGGCGCTCGACTGACATCTGTGCTTCTCAGCCGGGCCACTGCATGCGAGTAAGTGGCGCAAGCAGCCGTTTGGGCTCCCCATGCGGTACAGGGAGTGTTGAGCCCAAAAGGCCATTTGAACTCTGCAGTCCCCCGAGTGAGAGGCAGAAGGGGGAGGAGAGCTGAGAGAGAGAGAGGGGGAGACAGTAGGAGGAGGAGAGAGAGACACGGAGGAGAGAGAGACCGGAGGCTCAGGAGAGAAGACCGACGTGGAGGAGATACCAGAAAATCCCGTCTTATGATGGGCTAATTGGCTAGTATATTAAGGTTTGAATGGGAGAAATAGGGTATTGCCCCTTATCTGAGACTGGACAGCAATAAATTAATTATATAGATTTTGAAAACTGAGTTTCATTTTTATCAATGTCCGCTCTAATATAACACACCTGGTTTACATTTCTTTTCTTGTTCTATTGCTTGTCTTTTGTAACTAGCCATTTTAGAACTGAGAATTTCTTTCTCAATTTAAATTCTCCCCAGGAAGCTTTGCAGTGAAAAATTGTCAATTGTAGATAAATATTCCTTTAAAAAAATGCAAAAAACTATCACATTCTGCACAGGACTGAGAGTGACCTTATTTATAGGAACTAGTGATACCTGCCATAAAATGACGCAAGGATAGAATTGGTTCCTGAAAACTGTGTCATAAGCCAAAATGTCATAACTTGGAACCTCAATCCACTCCTTTCTGGGACCAAGTATTGTAAAGTTGAAACCAATGTCATAAGCTGAATAAGGGTGTCGATTCAGAAATGTTGTAAGTGCTGTTTATTGTAAATCAAATGTTGTAAAGTTGAGGACTACCTGTGTATAATTCCTTTGGGCTTCATCGGTGACATGACAGCTGAAATCTATGTACCTAGTCTGAACAAGCTGCAAGATTCCATCTTCAACATACTGGAGCAAGCACTGAGCACCTTGCTGGTGTTACCTACCAGCTCTGTGTTCTTGGGGAACCAAGGCATGGCCACCTGTCAGCCCTGTGCTCTTGGGCAGTGACACTCATGGAAAACCATCCCCCTCCCCCAGGCCTCTGCTATAATCAAAGACAAAGCTATGAAAAGGCCAGGGAAGACACACCTAAACTTCTCCAGACAAGGGTGATAGAATTAAGGAAACACCCCAGCCCCATCTGCATTGAAGATAGAACAGAGACACATCTCCATTAGCATACAGAATGGAGACCAGCTCTTCCAAAGCAGGAACCGCACTGAACTTTGGGATACCAAAAGCAGAGAAAGCAGAGATTTCCCTTATGGGAAATCTCTGCTCCAGATGCTAACAAACCCAGGCCTGCTCACACCTAAATTAGTCATTATCAGACCAATTCTAGTAATGGATCCTATTGACATCCAAAATACTGAAACTGCCTAGTTGCACTGTGAGCTAGTTCAAGGATCATCACCCATAACCAGGGGTGATCAGTCTCTATTGTCTCTCCTTTGTTTACCCATAAACAAATCCAGTGTCCTCCTCGAACTATTGTCCCATCCCTATAAAAACTCCTACACTTGCCCAAGAAAAACTGTTCTGATACCTGGATTTAAACTGCATCAGTTCCATTGAGACTTCTTCATCTCCTGTCTGATTGTGCTGGGGGCTCTGCTCTGCTTGTCTCGTGCTCTCTGGACCCCCGGCTCCCAGCACCATCTGGGAACCCCGATCAGCGCAAGCTCCAGAGTGGTGAGGTCTCTCTCTCTATTACTTCCCCCTAACTCCCAAACTACCTCTCTCTAAGCATAGCCATCTGACCCTGCCCTATGTAAACTGTTATATGGTTAGCTAGCCCTAACATTTGTAATCAGTTTCAAGTTAGATTTAATATTGTAACTGTTTTGTGTGTTTGGTTCCATATATATATTTACTACCCAGAAATAAATAATGTTCATTGTTCAACTGGTTGCTTCTCTCTCTTTTTATTTCTCTTTTGCTCACTCTTCCTCAAAGGGTGTTGTTTTGCCTTCCCCGTTTGCTCTGCAACAACGCTTCTTGTACCCAGGCTAAAGATCCCTCTAGCGCCCAAAATCCTGAGGGGTTTGCTCATCGTGTGGTTTACCAGCGAATGATTGTGGTGTGAAAGTGGGGTTAAGAGGTGCTGAACCTGGGGGCATATGAGGATGACAGCTTAAAGTGCTGTTAAATTCAGCCCACGGAGTCTGAAGGCACATGAGGATGCAGTGTGGCATTGCTGTTAAACCCAGCCTGCTGAGTCCAAGGACATATGAGGGGTCAGCTTCTGAGTGCTGATTACCCAGTCCTTTCAGACTTGCTCTGTTAGTGGGTGTGAGTGTCTCTGTGTGTTGCTAAGGTGGGAAGAACCCCATCCTGAGGAACTTAGTTTATGCAGGAGAGCTCCAGTGGGAGGGGGAATTGGCAGCAGGGAGAATTCAGCTCCATATGAGAGCACAAGTAAGCACAAGCAGCACACTGACAGGAGTGGCCCAAGGCCGGCTACAGCAGCGGGTGCCCTAAGCAGAAGGTGCGATCGGCGCCCCCGCCTGCTCGGCCATCAATGGCCGTGATGTAATCATGGGGTGCCCCGGCATCCTGTGACATCATCATCGGGCTCCCGGGCCGGCAGCGCCCTAGGCAACTGCCTAGTCTGCCTAGGCTCACGGGCCGCCCCTGCACACTGATAGAATTGTTAACCTCCCCCCAGCCTCATAAGATTAACCCTAATAAATGAGCATACCCCAGAGTATTGGCCAAATCTGGTAACACTGGTTTTAGCAAAAAATGAGTAAGAAGCAAAGATCAGATCTTCAATAGTACCATTAGGCACAGTTCTGATACCGGGAAGTGTTCTACAGCACTTTGTGGCATGAATTACTCATCCACTCACTCCTTTGCAAGATTATTCCTTAAAATCAGTGTTGCTTACACAGCCTACTGCTTCTCAACATACGGAGGGTATGTCTACACTACAGCGCTAATTCGAACTAACTTAGTTCGAATTAGTTAATTCGAACTAACGCGTCTAGAACTAAAAACTAGTTCGAATTAGCATTTTGCCCGGAGTACCCACACTGGGCACATCACAGCACTCGGCCATCAGCCTGGCTCTGAGCTCAAGAGATGAAAAAGGGCTTCCATTCCTCTACAAGATGATGGGCAAGAGTGAGTTGTGAGCTATTCAAGGTGTTATTCAGTTTTGCAGTTTTTCAAGAGGAAAATACTCTGTCCTGTAGAATTTTCAGGCTAAATTATGATAAACACAACAAGGCTGGGGGGAAAGGCCAGAAAAAATGAAGGGTACACAATAAGAATTTGTGGAAATCTTGATGATAAATGTTTCATACTTCAGAAGATTCCAGGGCTTTTTTTGTATGTGTTAGTAGAAGAACTTCTCCATAAAACAAGAGAATGTGTAGAAATTTCAATCTCTTTTCTAAATTTCAGAGAAAGTTTGAATTCTCTTTAAACCTGCTGCATAGCTAGTCAAATAAAATAATGTTGGGTTTTTTTTTCTGAAATTTCTGACAATTTTTTACACCGGTCAATGTGTTGACATATTTCAAACAACTCTTATTTATATCTAGGAGCTGACAGTTATATTGGGGATATTTTTGATGGGCCATTATGTGGCGGGCAAGAGACACAAATGTCAGGCCCCCCCTGCTTTATGAAAATTAGCTTATTGATGTGAATATGTGTAACTCAACGATACTTTTTGCAAAACCGGTCAGGTAACATATCAATTTTAATGTTAGAATCTGGTGAGTGGGTATATCTTATTTTGGTGCATGTATCATTCTTGTATATGAAGTTAGAAATATAAAGTGTGAATTAAGTTATCGTTCTGCATGTACTAATGAGGGGCACTGGTGATATTTCAGGTACCTAATGACTCAGTACTCAAACCAACAACCTGAGGGTGGTCGTGTTTGTCCACTGACATCTGCCTTCCTGCTCAATAATAAACAAGAGCTTTTATTTAGTATAAAAAGCAGGATTTACATGGTTGCAAGTGAAAACAGTCAGATCAAAGTAAGAAACTAAATTAAAATGAACAAAAAATGCATAGTTATTTCTAATGTACTAAGACATTTGTTATATGCAAGTCTTACCCTAAACATCTGTTCTTATCTCAGGTAAAGAACTTCAAGTCCAAATTAATCTTTACTCTGACTTGGGTCTACAGCTTCTTCAAAGTTCTCTGGATCCACCGACCGTGTGCCAGGCAGTTTCAAAAGTCAGCTGAAGACAAAGGCTGATTGCTTCCCATTGCTTAAATACATTTCCCCTAGGGCAGGAATCCTTTGTTTGGCACTCCCCAACCCCATTGAAAAATGCCAGATTCAGTGTGGATTCCAGTACTAGTGTCTTTCTAGGATGAACCACAGTTTGGTCTTACAAGACAAACATAACCATCCACAGGTCGTTTTTTTGAGTTTTGAGTCATTAGGTACCTGAAGTATTATCATTGGCACTCATTAGCACATTTAGAACTACAACCGGATTCATGCTTCATATTGCTAACTTCTCATACTAGAATGATATATGCACAAAACAGGATATTCGCATTCAACAGATTGTAACATTAAAATTGACATGTTACATGACCTGTTTTGCATAAAGCATCTTTGAGTTATTCATTTGTTATATCCATAAGCCAATTTACATAAAGCATGGGGTGGCCATGACAAGAAGAGGTGTTGATTATGATAGAGAGGTGAGGGAAGGATGGAGGGCACAGAAGTGGGAAGGGGAGAGAGGATGGGGTGAGAACATTGTAAGAGGGAGGAGAGGATGAGAGGGAGATAAGGTTGTGAGGGAGATGATCAGGTTGAGAGTCAGGCAGGCAGCAAAGCACCAAGGAATGTGTGAATGTATATGCCCCTATGTATATCTGAGATGTATCTTTTCGGTGTGTAATTCTTTCCTTTGGTGTATAATTCTTGAGACTGTAGCAGGGGGTCTTTAATCTGTGTGCATGTGTGTTCACCCCAAAGCATGAGGTCTCCACAAAAAGCCAGCGTTTGTCAGATATTATCACGCATTAGAATCTGAAATGTCCCAGTTTCCACTCTACTTAAAATATGAAACAATTGTTGGCAAATACTAACTTTTCAATAGTGACTACAGCTTGCAGATATAGGTCTGACATACCTGTGCATAGACAACACATCACACACAAAGATATATTTGATTTTAATAAAAATAGCAGTGAAAACAGATTGCCAACAATTCACAAAGTTGGGGGGAGGGGCAGAATGGATAAATACATGTTATTGATCTGCAGCACATGAAGTGTATTAAGTATTGCAATTAGAACAGAAGAGTAGACATTCTGAACACAATACAATTTCTTTGAAGATGAAAGTCATTAGATTTAGTAAAAAATTGGAGTGAAAATTCCCATTGGCACAAAAATATTTAACCTGTGTTCTATATTCCTGGGAGCACCTGATAGTCTGATTAACAATAGTGTAATTGTAACTGCAAAGAAGAAAAATAAAGGATTACCCTAATGAAATCCAGTCAATGTCATCTTGTCTATCTCTGCTGTCCACACTTCATTCTCAATTGTTCAAAAATTTGTAGTTTCAAAAAAAGGAAATCCTGGCTTCTGAATGTTAATAGCCAAAATAAAAATGTCCAACCCAGAAAGGTATTGTTTCGAACACAGTTTCCCCTCACATATATCTGAAGGGAGAACATGGCCTGATTTTCTCTCTCTCTCTCTCTCTCTCTCTGTGTGTGTGTAAAAGTAAAAAAAGATGTGTTCTGAAATTTACTGAAGGACTTGTGATCAAGAAGGAAACAATTCCTACCTCAGCCCTTGGAATGAACCAACGTTGATGAACGTTTGGAACTGGCTTACTTAAGCAGCCATGCCATCTCTCCCATATAATCCTCAGACAGGGAGAAGGTTCACTCTATGCAGCCTCGCTGGTGTGTCCCTAGAGCTCTTCCCTTCCTGCCTCTGTTTAACAGCTGTTCCACCTTGCTTATCATCTTGCAAGGGGTCCCCTCTCCTCTCTATCTCCGAGCTTGGTCCCCCTCCTTTGACATAGTCTCTGAGAACAGTTTGGCTTTTCTATTCTTTCCTTTTCCCTTACTTATTACTATGGGGATATTGGCTTAAAACCCGGGGTCCCTTTGTTCAGAGGAAAATCTGGAAAGGAAAGTTTCACCTATGCACCATCCTTCCCATTGGTCCTACAAAAACCTCTTAGTAGGGTTTAGAACAGATCAGAGAAACTTTGACAGGGACATTTTCTTTTGAAAAAATACCTATTTTGCACTACAATGGAATAAAATTATTTCATGGAGCTGTTGAAAATATTGTGGTGCAACATTTACATCTGCAAATGCCAAATGAATGTGAAAACCACTGAAAAAAGTGGTAAAATAACCCAAAGTCCAGCATGGTGTTCACTAACATTATGCAATATTCCAGTCAGTGGCAGAACTGTCAAATGGCCAATGCACTGAACATTTGGAAGGAGGCATTTAAAAAAAGGTGAATATTAGTTTCCTCCTGAATTCAGCAGGAATTGGGTGGGTGTCACGTTATTGGATTTTAATATGAGCAAGCAGGTCACTGCTGTACCCATTAGTGGGTGTTTGCCCCCAAATTCTGTGCAAAGTGAGCCATGTGAGGTGTCAAATGAAAGCGTATGCTTTACAGATTGTATGTATGCTACTTAGATACTTGTATGATTTTTGTATGTGAAGTTATGAATATGGGCTCTTTTTTTGTATTTTACATGTTCTCTGTCTGGGAGGAAGCAATGAGTCTGCACTGCCTATTGCAAGGAAGGATTGTTCAGTGAATGGCTGTGCTGATTAGAACCGCTCCATGGACAGTGGCTCTCAGAGTGGCCAATACACACCTGAGGAATGGGTCTGGAAACCTGCAAGCCAGACAGTGCCTCATTGCTACTTGCAGGTGAAACAGACAGGTCACTTGATCATGTGACCAGCTCCAGTTTTGGAGGCACAAGGAATATAAAAATGCAATGAATCTGCCTCCATCTTGTCTTCAGTCCTGCTCCTGATTCCAGATGCATCCTTGCTAGGGACAAGGAGCCGGGAAGGATTTGCTAATCCTTTAATACAGGATGTACACCAGAAATTTTAAGCTAGCATTTTGTAACATCTCTGCTAAGAGCCTTCATCAAGAACTTGGTGATTGTTGTAATGTATTATGCTTAATAATCTCACTCTCAATCCTTTTCTTTCTTTTTATTAATAAACCTAGATCTAAAAGACCGGTACAGCATGCTCTTTTGGGTAAGATCCCGAGGCATAAATTGACACAGGATCCGCAGTTACGAACGGGGTTTGCTGCCCATCTCCCTGGTCTGCTGAAGACAAGCAGACCAGGGAGACAGGAAGCAAAGCCTCTGAGGACGCCGGCAGTGGGACAGCCGTGGCGCGTCTGGGCTGTCCGCTGCCCGCATGCTCCGTGGCTTTGCTCCACATCTCCCCAGACCAGGGAAATGGGGAGCAAAGCTGGGGAGAATGCGGGCAGTGGACAGCCCAGACGCGCCGTAGCTGTCCTGCTGACAGCGTGTTCCGCGGCTTTGCTCCCTGTTTCCCTGGTCTGCTGGAGACCAACAGACCAGGGAGACAGGGAGCAAAGCAGAGCAAAGCCGCGGAGCATGCCAGCGGGACAGCCCAGACGCGCAGCAGCTGTCCCGCTGCTGGCGTGCTCCGCGGCTTTGCTCCGCTTTGCTCCCCGTCTCCCTGGTCTGCTGGAGACCAGCAGACCAGGGAGACAGGGAGCAAAGCCGCGGAGCACGCGGGCAGCAGGACAGCCACTGCGCGTCTGGGCTGTCCCGCTGCCCCCGTGCTCCGTGGCTTTGCTCCGGACGCCTGTGGTACAGCAGCTAGGGCGCTGCCGGTTGGTCCAGTAGCGCCGCTCTGGGCGCTACTGGACCAACCCGGCAGCACCCCAGATGCTCTGCCCCAGGCGTCCTGATTCAGCCACTGCTGGTCAGTTTCAGCAGCGGCTGAATCAGGACGCCTGGGGCAGAGCAGCTTGGGTGCTGCTGGGTTGGTCCAGTAGCGCTGAGGAGCGGCGCGACTGAAGCAACCCAGCAGCACCCAAGCTGCTCTGCCCCAGGCGTCCCCAAGTCAGCCGCTGCTGAAACTAACCAGCGCTGACTACAGGAAGCCCGAGGCAGAGTTGCTCTGCCCCGGGCTTCCTGGAATCAGCCGCTGATCAGTTTCAGCAGCAGCTGACTTGGGGACTCCTGGGGTTCTTAAGTTGAATCTGTATGTAAGAACTGGCGTCCAGATTCAGCCTGTTGAAACTAATCAGCGGCTGATTCCAGGAAGCCTGGGGCAGAGCAACTCTGCCTCGGGCTTCCTGTAGTCAGCCGCTGGTCAGTTTCAGCAGCAGCTGAATCTGGATGCCAGTTCCGACTTAAATACAGATTCAACTTAAGAACAAACCTACAGTCCCTATCTTGTACGTAACCCGGGGACTGCCTGTATAACCTCTCACCTGTGTGTAAGGTCTGGGTCTAATTGTGGCACAAGGGACCCTGGTGTGTTTAGTGGTTTTGCTCGTGGGGCTTCTTGCTGACTGGAGTGGCGGCTGAAGTGCTCTGTGTGACTGGTTTGTTGTCTATATAGGAAAGTTCTCCAGTTGAGGGCTGTAAGTAGTCCTGGTTTTGAGCAACTCGCTCTGATCCAATGTTCTCAGTGATGCCTAACCCCAGCCCGGTATATTACAGTGGGCCCCAAAGCAAAGTTCCTACACTATAATTTCAGGTTCATCTCTTACAAGTAATTATGAATAATTCCCTGAAAGTGTCCTAACATAGTAAAATTCCCAAACAAAGATTTGGAAAAGAGGGGTCTGAAGTTTAAGTACCTGAAGACAGTTGAATAACTTTATATATTTAAAAAAATACAGAACCTTGCTGCCATCACGCAAGACACTGCAGTATTACCATGTTCTAAACTGTAGAATTTGAGATCATTATTGCAGAATACAAATGTCCAGTGGCAATATCTTCATTGTATGTCTTCATAGCCATGTACAGAGTCTAGGACTAAGGTGAAAAAAGATCAGATGGTCTGAAAAACCTTCTCCTTTAATGGTCAGTTAATCCTTTGTCCTTGCAGTATTTCCCATCTTCTTCTTCTAAAGTGAGCAAACTAAGTTCTGCCCTGACCTACACACGACATCTGTCCAAAGGGATTGCATGGAAGCATGAATCAGGGCAGAATTTGGCTCAGCACTAGATAGTGATGTAATATTTAAAATACATTTTTATCAGTTGAAGGATACATCTTTCTATTACAAATATTGAAAAATGGCCACCAGGGATCCACCTATTGTTATTCTCTCTTTAGCCAAACACAAGATTAAGAACCTAAAACAAAAAGAAAGACTAATATTGTCATTGCTTATAGAGGTGTAACTTGGATGATATCTTTCCTCTCTGTTTAACAAGGAATTCAACTGGCTGCTGAGTGCTCGCAGGCTGAGAGTGTGTGACAAGACTTGATTGGCAGCCCGTAGGCTGTGTGAATGTCACTGAGCTGATAAACATTCACTCTTTGCAGAAGAAGCGGGAACGGAGAGAATTGGCTGTCTCATGAATGGTAGACCTTTAGAAGCTGTAAAGCAGCAGCATTGCAGTCACATGCCAGCCTTATTTGGCAGACGACAGCTGCAGACATCAAAGAGGAGAAGAGAGCAAAAGGAAGGTAGAGAAAACCTGAGGTAAAAGGGAATTGAGTCTGCAGTATTTTTATGAGATGGGTTACTTTCTATTAAAACCTGGTTTGTTTATAGTCTCATGTTATCAGTTTGCATGACTATTAAAAAAAATCTGCAAATATCTGAAATTTTAAAGCCCCAGAGCTGCACCAAGTAAGTGAAAGAGGTGGGAGCCAGGTAGCACACAATGAGTGCACAATATTTACTTCATCATTACAACATGCTGAACCTATTTTACAGGGTATATGGAAATATAACCCACAGCTGCATTGACTGCTCAGTATTGGAGAAAGGGCCTATTAAGACTGAGAAAGCTTTCTGGCTGAAGAGCAGTTTTTTGCTCCATACTAACCCAACACTGAGCTAAAGGGAAAGGCAATTTGGCAAAATATGCTGGTATGTGTTTATAACAGAGACCACACATGTGGGCTGGGGTGGTGCAAGTTTATGAATCAGTGCTATGTAGTCCACATTACATGTTAGTACAATGTGGCCTTGAACAATACCTGTATATTAACTGATATAGAATGATAGAATGGCTTTATGAAAATAGATTAGAGCACAACACTGAAAATACATTTTTGATGAAGGAAGGAAAGAAGGAAGTAAGGAAGTAACCAGCTGTACATGTTTGGGACCAAATTTTCAAGCGGAGGCACAAAAATATGAGCGGGTTTGATTAGGCTGACAGTGCTGCTCAAAACGGTTAAGTATTTTACAAATGTTTCAAAAGACAAAATATTTTGTTTGAACTTTTCTGTAAAATTCTTGCTTTAAGGTTTTCTTGCTGCATTTTTCTCAACAATTCAAGTAAAAAATAATAATTAAAAATAAACTCTCACTCTGATTTTAACTTCCCCTCCCAGTCTAAAACTAATCAGTTTTACCAATTGAAAAAAATCCCAGCAACATTACATTTGTCATTAAAAATCATTTTCAAATGATTTTGATACAAAAAGTACGTTTGCATGAAAACAAGATGTTGGAAAGGTTAACTAGTTCTAGTCACAAAACTTTAATGGCCATGGACAAACCAAAATGGAAGCATTCTTACAACTATACATGCACATAAATCATGATTTGAACAGGCATTTTGGGGTGTGTGCACACCCACAGTGGCCATATGTCTGCTTGAAAATGTGCCCCTTCATAATCTTCTATTTTCTCTGTATACAAAGGGCTGAGACTTGTAGGACACTGAGCCTTCTGGCTCTTATCCAGCAAGCAATTAAGTATGTGCTGAATTTAAAGCACTTTAGTATTTCATTGAAACTTGTGATTGTTCACATGTATAAAGTTAGGCATATTTTCCTTAAGCATAACGTAAGCACTTTGTTGGATGAGGGTCAGAGGGCTTGGCACCTTGCATGATCAAGCCCTAACAGAACTAGCTGAGGTATAGCCAAGATAATTGATTCTGATTTGAAGAATTAAATATTAAATTATTTATCTACACACACACACACACACACACACACACCTAAAATTAGGGTGAATCATGCCATCAGAAAATGTCAGATGTAAGATGTACTGGACTCTTTCATAATTTGCTTCCCCACCAGTATTTCAGGGAATAATAATAATAAAAAAAGAACAAATCCAAACAAAAACAAAAATTCCAAAACCCCACCCTAATCCACCTGTTTCCCTCACTTTTGCTCTTCTAATTGTTTTAGGTTCTTCAAAGCAGAACTTTCCATTATGCTCTTTGGCCATCTAGTATAATATATACACACACAGTACAATAAGGGATAGCTGATGCAGAGCTAGCTTTAGATTTTGATTTATCTGGCGATAGACCCCTTTCAATGTTTGTTTTTAAATGAACATTTAGATAACACATAAATTCAGCATGAAAAATGCTAAATGTTCCCTTTTAAATTCTATAGATGTCTGGCTTCACTTACAGTATCATTTACCACAGAATACTTTTGTCACACCCCTCACTTATACATGTTGATTATATATATGCATATTTCTATATTTGTACTGCTAGGAGAAAAATGGCTATTGTATTTGGGTAAAGTTAACAGACATTAAGGTTCTTGTTAGAATTATTACGTATCCTTAGTGTGCAATTTCTGTAGTTTGTGATGTTGGGGGAAGAGTTTTACTAACATGTTTAATGGCACACCGTCCCTTGAATTGCATATTGCAGCCCTAATTGTAACTTAATCATGACTTCTGTGTACATGCACACATACACACACATACACTTTTAAAAATCTCTAATTTAATACAATGTAAACCCATTCTGTATAAGTATGGTTGCCAAGTTTCTAATTGCACAAACCTGACCCATTGCCTACCTCTTCCCCGCCCCTTCTCCAAGACCCCACTCCTGGCCTGTCCAGCTCCGCTCCACTTACTCCAATCCTCCGTCCTTCTGTTGCTCACTCACCCTCACTCACTTTCACTATGCTGGGGCATGGAATGGGATGTAGAAGGGGGTGAGTGCTTTAGCTTTAGCTGAGGGCATGGACTCTGGGGTGGGCTCAGAAATGAGGTGTTTTGGTTGCGGGAAGGGGCATGGCGCAGAGGGCTGGAGTGGTGGAAGTGGTGAAGCTGTGGCGGGGGTGCTGGATTTGGGATTCAGGAGGGAGCTCTGAGCTGGGGGGCCAAAGGTTTGGAATGTGGAAGCAGCCTCAGGGCTGAGGCAGGTGATTGAGGTATGTGCTCTGGCTGGCAGTCTGGCTCCTGGATGAGGCTGGGGTTGAGGGACTGAGATATAGCAGGGGGCTCTGGGCTGGGGCAGGGTTTGGGCTCTGGGAGAGGGTTTGAGATGCAGGCTCTGGGAGGGAATTTGGGTGTGGGAGGGAACTCAAGGCTGGGACAGAGGGTTGGAGTGTGAGAGGGGGTTCCGGCTCAAGGAGTTTGGATATGGGGTTCGACTAGGCATGTGAATAGGTAACTGGTTAACCTTGACGGGGTGGTGGGAGTTGGGAAAACCCTGTATGGGGTTGGGAGATGGGAGCCTCGCATTTGCAGGAAGGCCAAGAGTGGGGATGGTAGTTGAGTCGGCAGCCCTGTGCCAGGCCAGGAACCAGTAGCCCCAAGAGCTTGGGGCTTTTCCTGCTGGGCTGAAGTGGTCCCCACTGGAATTCTGTTTAATCGGTTAACCGATTAAACCTAACGTTTAACAAATTAACTGATTAACCAGGATTTTACATCCTAGTTCTGATCTGGGGCAGGAGGTTTGGGGTGCAGACTCCAGCTGGGCAGCGCTTACCTCAGACAGCTCCCAGGCAGTGGAGCACTGAGGCTAAGGCAGGCACCCTGCCTGCCCTGGCTGTACATTGCTCCCAGAAAAAGCCAGCTTGTTCAGCTGGCTGGGAACCAAGACCAATGGGAGCTGCAGAGGCATGTTGAGGTGAGGGACAGCATACATGGCTTTACTGGCTGCCCTCTGCCTAGGAGCTGGAAGGAAATACTGGCCACTTCCCAGAGCTGTGTGGAGCCAGGGCAGACAGGGTATTTACCTTAGCCCTGCTGCGCCACCAACCAGACTTTTAATGGCCAGTTAGCGGTCCTGAATGGAGCTTCCAATGTCCTTTTTTTTGACCTGGCATTCTGGTTAAAAACAAGACACCTGGCAACTCTATGAACAAGAGATGCATTTTTTTTCCCAGAAGGGAAAGGATTTTTTACTTCTTCCTGCCGGGCTACATTCCACAACCAACTCTCCAGTACTGTAAACAGACTCCAAATGCCCCTCACTGCATGGCTCCACTCCCTGGCCTCTTCTCATTCTCCTTCTGAAGCACCAAACCTTGGCTCCAATTCCACTGGCAGGTAGCAGCCCTGGTCCTCAAGTCATTTATACCCCTTAACTCACCAGCCATTTTCCTTGATCCCTACATGCCAGGCCTCCAGTCCAGTCTCCTTCTGCTTATGTCTGAAATAAGGAAGTCCATCTTCACGGGACCCAATTAACCCACGCACCACAGCTCAGAGCTTTTTCTCCACTGGCTGTTTCCCCTGACCACACTCTCAGATTCAGTGCTCACCAGTGCCTCACTCAACTCTACCGCTACCCTGACTGGCACTTCCAGAATACAGCTAAATCCTCATCACTTACAATTTTAAGTTTTAATTGCTTAGTAATGAAAATTTTAATTGTTGAGAGATTAAACCTTTAATTGCTAAGTGGCTGGCGGAGTTCCAGTCCACAGAAACCAAGATTCACTAACACGACATTTTCTTTCAATGCCCTTTGGATGAAAAATACACTATGATCAGGTGTGTATAGTCTTATCTGCATGCCAGGCATTTGGGGTTCTTACCTGTTGCAAAGGCAGAGAAAAAAAAGTGGCCAAAAATCATGGCATGTAAATGCAAAGCCTGGCTAATTTTGGATTAAATACCCCATAGAAATTTACACAATTTCCAAATTCTGCAGAAAGATCCTCATCTTAACCTTTTATTAATCACTTATATTTTAAAACAATTTTTTTCTTCCAGTCACAAATTAAGGGGGAGGGGAGGAAAGACAGAGAAAGCAGCACTTAAAGTGGCATAGTCTTCATATGGAGTCATTACTGAGCTTTCATCGTAATGGACAGGAGAAATCAGCTTAGGTACTGTATGGTCAGGAGAAATTCCTCCCTTCCCCACAAAAAAAAAAAAAAAAAAAAAAAAAAGGACACACCTCAACTGCCATAAACTAAGTGAAAAAATAAAACCAGTGACACTAGTTTTCTTTAAATCAGAGGAAGTACCAGTGGACCTGTAATAGATCAGTCCTATATAGGATACACATTCTGCTCTTTTATATTAGTGTGGCAATGCTTCATCACAATGCTAACCAGGCTGCCTGAGAGGCCAGAGAGGACATATGTCAGCCTGCTGGGATCAGCCAGCCAGGCTTCAAGTGCTAACTAGTTGCAAGCTGGAGTGGATGCTTGGATGCCTCACAGTCTTCTATCTTGGATGCTTACTGGCTTCCAGTTTGGCAGATCACTAGTGTTTAGATTCCGTAAGGGAGCAGTTGTGAAAACAAATAAAACAGGGCATGAGACCTAGTCTCAACAACCTGATGTTCCTAGTGTAACTTTAACGCTTCCTCTAGTCTCTTTTTCAGGGAAGGCTTTGCAGAGGGCTCAAATTGTGTTCCCCAAACTGAAGCGAGCATGGCATCTCTCACCTCCCTAGCCACAATATGAGAAGTTTCTGGTATTCTGACGTTCTGTCAGTTTTTAATGCAAACTCTAGAAGATCATGGACACTACACTGCACAAACGGAAGAAGATAAATCACAGTTACTTCGAGCTAGCTGACAGCAGTTTAAGCAGCTACAATCATCAACCGCCAAGGGAGTTTCTTCTTTTATCTTACTAAATGCAAAAGTAGACTAGGACCTGGTAATATCACTGGACTATCAAGAGTCCTGCTTTTTACATAAATATCAGCAAGCAGTAAGTACATTCTGTTGACGAAATGTAATAAAACAAAGACGGTTTCAAATATGACCATTCCCTGATGCATTCTGTAGGCCCGTCTTACTCACTTATTGTGTGCTGCTGAGATT
This sequence comes from Pelodiscus sinensis, assembly GCF_052426305.1. Lineage (NCBI taxonomy): Eukaryota > Metazoa > Chordata > Testudines > Trionychidae > Pelodiscus > Pelodiscus sinensis. Next base: position 20,212,033 of record NC_143063.1, on the reverse strand, counting down.
ATAAGGTTTGCTTTTATCTGTCAGAAATCAATATTTCAAACATCGGATAAAAGAGGAAATTGAACTGGGAATAGGCTGAAGTGCTGTAAAAACTACAAAGCACAATTATCAAAAAGCACTTAAAGTACTTAATAGGACACACATATAAAAATGCTCAAATTAATGTCAGGGAACTGTAATGAGAACTTTTTCTATGCTTTTTGATCCAAATGCAATGTAATTCGAGTACAGCCCAGTCAATCAATACAGTTTTCAATTTATATGAAACTCTAAGGATTTCTAGCAATCCATTTGTTAGATCTGAACCATTATATATGATTGGTTAATATTTCAATTTATTGAAAATACATTATTTTGTGTAAAGTGTTTAACTTGTTGTGGTTTAACTGCTCTAAACAGTCGTGATAAAAATAGGTCTTTGGGTAAACAAAGACTTTATAGTCAAGCTTTTAATAAGCACTTCTCTAACTAGGAGATTGGATTTTAAGGGGAATAGACACCATAGAGAAAAGCAGTAGATTGGGAAGTGATGAGGTGGGACAGAGATGAAGTATACAGGTGATCTTTATCAACATGCATTCAACTGAGAAGGGAATCTTTGAAAACTGTAGAGTTGAATGATTAGTTAAAGCAGAAAGTTCACTGTTAACTTTAGTATTTCCCCTGTAAGTTTGTGTGTTCTGTTTGACATCTTTTATGCTGTTGAATTTGAGGTTATCAAAAATCATCTAATCAGAGTAGAGAGTAGAACAAAGGTGTGTGTGCATGCACACACATATTGCTATCTATGAAAACAGCGGGTGTGGAAAAAAATTATTTGGCATCCATCTTGGATGGTATCATTTCTCTCAAGTGACATCATCACAGGGTTAACCCAGACTAGTGCTAATTAAACATTTATACCAAACCATTTCACCACTTTCTTGTATTCAAGCCGCATATATTGCGTTTAAAACTTCAGCCACTGATGCCTTATTGTCACTTCCTTCATACAACCAAATAACTGTCACGCTGTGGTTAAATGACGAATCCAGAGAAGGGCTGTGCAGTTTCCTCAGTGTCATCTGATTCCTCTCTCCTTTGCCCCACACAGCCAGGACCTGTGAAAATTCTGAGGTTTCTTCCTTCACAACACTTCTGAGATTCAAGCTTTTCTCTCACTCTAGGTCCCCTTATCTCCCATCTTTAATGCTGTAACCTCTGCCTCCTTGCTGCCCACAACCCATACAAAACACAATCATTAAGACAATTTTTCATGTCCACTAATCTAACCAAGTCATTTCCTCTTTGAGTCACTAAGTTCATTCCCCAACACATCAAATATTTGGCTTCTTGTCCTTTAAGGCTCTGCTTAACTCTGCCTGTTCCCAACTTATACATTCATTGCCTTTTCATGATGCCCCTGCCACTCCCTACTGTGAAAGCCAAACCATCCTTTGCATTCTGTTGGGTCTGCTTCTCACTACAACAGGGGTGGGCCATAAAAAAAAAGGCAGCCTGCAGGCCACCATCGCTATGTTTACCTGCACCTCAGCAGGTATTGGAGGTTCGCAACTCTGTTTGGCCGCGAATCACCATTCACAGCCAATGCGAGTGGTGGGAAGCGTCACAGACTGGATGCCACTTCCTGCTACTCAATTAGGCAATGTGTGGTCAACCAGGGCTGCGGAGGTGCAGGTACATATGGAGGTGGGGGCCCACCAGGGACTAACCTTGCAGACCAGATCTGGCCTGTGTGTTGGAATTTGCTCACCCCGAGACTATAATAACCTTTGTGCTTTCAATCATCAGGAAGTTGGTACAGTAGTCAGATACTGGAGTCAAACTGAAGGGCAGGAGCTGGATACCTCAGCAAGGAGTCAATGTGGAGTTAGAAGTCAGGAGCCAGAGTCAAAGGTCAGATGGAAGGTAAGGAACTGGAGCAAGCAGGCTTTCTAGCAAGGAGGGACTCAAGGCAGGAGAAGGGCAGAGGCAAGGCTGGATGCAAGGTAGAAGCAGGAGGAACAAAGTATCAGAGGAGTAGGCACAGTTGTAGGCATGAGCACTGAAAGGCCAGTTGGCACCGAGAGGCCAGCATTGCTGCCTTAAGGGCCAGCTTGCTGGTCCTGGCAGCCACTGAGGAAACCTTCTGCAGGCCAGCTGTACTGATAAGTTACCCAGAGACTTGCTCAGCAGGATGTAGTTGAAAGCCAATGTATTAAATATTATTAAGATTTATATTTCCAGAAGAACAGAAATTCAAATATTCATACACAAGTGGCACACAACAAACATGCATGCACACCCAGAAGATGCATTTGCACACACATTACGGGGAATATGCGTACTACCCATATGCATTTGGGTCAAATCCTGCAGTCCAAAATGTCACTGAAGAAAATAGAAGTGTTGCTTGAGTAATGGCTTCAAGATTTGGAATTCTAGATGGAGAGGAAGGATAATATTGTGAAAGTCAGGAGATCTGGGCTTAACTCCTGCATCTTCCACTAACTTCCTGTGTGACCCTGCACAATTCACCTCCCTGGACCCTTATTTGTAAAATGGGGATAATATGTCCATTGTTCCACAATTTGTCCTATTTGTCTATTTAGACTGTAAACTCTTTGGGTAGAGAGGGCTCCTCAAAAGCACTATGGGAGTCAGGCAACACTAATGCAAACAAACAGAAGCAAAATTCTTTATGAATAAAATATACACTATGGCTACGTCTAGACTGGCCCCTTCTCCGGAAGAGGCATGCAAAGCAGGCAAATCAGAATAGGGAAATCCGCGGGGGATTTAAATATCCCCCGCGGGATTTAAATAAACATGGCCGCCGCTTCTTTTCCGGCTTGGGGAAAAGAGCGTCTAGACTGGCGCGATCCTCCTACTTGCAAGTAAGAATAAGAGATCCTCCGGAAAAGGGCTTTATTCCGGAGGATCGCGCCAGTCTAGACTCTCTTTTCCGGCTTTTCCCCAAGCCGGAAAAGAAGCGGCGGCCATGTTTATTTAAATCCCGCGGGGGATATTTAAATCCCCCACGGATTTCCCTATTCTGACTTGCCTGCTTTGCATGCCTCTTCTGGAGAAGGGGCCAGTCTAGACGTAGCCATATGGTTCGACTCTACAACTATTACTTCCTCTGATTAGTGCTCACTCAGCGAGCTTGATTTTCATTAAATGTACCATTCAAGGTAACAGTTGCAAAATGTGGTCCTGTGTATATTAAACCAAAGCTAATGCATTAAAATGAAACTGGGGAAACTGGAAACATTTGTGGAAGGGGACGAATGGCATTTTTCCAACCAAAGGAGAACAAAATAGATAAGACAAAGGAGTTGAACAAGTAATTGGATATCATGTTAGTTCTAACTCTTTCTGATATTGGCTGTGTTAAGATTCCTGATTTAAGACAAGTCTTTTTTAAACCTTACCTAAACATAAATACAAAAGGCATAGGTAATAAAAGAATAATTTGCTTTAAAAATGTGCTGAGTGGAACTATATGATCTGTTAAGGCAATTGCCATTATGGCAGTTGTAAGTTACCATATAATATTTTTCCACAGATGTTTCCTCCATCGGCTCTTACTGTATTTTTCCTTCAATTATTAAATATAGACTTAACCTAAAAAGCAAATACACTTGTCTTTACATGCACTTGAATTGTAGCTGCCATTTAAAACCAATCAATGTCTTCTTTAGTACTTAAATAGCTTGTTTGCAAAACGGCTCTTCTAGGAAAATTTGCACTGCATTCAAGAAGAAAATATATTTCTCATCCTATGAAAAGCTCATAATAAAGAGAGTGGCTTGATTCCTCTTATCTCTCCCAGATTTTAGAGCAGTACAATAGCATTGATTTCAAGGGTCCACACATTTATAACTGGATTTACTTCTGATTTATACTAATATTCAGACCCAGGAACAGGAAAAATCATCATAGGTTGTACTCTACACAACACCTCTGAAAGATCTCTGAGACTCTGCCTGAAAATCTTTTGGAATTCTTAGAGAATCTAAAATACATATAAAGGTCCATTTTGAAATTATTGTGTGCTGTTTCAGCCTAACTCACTTTCATTGACATTAATGGGGATTTGAACAGTTAACTCACCCCCCGTACAACCAATGCTTCCAATATAGAGTCCTTGGAAATATCCTACTATTCTCACCCTTAATTGTAAATGTCCAAGTGCATAAAATATGAGCCAAATTCTGATTTTCCATATAGTGGCAGAAGTCTAGAGTATTTCTATTAAAACAATTGATGCAATCTAGAGCCACATCAAAGTTGTGACACATCACAGTTGACTCAGTTTCTAGTTCTGACACTATTTCACAAACAGAACTTTTGCCAAAGTCAGTGGAGAGGTTTGTATAAAATGCAGTGACAGGAGTGAGCCCCCATAGGCCATATGTTTGTCTTCATTTTCATCAGATAAACGTCTATCAATGTATTAAATATATTGGAATTAATTCAAATTAGGCCTTGGTTTATACTTATTCAACCTCACTGATTTCACTGGAGTGGCAATTATGTAACCAAGAGCTAATGTTAATCTTGTGAACTATAAAAATTATAGTAAAATGGTATTGTAATTTTTATGTTAGATTAGATTACAGAAAATTGGAAAAATATTCATAATTGTAACTGGAAAATTCAAGAAATGTGCTACTTACATCCTGATTGCTTTTATGGTATCCATTCACATAATTCTGTGATGAATTTTGCAACTCACATTTGCAACATAAACTTGTCCAGAGTGTGTTTTGTGTGACACATTCTGACTGCTATATGTGGGCTTCTACACTTTTCTATAAATGTATGAATTTTTTATCTAATGAATAAAAAAAATATGGGCCATATTTTCAAGAATCTTATGGACATGCAATTGCCTATTCAAAATGGACATGTAGTTGCGTACACCTAATTATCATTACTGCAATGCAAGTTGGGTAACTACATAAACAAATAATCAAAATTAACAATTGACATGTGGTTAGACAAATTTACATGAACAGCGGCAATAATAATGTCTGCATATTAGGCACCCTACTACATGCTTAACATACACATGCTAATCTGTGGGGTGTTCTGCTCCCCTTTAGGGATGTCTACAATTCTACGCTGTGCCTGAGATCAAGTCTTCCAGCTTTGGTAGACAGGTTTCCACTAGCAGTGCTTGTGCTAGTGCACTAAAAATAGCAGTGTGAACACTACAGTGTGGGCTCTATAACCCTGACTGCTATTTTTAGTAAACTAGCTCAAGTCCTGCTAGCCTGAGTGCCTAGCCAAGCTAGGATCCATGCTCTCACCTGCTGTGGTGACAATCCCTTCGTGGCTGGAAAAGGCACATTTGTGAATACCTGCATTAGGAAAGCAAAATGCATTCACCATGAAAAAACTGTCTTATAATGAAGAGGAAGACTATGAACCACATACCTCTATAGTGAAGACTAAAAATATATGCATGAACACACTCACGTCAGTAGATTATTTCATGCAGGCAAAATGCTCACATATTTAAATGAGCAGGGTTCATACTTTTTTCACTGCAAAAATGATCTATGGAGAAGAAATAGATAAAATAAATTAGAAGAAAGTAATAAAATAGATTGTAATTGGTTCTAATGAAAGTGTATAGAGATCTGAAATCATTCAGGCTTCATCAGGAGAGGGAGGTAGAATTATAGTCCAAATATGGGGTTCATGACTTTCCACAAAATAATATCATGCACTGAAAAAACATTCACCTCCAGTAGACTGAAGCCCTGCTCTTTTGGCAAATTACATGGTTCTGATTTAATCCTTTAGCTTGCAGCAGGCAGCACATGCCAATTTACAGCATTCACTTATTACTGTTCATTATTTAATAGCATTGCTTTAACTCTAGTGTGATTGTCTTCATTGTTGAATAGTTTCCAGAATCACTCTTACAATTTTGTGTTTTTCACAGTTCTATTCCAGGGCTTACTAAACAGCTTCACACCTGCTCACTGAATATAATATTGACTCCAGTCTAGTGCATAACAATGAGCGGCTAAATGAATTTTCCTGCTCAACTTGTCCTATATAGGCCATCACTGAAAACTTGGTTTTCTTTTTGTAATCAAACAACCATCGTGTCAGCTAATGTAACTTGGTCATATCTTAAATATGCTGTTTCCAAAAGGAAAACGTGTCACTTATGGGGGAAATGTCTGGATACCAGGGTATAAACAATCATTTTTATGTTATGGAAAAAATAATTTCATTTCCAATGTCAAACAAAAAGTAAAATTTGCAATCTAGAATACAGCAGAGTCAGAAGAAATATTGCTAATGCATTTCTAATGCAAATAATTTGTGCTGTCTAGAAATGGACATATACCATGGGAGTTGCCAGACCAGTGGGTCCATTTAGAATAGAGACCTGTACCATATGCTTCAGCAAGAAGGAACACCAAACTTAGAAATTATGTGACTTGGTACCTAGTCTCATTACATCTTTTTAATGGGAAAAATAAGCAAGACTAAATGAGGTCCTAATCTAGTGAGGTACTGAGCATTCTGAGCTGCCATTGAATTTACCCCATCTACCAGGAAACAAACAAAAATAATAAATTACTTAAAAGTAGATAATCTTCTGTCACCTGAGGATCTAGCTAGTAACTGAACATTTCCAGTTTATATTGGTTTACATAATCAATTCCCTTGTTGCGTATTTTGAATTTCCTTTACTTTCCAAGATTACAATTGTAGTTGATCTTTAATTAAATATTTCAATTAAGTGACCATTTAGGAATTATATGTACACATTGTAAATCATTGGCACACTAGCAGCAATGGACCTGAATCTTCCCTTAGGCTGTGTCCAGACTCAGGGTTTTTTTTGAAAAAAGTAGCCTTTTTTCGAAAAAATATCACCTGCGTCTAGACTGCAGCCGCGTTCTTTCGAAATTAAATCGAAAGAACGCGGCATTCCTTTCGACGGCGGTAAACCTCATTTCACGAGGAAGAACGCCTTTTTTCGAAAGTGCTCTTTCGAAAAAAGGCGTTCTTGAATGCCAACAGGGCTTTTTAGAAAGAGAGCATCCAGACTCACTCGCTGCTTTCTTTCGAAAAAGCGGCTTGCTTTTTCAAAAGTACTGCTTGCAGTCTAGACGCTCTTTTTCGAAAGAGGCTTTTTCGAAAGATACTTTCGAAAAAGCCTCTTTCGAAAGAGGCTTGCAGTCTAGACATAGCCTTACAGGTTTAGTGAAAGGCCTTTCTTTAGAAGAAGTATAGAAAACGTCGCCATTTACAAAAGAGAATTTTGTAAGGATATTCATTTGAAATATTCAAGTATTTCCTCCAGTAAAGGGAATTTTAGGAAGGTGACTGAAAAACTAATCCAACTATTTTTTCATTGCTCTTTTTCACTGTCTAGACTAAAATAATGGGAGTTCAAAATTATAGATTAATCCTTCTGTTCAAACAAGGTGGAAGGAGACAAGATTAAGAGGTATACTTGGTTCTAGTCTATAAGTATCTACATGGGAAACAAATATTTAATAATGGCCTGCCTCTTCCATCTAGTTGAGAACGATATACCCTGAGCCAATATCTGGAATTTGAAGCTAGACCAATTCAGACTGGAAAGAAGATATAAATTTTTAACAGTGAGAGCAATTAATCATTGGAGCAATTTACCAAATGTCATGGTGGATTCTCTATCACTGACAATTTTTAACTCAATATTGGATGTTATTCTAAGCCACATGCTCTAGGAATTATTTTGGGGAAGTTCTAGGAGGTCAGACTAAATGATCACTATGCTTCTTCTAACCTTTGAATCAATAAAATTGCTCAGAGCTCTTGGGAAGAATAATGCATTATGCACAGGCCTGTTGATGGATTAAAAGGGCAGAGACTGGAATCCAGCCCTTTAAAGTGCTCCTGGAGCACCATAGAGCACTTTCTGGATGCTCCTGAAGGCCTGGCTGGTGGAGGCTATCTTCAGTCCTCCCCTTTCTGCCAGAGGCTCCTGCCCCTCTGGGGCATGGAGCTGGGCCCCTTCCACCTTGCCCAGGGGCCCAGCTAGTCTCTCCACAGTCCAGATTACGCAGGCTCACTCTCCTGGGTTACTGCTTTGAATCCAACTCAAATTGACAGAGACTGCATGCTAGTGTCATTTCATAGCCCCCGCTGTGAAATCCTGACCCTATTGATGTTAAAGGGGTTTAGCATAGACTTCAATGAGGCCAAAATTTTATCTCAGAGGCTACATCTAGACTGCATCCCTGCATTTCTGTTTTTTTTGAAGAGAATACAAAGGGTACCCTTCATCTAGTCAGTAAATTTATGGCCAAAAGACCCTAAATCAAATGCCCATTAAAGTCAGGGCCTTACACTTCACAAACTGGAGACTCAGGCTGTGTCTAGACTGCATCCCTCTGATGCTGTACCAATCAGCTCAATGTCGAAAGTGAAAATAAAGTATAGCTGCAGCTCTGCCGACAGTGGGGAGCTTTTTCAGCAACTCCTCGACTCCTCTAAAAAAAAAAAAAAAGGAGTACAGGAGCTGCCGAAAAAGCTCCCCGCTGTCGCCAGAGTTGCGGCTACACTTTACTTTCATTTTCGACACTGAGCCTGATCGGCACAACGTTGGAAAGTGAGTATGCAAGTGAAGCCCAGGATACTTAAATCCCGGGCTCATTTGCACTTCCGAAGTGCTTGATTTGCAACCCTCTGTCGGCAGAGGGATGCAGTCTAGACACAGCCTGAGTCTCCAGTTTGTGAAGTGTAAGGCCCTGATTTCAATGGGCATTTGATTCAGGGTCTTAAGCCCAGATTTTTTAAAGATGTTTAAGCCCTCCTCAGTTAAGGGCTCCTAGATATTTAACCATAACTTTTGGCCACAAATTTACTGACTAGATGAAGGGTACCCTTTGTATTCTCTTCAAAAAAACAGAAATGCCAAACAACCCAAGCCTGAATCCCCAGAGAAAGGCAAGGCTGAGAAAACCCAGCAGTATTTCATGTAGAACTGTGCACCTATGAAGGACTTTCTAGCTTCGCAATTTGATCATGTATCATAAGATAGCAGAGGTGCAAGGCTGGTATAGAGCCAACTCTGTGGGTGCTCTGGGTCTGGAACATCTACAGGCAGTAACTAGGTGGTGTGGAGCACCCACCAACACAAAACTCCCACTCTCTTTCCTCTCCCCCGTACGTCTCTCGTGACTGTGGTCCTGTGCTTACTAACTCCTTGCCCCACCTCCCAGTGCTTCTGGAGCACTCCAAACAGCTGGTTCACAGCATTCCAGCTCTGGGAGTGAGGGGGACACACTGGGAGGAGGTGGAGAAGAAGTGGAGTGAGGATAGAGCAGGGGTGGGAAGAGACAGAGTGAGGTTTCAGGGAAGGGTTAGAGTGGGGAGGGCCTGGACAGAAGGGGGGTCGAGCACCCCTTGGAAAAATGAAAGTTGGCACTTATGATCCCCGTCCATTTAAATTGCTGCTGGAGCCCTTGGATGTCCTGGGTTAGGAAGCACTGAAGGGCTGACTCGGAGAGGCAGGCATCCAGCCTCACCCGTTCCACCTGAGGTCCCACCTCTTTGAGGGCCCTGGAGCTGGGTCCCTGTACTGGCAGCCTTTTAAGTTACTTTTGACCCTGCAAGATATACATGAGCTCTTTACAGATGTGGGAGAAGTCAATGCTCCTTTGATCTATTTAGATAGTGAACTACGAAAATCTGCCATAGAACTGACAGAGGTTAAAATGGAGAATGCTTTCTTAAAGCAAAGAAAATCTTGAAAACAAATCACATAGGAATAATTTGAGGTGACTGATGGGTCCCTGAAGTGCAGGAAGGTGTGTGTGGGAAATATGATTAGCTTTCTCCTGAACAAGCTCTCTAAACCACTGGATGCGGTTTGCCTTCACTGGTGACTGAGAGACATCATCGAGCAGCAAGAGCCACAAGGAGACAGAATAATAGTAACCCCACATCTTTAAATGGCTAAAATGTAATTATGAAGTTAAGATGATGTTGCTGCTAAGCAAAAAGGAACTTAAAGGATTTTAAATTTTCTTTTTATCTACTCTCTGAGAACAGCAACACTTATTGGCATCAAATGAACCCCAGAGAACCAGATATTAAACACATATATCAAATATCTTGTGATCTTCATAATAAAGCTGACAGACTCTGAAATACTCAATACCCCACTGGATGCTTGACAAACACTTCAGGAATCAAGACCAAATCTCACTAGGAATATCAGCATTATCCTCTTAAAAGGAAAAGAAAATGGAGAGTATAAGTCCTGAAGTAAAGGAACTGAGACTGGGAAAATCAGGCAACTCATGTATTTAATAGTATTACAGGGTATAATTAGCATTGCTAGACAAGCTATTTCACATAGCTTGATAATTGATAACTGATAAGCCAATGTAAATATAGCTATATATTCATAATAATGATATTACTCATCTCCTTAGTTCTACATACATTTTATCTATATTTATAGGCTTATAATAAATATATGACAACAATATATTAATAACTATGTATTTGTGTGTTATTTATCCTTACCTGTATAACTTGATATGGACATTTGGATATGTATGTTTAGGTTTCTACACATGTTTAAAATGTATATAGTTGGAACATGCATATGGTAATATTTATATTAATTTATTTGTATTAATTACATTTATGTTAATTCAAGTTTACCTTTTTCATTAGGCTATTGGGATAAATATGTATAGATCATGCTCATATTATATACTGTACACTATCACTTATTCATTCTTATATATGAAGCAATAGGTTTTTCTCATTTATAAATCTTGACAAGTATTTTGGCACGCAAGTATTTCTAGCAGATTCTGGATTAATTCATGTTGTTTGTGGGGCGAGGGTGCTTGCTGACATGTACTATCCAAAATCTGAATGTACCATGATAAAATGGGTGGAGCTGCTTTTGGTTTTTCATAGAGACACACTCAGAGGGTGTCAATCTATTGGCATCAATTAGCAGCTGATTTTTCATCACTGATTTTTCATGAACCCTATTAATTCCCTCCCCCCCCAGATTGTATGGGGGCTGAATGAAGTCTCCAAGATAATTAAGACTGAGGTATTTAAAATAATATGTATATCATATAGCTTTCCTTATGAAGTCCTATGTAAGTAACGAAGATGAAACAAAATTACAAAACTATAGCTGGGATGTGAATAGCAGTCTTCTTTCACCTCTAGAAGCAGGGAAGGAGGGGATAACGTGGGGAAAATAAAAAATAGCTTCACCCAACATCACTATAGCCTCTTTCTACAGGACAATGGTCTTTCTGTACTTAAACCTGATAACATTAACAATATAAAAGCGTTTATGAATCCCTTAACACATCTCCTAGTGAGCTCAGTTCTAATCTATTAGACTAGTTCATGGAGAGACTACACTAAATACACAGTTGCTACCTCAGGCAGATTATATGGAGGAACATCTCTCTTTATTATATGTTAAGTAGGCAACTGACTCACTGAGTTCAGTCAAAACATCAGGGTGTTCTGGTGCTCTGGCAGAATTTTATAGAACATTTATTAATCACTTAGTACTGTCAGAATGAAAAGAAAAAAGACAAGGATGTTCTTTATAATGGTGACTACCCCCATCTCTCTGTTGAACACATAATAAAGTTCTGACCAAGATTCTAAGTAGAGACCCTAAACACCATTGCTCCATCTATCATCCATGCAGACCAGGTGGGCTTCATGTGTGACCTTAACTATGGACAACACCCAGAGGTATCCACATAGTCCGCCAGGTACAAACAACTGATGTTCCAGCTGCTATCCTTTCATTAGATGCTGGAAAAGTGTTAGATCTTAGTGGAATGGCCATACCTACCAGTTATCCTGATAAAATTAGGATATGAACCTACATTTCTGACCTAGAGTGATATTATTTATAAATCACTCTCTGCCTCTCTTCTAACAAATGGTGTCCTCCACTTCTCAGGTAAATGGATGAGTGTGTAAATGGATGAGTGTGTCTCTATTATTTGATATAGCCATGGATCTTCTAGCAGCATATATCAGATGGATACCGTCCATTGTAGCAATTACCATCTGGGATGAAGAGCACAAGATTAGTCTATCCACAGAAGGCAGCCTATTGACATTACAAACAAACATCCTTTCTTCTTCCATTCCACCACTACTATCTGCAGTAACTGAAACAAAATACAGGACTATGTAGCACTTTAAAGACTAACAAGATGGTTTATTAGATGATGAGCTTTCGTGGGCCAGACCCACTTCCTCAGATCAAATAGTGGAAGAAAATAGTCACAACCATATATACCAAAGGATACAATTAAAAAAATGAACACATATGAAAAGGACAAATCACATTTCAGAACAGAAGGGGGATTCGGGGGGGGGGGGGGAAGGAAGGTGAATGCCTGTGAGTTAATGATATTAGAGGTGGGGAAGGGTAGATGTCTGTGAGTTAATGGTATTAGAGGTGATAATTGGGGAAGCTATCTTTGTAATGGGTAAGGTAGTTGGGGTCTTTGTTCAGCCCCCTGTGGAGAGTGTCGAATTTTAGCATGAATGCCAGTTTAGAGGATTCCCTTTCAAGTGCAGATTTGAAAGTCTTCTGAAGTAGGATGCATGTGATTTGGTCATTGAGACAGTGTCCTTTCTGGTTGAAATGGCAAGAAACTGTTTTTTCTTTGTGATCCTGTCTAATGTCTGTTTTGTGGGCATTGATTCTTTGGCGAAGTGTCTGAGACGTTTGCCCAATGTACATAGCAGACAGACACTTTCGGCACATGATAGCATAGATTATATTTCTGGATGCGCAGGAATATGTATTCTTGATCTTATAACTCACTTGGTTAGGTCCAATAATGGTGTCAGCAGAGTGAATATGTGGACAAAGCTGGCAACGGGGTTTGTTGCAAGGGAAAGTACCAGGGTTGGTATTAGTGTGGTATGTCCTGTGGTTGTTGGTAAGAATCATCTTGAGGTTAGGTGGTTGTCTATAGGAGACTATGGGTCTGTCTGATTTTGGTGAGATGTCAAGATTTCAGATAGACTGGAACAAGTTTCAAGTGATGGCTATTTCTCTGAGGCTATGTCTACACTACAAAGAAAAGTTGCAAAAAGATACGCAAATTACTGACAAAAGGTTGTTCACTATCAATCTATTTATTGGGAATGGCAAAAACTATTAACATAAACGTAGGACTGAGATTAATCATTTAACTTTATTCCATGTAAACTTCCCTTTTCAACTTTTATAATATTAAATGGAGTTGTACAATTCTTATGGCTATCTGACAATATACTTAAGAAATCAGGGTCAAATGAAGGGCATAAATATGAGATTACCTGATGTGTTTTTATATCACCTAGATTTTCAATTAAGATTTTTAATAAAATAGTCCATCATACTAATTTTTCCCAACCTCCAGTGTGGCTGGAGAGAAACTAGTTAACCCCTGTGACTGACTCTGGGCACTCCCATTTTTCAAATAGTTGTGTGCACCTTTCGGAAAAACACAGTATGTATCTCCTCTTGGAGTGTTCTTCAGAAAATCAAACCCATTGCTACTTCTGATCTCATCAGTCTTCTGTGCCAATCTACAATAATCCAAGATTTATACTTGCTGATAATTTGAAAACTACCTGACCACCCTAAAATATATTGACCATAAAATATATAATTGAATGGACAATTTAGACCATCTTCACATATCTTTTCAATAAATACCAGCTACCAACAAAGCAAGGTACTTTCTAAGTCTAGATACAGATTTATAAATGAGCTAGAGAATGATTGGCAGGCTGTAAACAATACACCACCTGAAGAGCATTTTAAAAGGTATGTTAATCAACAGCATTTTATGGGTAACATACAAATGGTTGAAACCCTTAATTTATTCTACTGACTGTACCATAAAAGGGAAAAGGGAGGAGGAGTGAAACTTCTCCATTTTCTCTGTCAGGGTAGGAAAATACCTGGCACATCCATTTCTCTGTTTTTGTGTGTATTTCAAAACAAAATATAAAAAGATATTATTAAACTCCTCAGCAATTGCATAAAACTGGAATCACCACATACAGTATGTGTTGGAAAAATGACAGCTCTAAGGCAAACCTGTCTCCTATAGTCTTTGAATGTCTAAGTATATCCATGTTTTGGAAGGAATCATGTAGCATTCTCTTTCAGAAAATCAGGAAAGAGATTTTCTCTGTGTCTTGGTTATTCAAGATCTTTCCTGTTCAAGTAATGGGAGGAACTGGATTGCTGCAGCACATAAAAAGTAATTTTATGAAAATGGAAATGTGCTGATATTAATCTTCAGAGGCACAAGATCCAAGTATGAAGACATTTAGTCTTTCATGGCAGCACTACAAACTGACGCCAGGTTGATTGGGTTTCTGAGGAGTTTTTTTTTGTGTGTGTGATAGGAGTGGAGATTTAGGGAATTATTATCTTAAATACTCCTGAGTATTATATGTATGGGTACTATGTGATTTTTCATTCCATACTCTGGCTATGTTTTCTCATCATATTTGAATACGATGTATATAATTTACATCTTCTTGTGCCAGCCAGAGTAAATTTGGTCCTCTCATGTCTCCCTCTGAAACTTGGTTATTGAGACAACTTCATTATCCCCTTGATGGAAGATGTTCTATATGCAGCAAGAAATCATTTTTACAGTTAAAAATAACAAAAAATAAACATTAAAAAATGTTGCTAAAATGTCTTTAAACATTTTTATCACCCAATAAACTAAAAAAAAGAACAAAATATTTTTTGCAAAAAATCCACTGAAATTTTGAAAGATGTCAGTGATTTATATACTAAAAATAGAATATATATTTCCATTTAGTTATTTCCATGAATTGTGCCTTGCTGTTCTTTTCTAAAAAAAAAAAAAAAAGCTCACTGTCTTGATGTGAGCAGGCGCAAATCCTCTGAATTCAGGGATATTACTCTTGCTCGCACCAGCTCTGCATTTGTCTTTTAGACCCTGCAGAAACTTAGCATAGGATTCCTTTTCATTTTGCATTCTTTAATCTAACCTAGCTATCATATCAAGCCATATATAGCACTCTTATCACTATAGACTTTGAGGGCTTTTATAGCAGAGATGTTGGACTCTCTCATTCATGACGAAATGACTAAAGAAAGTTACAAGTAAATTAGGAATGTGCAAATTGTCTCAGATAAAATAACCCATTTTAAATAGGGTTGTCAGATGGTTGAAACAAAAATACAGAATACCCTTCGCCCTCCCTTCCCCCCAAAAAAAAGAACACT
The DNA here is from genome assembly GCF_052426305.1 of Pelodiscus sinensis. Classification (NCBI taxonomy): domain Eukaryota; kingdom Metazoa; phylum Chordata; order Testudines; family Trionychidae; genus Pelodiscus; species Pelodiscus sinensis. The sequence goes on along the minus strand of NC_143063.1, from coordinate 20,196,744 downwards.
GGGAAAAAATTCTGTTGAAGAGAGTGAAAAAAAAAAAGACTCCAAGGACTTAGTAAGCCAAAAAAAAAAAAAAAAAAGAAGTAAATAAAACAGCATTAAAACAGCATGTCCCCTTTAAGACTGAGTGCAGGGAACAGTGGAGCGGTTGAGCACTAAGACCCATTGCTTCCCCTAGGTCTTTTGGCCAGCAGCCATTTTGTGCCGGCAGCCTTGGGGAACCAGGTAAGCATGGGGGGTGGGGACAGGAGGCCAGGCGCTGAGTGTTTGTAGAGTTGCCAGTTGCCCAGCATTTTTACCTCCTGGCCAGGGAAAAAATCAGAGAATACCTGATATCTCAGGTGTTCAGTATTCTCTGACTTTTTTTTACAGGACAGGAGCTGAAAATACCGGACTGTCTGGGTAAATACTGGACACCTGGCAACCCTAATTTTAAACCATCTGAACCTTCAAACACACCCTTGAAAAGGAGCTAAATTCAAGCTATCTTTATTGAACTCCTGAAAGAGTGGATGAGGCCTGTTTTTATTGGTCTGGAAGCAGTAGTCTAGTAGAAACTAGAAGTTTCTGTACCAAAACTCTCATGAGATGTTCAAGCATCAGAGTGCTGGATATTTTGAGTAAGCATCCAGACTTTTGGATGCTTTTCCAGCCTGCAGCTCAACTCCCAATGTCTGATGGATGCCTGCCTATCCCTAATATAAATATCAAGGTGCAGCCCTGCCTCATTACAATGCATATTTTCAATGGGTATTGCACTTGTTAGAATGCACAGCTCAAGCATCTGTCTTTTAAACCATTTAGATATGCTGGACCTCCCCCTCCCCCAAGGAATTAAACTGGACCAAAGCATGCTGAGGAAACTGTCTGTTGGAGATTTAATTGCCTTCAGCATTTTCTATTTAATGGGAGTTCTGTATTCTGGTGGAATAAAACTTCAGTCTCCACTGTATTGAAATTTTGTTTTTTAGCACTCAGGTCATTGTCTCCACTTGACTAAGACATTTCTGTGCCGAAACGGGTTCATTTACTTTTCAAGTATTATTTTACTAATCAATTGAAAAATTACCTCCATGAATGACAGAAGTGCAGACCTTTGGAGTATTTCATTAAAAGGAACAAACATTAATTACAAATCTAGCCTAACCTTTTGCAGACATAAATTATGGGACTGATCTATTTTCTCCATAGTTAATTGCAGGCAGGGAGTAGCTTTTTAAATTATTATCTGTAAGGCATGAATGAAATTAGAATTTATTGAGTGATATTCTGAAGATTTATTTGTACCTAAAAAACCTGATAAAGGTAGTACTGGTCACATACTACTTAGTGGTATAGTAAAACCAGTTAACGCATCTTTGAGGCTCCAGATTGGCTATCAAAGGTTGGATAGTATCAAAGGTTGGATAGAAGCCTATGATTAACACTTTACTAATAGTATATGATAGCTACTAGGAATAATTAATATTGCCCAACTATTTCTATTGTAAGCTAACATTTTTTATTACTGTACTCATAACTTTCCTGAAAATTCACTTCATGAGCAGAAATTTTCCACACATGGAATTTGCTGGAAAGTGTAACAGCTCAGCTATTTTCTAGTGCAATAAAATATACATTCCCCATGATAAAACAAAAACAGCTAGAGTACTGTTGTAATTGGGGATCAAAGTGAAATCTGGCAGAGAATTGGCCTTCTGTGAGCAAAGTGACCTACCGTTCTGGTGCAAACTAGTTTTGATTTGACCATATTTTCCTTACACCAAGTATGGTTTTCAGAGGTGTACAACAGTGACAATATTTTATAGTAATCACATTGTGTTTATTACTTCATAAGTTTAAGAAGTGGGGCATGATTGTTTTATTCTTCTCTTCTGTCTTATAGATCAGGAGTTGTCAAAGGGTTTTTTTGTTTTGTTTTGTTTTGTTTTTTTGCTAAAGGACTGGCGAACTGAGATGGGAGTTTTTCCAGGTCACAGCTAAAGGAATGAGTTTGTGGTATCTTTCTCAAAGGGAGCCTGTCTACTAAACATTTTTCAGGCATTTGAATTAAGTAACCAAAACCAGTAGTTTTAAACAGAGTTACTAAAATTACTTGTCAGTCTGTATAGATCCACTCCATTCACATTTCCTAATCTACCACTGTTCCAAGGAGTCATTCACAAATCATGGAAGTCATTCTCTAAAATTTCTACAATAATAATAATAATAATACCAACCAGGATCACCATTTTTATTTCAAGTCTTTTCAGGCTGTATTCACACATGGAAAGAAAAAAGGGAAAATAACCTATGTGAAGAACACAGAATCCATCTGAATAACCCAGACCATGAAAAAAACCTGTTTTGATGTTTAGTAAGTAAGAACAGCCTTAAGATACAGGATCAAGTCTTTCCTGTTTTTCTTATTATACCTTAGAACAATTTTCAGCAGAGCCATCTATTGGTGAAGTCACTCTAATATTGTTACAACTCGTTACATCAAGGTAATTTCTATGGCATATTATAAGCAATAATACATAGACAATATAGATTTGATGTAGGACATGATTACCTTACTTAAGAAATAAGTACGTGGAGTAGACAGAAAAAATTGGATTTTTTTTTACATATAAAGAATACTAGTAATGAAAACTGGGAAGAAAAATATATTTATATGTTGGCAGAATTCATCCTAAAGAGAGCTTTATACTGGGAATTCACCCCAAAATCCTTTATACTAGAAATTGTAAATCTTGCATCCATAAATATTGGAACACACAGGGGCATGTACTGAAAGAAATATCTCAACCACCCCCACTTGCCTCACTTCTCTAGTTTCCTTTGGCCAAAGGGTTAATCATTAGTTATATAGCCCATCAGAAAACATAGGCTGCGTATTATTTAATTTATTCATGTCATGATATGATTCATGCCAAAAAGAGTTCCCAGAGCATTGGGCATTAATACACAATGCTGATCAGCTTAAATCACACATTAGCACCCTCTACAGGCATTCTGTGAATACAACCTAATCATAAATACAGAACTTAGTGACGCCTTTCAGTGATGATTTTCAAAAGGGCCTAAGTGAATGATAGAGCCTAAGGCTTAGTCAACACTTCTAAATTCAAAGTGCTGTTGTGGCAGTGCTTTAACAAGGCAGTGTGGTCACAGTACTCCCACTGGGAGAGAGGGCTCTCCCAGCGCTCTAGGTAAACCATCTCCATAAGGAGCATAGCTCCCAGTGCTGGGGGCCTATTTACACAGGTGCTTTACAGTGTTGTAATTTCTGCTCTTGGAGGAGGTGGATATTTTTTCATATCCCTCAGCGAGAACATTACAGTGCAGCAAAGTGGCAAAGCAGATAAGCCCCGTGTCCACTGAAAAATCAAAAGGACCATAGGCTTCTCTGAAAATGTTACCCTTCAGAACGAATCTAGTCTCCCATCAACTCAGCCACACAAGTCAACTGGAAGTGAAACTGCTGCAGCTCTACTTGGCAGGGAGAGGTCAGAATTTGTGGGGGATATTGAAGGTGCCCACTCAAAGAAGCCCCTTCTACAACTGCATGCAAGGGACGGCTGGAATCAGGACAGAGCTACCCTAGGAGAAATTTGCTGCTGTGATACTCTTCTAATCCTTTCTCTATACTAGGTGTTCAGTAAGACCATGAAATGATATTGCACACAATGGATTAAAGGTGTCTTTGTAGTCTGGCTTTGTAGTTACCCTTTCATTTATTGAAAGATTAGACATTGGGCCACAGTAGCTAGGAATACTTAGCCTTGATGAGGAGTTTGGAGAACTGGGAAAAGAGGACCAAGCCCATGTGAAGCCAGTATTTTCTGTCTGTTATCCTACTATTTTGTCACGTTTTAAAAGTAGGGAGTTAAAGATTGATCTGGAGCCTGGGAAAAGCACTCAAGCAGCAAGACCACTTGTGACAGAGTGAAACTATTTTTTAACCATTTTGCATGAGAAAAGCAGAGCCTGACAATTTTGTCCTTAGAAATATTATATGTAACCTATTTCCTTTGGAACCGAATCAAAACACCCCCTGTTTGTTTTCTGTCAGCAAAAATGAAGTCAGGCATATTGTGGGAGCTCTCTTCAATTCTAATTTTTGAAGGATTTCATCCAAGTTGGCAAATCTCTCAATCTTACATTGAAGAAGATACTGCTTAAATGCTAACTAAAATTAAACAAGCATTGTCACCACTCCCCCCATGAAGGTCTAGTCATGAAATGATACACACTTTAAATTTCTTGCTTGAGAGACTTCCCTTCTCTAATGGAACAAGTGAGAATCACAAGAATAACTATGACTTGGATCTGATGCCTTAAGAGTTGTACCCGTATTAGGAAAAGACACCTTAAGAACTGTGTGAATTTAGCAGCAGTGTAATTTACAAAATGAAAACCTTAGAGTAGAATAGGCAAGGTGTATGAATCAGCCTTTTAAAAAATAAAATAGCTTATCTCTATCTATTAGATGGAACAGCTATGAAAGGAGGAGAAAGAGAGATCCCTTATTCAACTGCTCTAGAATTTGCTTAGTAGGAGATATTTCCTTCAAGAACTTTGATTAAAGAAAGGTACTTAATAAATTAAAATTCACTTTATAAATTATTAACAAAAAATAGAGAAATTTTGATTCACGTCTAGATATTAGAAGACACATATTTACCAATGCCAACTTTGTAGTCTCAATACAGGCAAATAAATTATTCCAACATTAACACAGACCACATCCCAAGTGTTTTGAGCATGCTTGGCCAAGTAAAAATGTTTCCTTCTTGCAGGAAGCTAGAAAAGCCAATTCTATAGTCACTGACTTCAACAGAAGATGCATATGAAAAAGGACTGCAGTTTCCAATCTTCCCAGGATTAGCCTCATTTTAGAAAAAGGAGTTGAAGAAATTAAGCTAAGAAATATTCACAAATTGGTTTCACTGAGGAAATATTTTTTCTAAAAATAAATGTAAGGAGGAGAGACGCTGAGGGTGATCCAAGTAAAACCTTGGCTAGGGAGTGCAGTCTGATTCAAAAAATCATACTGAAATGAGCATTATTGAGGCTGGGATTTTCAACAGAGTCTAAATGAAGCAGGTACCCAGATCCTATGGAAATTCAATGTGAACTGAGCACCTAAACCCCTTAATCATTTGAAAATCTCAATATTAACTAAATTGAGATCAAGTTATCAAAGACTGGAAGAATATGTCCACATGTAAATAGCTTTCTTCAGCTATTTTATCTCTTAATTTCTTGGTTTTTGAGAGTTTATAGTCTTAGTCTGAATGTGCCTGTCCAGATTTCTCAGTGTATACACACATAATAAACATCCTTTAAACCTTGCCACCATTTATTAATATTTCTGGTGTACAATAGTTGTGCTAATACCCGTTCTACACAGAGATAATATCACAGTCACACCATGAAATGCTTCAATGTGTATTAGAAAGTATTGTAATAATAACTATGGGCCAGATATATTGAACAGATGGGTTACACCTGTGTATTCTTTGGGACTGAGAATTTGGCTGAAATCTTTCACACACAAATATGTGTATGTGGAGTAAATGATGGTACTCCACATACATATATTTGTGTGTGAAAGATTTCAGCCAAATTCTCAGTCCCAAAGATTACACAGGTGTAACCCATCTGTTCAATATATCTGGCCCATAGTTATTATTACAATACTTTCTAATACACATTGAAGCATTTCATGGCAGGTGATGCACCTCTCATAGAAGCAAAAGACAGCAAGTCATACATAAGTTTGGCATGACATGGTGCAAAGATTGTTCTCTATGAATACCTAGTTGACATACATGCCAGAGCTGAAAAGCTGACAAGTGCTATGACTGTCACTTCATCAAACTATAGGACATGAAATGCCCCCCCCCCTTTTTTTTGGTAACTTACATCAGTAATTTTCATTCTGTTCAGTTTCCTTATGCATGAAGTTCTGAAACTGGTAAAAAAAATGAACACTGTTACCTTCTCACAAATGAAAGAACAAATATTTATGGAACACTGTGATGCAGCTGTTCAAAGATTTGTAAACACTGCTCCTGGCTGTGTTGCCAATTTACCCGATGTCCCTCTGTTTTAGCATTCACATTTGATCTGATTTAACTGGAGCATAATGTAGAGTTACATTACTGTTTTCAAAAGAAACTTGTAACGTATGAGCCAACTAAACCCTTGAATGGTAGTGGAATTCCTATTAGTGTCACTCTATATTGCATGTTTGCAGGACAAAACCAACATGGTCAAAATCAATTTAAGATCTGACTTTTTTCTCATCTATTTCTACAAAATATTAATAACTTAATTAAAAACACCCATTTTGGCCAAGTTATGTTCCTAGTCTGAGATTTGCTATCACAAACATGTGAATATGAGGATCAACACTTTCAGGACAAAGGCAGAATACCCGACAGCAAAAATTACAGTAACTTTGTACACTACTATTAAACCCTCTACTAAAAATATTTACAATAAAATAACTAGTAAAAACTGAAGACAGATGCTTTATTAAAAGGGGTAATATTGGGACAAAATAATATTGAGAAATTAAATTTACTTTGGATTAGTTTCATGTAAACACATAAAAAATCAACTTCTCAGAGCTCACATGAAAAACATAATGTAGTTAATATTAAATACACTGATTACACAACCTATTACTTTTACAGTTTATGTGGCTATGTCCTTGATTTCAGTCCTGTTTTGTTTATGATTAATGAATGACTCACCTTGAGTACTGTTGTATTCATTTCATACCTCATTATGAATTTGAAAAGGTCATTTGTTCTTTAGAGCCAGAAGGAAAAACATTTTTGCAAACAGCAAAATGTTGACAAATTTGAACTAGACACTTCCGTGTAACTAAATTATTGCTATACATTTTTTAAACTGCAGTACTTTATGTTTTCAAAAAATTTTCTAAAACGTAAGGGCTTTCATGGCTCTTTCTCACAACATGTGGGATAATAATTTGGGCATATACCAGGGGTGGGCAACCTGAAACTCAAGGGCCACATGCAGCCCGCTGGGGTTTTATTTTGTTTACCATTGCCCATGCACAGGGTTGTCAGATTCTGCTAGGTTTCAGCCAAGTAGCTCTTTTCTTACCCCATCACAAAAGTGACACACATTTAAAACAAGGGCACATGAAGTGAGATGCATGCTTATTGCACACAATATTGACTGTCAGAACTATGTGCTTCTTCTGCATCCAATCAAAGCACTGCTATGGTTCAATCGCTCCCACCCCATCTCAGCAAATTCTAGGTATGCAAAACACAGTTAGTAAAACTATCCTATCCCAGGACACCATCCTGCTTATGACAGTTTCGCGGCCCACTCAGATGATGGAGGGCCTCTAAGGCGGCCAACTCAGTAGCGTAGGTTATCCCTCCCTGGCATACATGTTATGAGTGGCTGTATGCGCGCACACACACACACACACACACACACACACAAATATATATGAAATACGATGTACTTGCTCTTTTTTGTGTCAGGTGTAATACTATATATATAAAATAGCACACTAATTATTTATTTATGCTATATAGTTGTCCATTTACTGCTGATAGTTACTCATTTGAGACCAAATCTTAGTTCAGTAGAAGTTAATGGAATTTGTTTCTCCATTTAGCCCACAATTGTTAACAACCAAAAGAATACAATCAATATTTTAAGAAAAACAAAGTATTTTTTTCACTACCAGCACACTAGAATGTGGCACTTTAGCTTCCTGAGAGCTGTAATACATGGACTCAGTGTTTGGGTTTAGCTTGATTTCATGTTGTCGGACAGAAATCGTTAGCTGCAGTCCTCCCCTCACACCGTCTTTGCACTGGTGAGAGTCCACTGGACACACTCCCAATTAATCTGGCCTGAGAGGACAATCAGACCTATTATCATTTCTCACCTCTAGAACCAAATTGTTTGAGAAGCTTAGGGTGTGTCTAGACTACTGAGTTTTGTCGACAAAAGTGGACTTTTGTCGACAAAACTATACCTGCGTCTACACTACCGCTGAGTTCTGTCGACATAACGTCGACAGAACTCAGCAGTTTTGTCGACGCTGGTAAACCTCATTTTACGAGGCATAACACCTTCTGTCGACAGAGTTCTGTCGACAGAAGGTGTTATTGCCTGTAGGGTTGCGTCTAGACTACAGGGTTTTGTCGACAAAGCAGCTTGCTTTGTCGACAGAACTGAATGTGTCTAGACGCTCTATGTCAACAGAAGTTTTGTCAACAGTATCTGTCGACAAAACTTCTGTCGACAAAACCCTGTAGTCTAGACGTACCCTTAGTTGCACTGCCTGAGAACTAGTGATTGAAGCATCTAGACCCATGGGAGTTCACGGATTATGTCTAAGGGGGCTGTGAAAGATTGTTGTTACCATAGAACAGTGGTTTCCCACCTGTCGTTGGCAGACCCCTTGAGTTCTGAAACTTTTTAGGGATGTGCAAATGAAAAAAAAGGTTGAAAACTACCTGTCTAAGGCATAGTGTCCCATGGCCAGTAGATATAATGATTCTGGTGAGCAGTGGCATTCAAACCAAGTATTTCACCCCCTATAGTCTTCCCTTTGCCTTATGTCCCAGACTTCCACTGGTCAACTACTGGCCTCTCCCTCTGCCTCTCACCCATTTTCATTCCATAGCATGCACAGCTGAATTATAGCTGTCCTTTACAGAGATACACTTGGGTTGGATCTGAGGCTACATTTGTCTGAGAGCCAACAAGACTTAAAGGACTTTAGGTGATTTTTATATTTGTCTTTATACAGTCAGTTGCATGATTGCCTACCATGTATAATATTTAGGCATATTTGTGTTACAAAGGCCAATATTTTCAGTATTGTGTCATCACTTAAAATAATGTAGCTGAGAATGATTAGTAACTGCAGTCTGACCTTCAGACTCTGCTTTGCTTAATATTGTGGCTTTAAGTCCTCCCCCCAATTTGTTCAGAACTTTTTGTACCTTGGATTATTAATCTATAACTAAACACTGTCCTTGGTGTTCATCTTGCTGACGGTGTTTGGATGCACACCAAATCTATTATCATTTCTTTGAATTTTGTAAACACATTAATTCCAACTCTTTATTCAGGCTTCTAGTTCTTTACAGTTCCATTACAAACTGAGCACATGAAAAGGACATTGCTTAGTCTTTTGGGATCAGTGATTAAAGCACTTTTCAGAGATGATAAATTTTAGATTCTTGTGGACGGTATCTCTTTATGTAACATTAAATACAATCAAACTCTCCATTTCTTAAGGGTTCAAGTCTGCCACACTTTTTTCATGTCAAGTAGTACATTACCGCTCAGTGCGAGTTGCTATAAGGGAAGGGCAGTATAGTGACAATATAGCTTGCTATTAACAAATGGCACATTTTATGTGAGTTGGGGTGGAAGTGACGCTAATCAGAAATCAGACCATCATATTCCAATAAGGAAAACTAAGTGGAGAGGTAAGGTGACCATATTTCCCTATGCTGAAGATAGGACACCTGACACAATTACTCATTCTCAAGTAAGTTCAACAACAATCAACCATACACACATTAAAAATAACATCAAGATGGCTGAGCCTCCTTTAAAAAGAAATACTGTCTAGTTGTATTCATTGTATTTACCTTTGTATCTTAATGGCTTTAGTGTTTAACACACACACACTTGTACATCTCTCTCACATGGAAGGAGTGATTGAATGAACCATCCTTTTCTGCCCTCCACACCTAGGTGGGCTCCCTCTGTCTGGCACAGCATCTTCCTGGAGCAACATGTATATGTAGGGGGGCATGCAGAGTCACATGTCCTCTCCCCAGATTTCTGCTGTGACTCTCACCAAAAAGGGGCAAGCAGCAGTCTTTCAATATTGTGTGGGAGGGAAACGATGGGAGCTGCTTCTTGCTGCAAGAGGGAGGCGGTGTCGAGGTATGTTCTGCTCTCCCTCCCTACCACTCCAATGTGGCTGTAAGCAGCTTCTCCTTTCCTGCCTGCACAGTGTCAAAAGGCAGCTAACATCTCCAGACTGCTACTGGCCACCAAAATAACCCAGCTACTTCCTATCCCTTGGCTACAGCATGTGCAGGAAGGCGTTAAGCCCTAGAATGCATTGCACACCAGGGCCCAGGGAACCTAACTTCAGGGGCTTCAACGAATCCAGCCAGTAGAGGAGGGTACCCTATGGGCAGAGGGTGGGGTGGGAAACGGGATGCTAAGCCACTGCCCTAGGGGCTGCTGTGGAGCCAGCAGGCTCAGGGTGTGCACAGGCTGGAAATTGCCCCCCCCCCTTCTGCTACTCCAGAGATTAGCTGAAGGGCAGAGAGGCTTCCCTGTGCCAGTGCTGTGTGCAGCTTCAGCACATGCTAGGGTTTTTCTGGTTAGCATTCCAGGCCAGAGGGTCTTGGACCTTCCCAGGACACTGGCCAAGCCAGCAACAGTGGGAGAAGGAAGGAGCCTGTCAGCCAAGCTGTTGGTGAGCTCAGTGCTTCGGTCAGGGGCTGGTTCTCAGCACAGTGCTGGGAGTAGGATGTGTCTCACTGGGAGGGATATGGAAGAGCAGCAGGGCTAGAAGGGGGATTGAAGAGGCAAAGCAGGGAGAGGACAGTGAGAAGGGAAACACATTGATGTGTGGGCAAGAGAGGAGACTGGCCGCTGCCTGGTATCTGCCTGCACTCACCAGCCAGTGCAAGCTGGAAATGGGATGGGGGGTCAAGGCCCTGCTAGCAGAGAGCTACCACGCAGCAGGGGAGTACAGACCAGCACGGGGAACGGCTGTCCCCATGCTCTGAAGTTTCACCCAGTCACCGGCCCTGAATGATGGTCACTTCCATCATTGAACACTGAACCTCCTCCTGCCATTCATCTGCTGAGTAGGCAACTGGGGAGCAGGGATACAGCCAGAACAGGACCCACTATTACTGATCAGGAAGACAGAGAATATGGGACAATTTGCCAATTTTTAACAAAAAGCTGAGACACCTGCAGGAAGGCTTAAATATGGGACTGTACCTTTAAAAATGGGGCATCTAGTCACCCTATTTAGAGTGGACCTGAAGATGGTCAGAGAGAACTATGTAGGCCTAAACTGACTGCTCATATGCTGCTAATAACTTTAATAGACACATGAAGTAGTTCTCACATTATAATAGGTAATTTCCTCTTCAGGTACTCACACTCTTCATCACTGCTGGAGGTGAGCCACATCCACTCTGATTTAATTAGCACTGATGTCACACTCTTATCTCTGTATCCCTGCATTTTCTGTTTTCTTTTCTCTTCGGGCATCTGAGGAAGTGAATTATATCTCATGAAAGCTTGTGGCCTAATAAATTTGTTACTCTTGAGTGCCACTGGACTCCTTGGGTACATCTAGACTACATGGCTCTGTCGACGGAGCCATGTAAAGTAGTTTACTTGACATAGTCAATGAAACGGGGATTTAAATAATCCCCGCTTCATTAAAATAAAAATGGCCGCTGCACTATGTCAACAATCAGCTGATCCGGCACAGCACGGCAGTCTAGACATGGCACGGTCGACAAGGGAAGCCTTTGTCGATCACTCCGGTAAACCTCGTTTCATGAGGCATACCGGAATGGTCAACAAAGGCTTCCCTTGTTGACTGCGCTGCATCTAGACTGCCATGCTGTGCCGGATCAGCTGATTGTCGCGGTGGCCATTTTTATTTTAATGAAGCGGGGATTATTTAAATCCCTGCTTCATTGACTATGTCGAGTAAACTACTTTACATGGCTCCTTCGACGGAGCCATGTAGTCTAGCTACATCCCTTGTTATTCTATTCTAGTGTAAAATATATGGACTTTCATCAAAATCAACAGTTACGCCAGTGCAGGAATGGGGTAATACAGGGAGAATTAAGTTTACTGATTTCATCTATTGCAAGTAGCTTCTTACAAATGTAATTCTGGAGCAAATTTACTTAGTTATTACTAAGGAAGTTTATTTTCAAAGTAGATATTTAGAGATGACCGCTTGTAGACAGTTTGAAACATATGCATTATCCCTGGGACAGAGAAAAACTTTGTTGCTTTTGTGAAAGTCCATATATTTTTTGCAATATGAAAGAGCTATGCCACACTTCCAAGATATACCCAGGTTACACTTACAAATCAACTCTAAATGGTGCAGGGGATCAGCAGTTTCCATTCAGCTGTCAAAACAGGAGACCTCCTTTGAGCTAGTTCCAGATAGATGCACTTAAATTATTCTTTTGTATCACATTCAATGAACAGAGGTACAATGTATGTTTGGTTAGAACATCTGTGTCTTACACAGCTTTGTGTAATTCCATCCTCCTGCATACTGTTATGTTGGGGATCTCGAAGGCCTGCAGGTGTGTTGGAAAAAAATCACAGAATTGCACTGAACATATATTTTGTATTATTTGACTTAAAAAATCCAGGCCTTCTCAGGCAAGAGAAATTTTTCAGGTATGAATGAAAGTGATTAATTTGTTTCACATTATGAGGAAAGGTAAAGGGAATTTTACCAGTATATTATCAAGTTACAGTTTTTCTTACTGGGGGAGATAACCTTTAAGACAATACCTTACAGCTCTCATGGTTCCAGTCATGCAAGGTTCTTATAGCATCCCTCTGTACAATCCACACAATTGATATTATATCGAGGCTATCTAGGAAAGTGTCACCCTGTTGATATGGTGACTCTAGAATATTTATATTTATTTGAAATACAGTGATATTAGATTAGTGAGGGTTTCTCACTTTTAGTACTTCATCTGTAGCCCAGTGAAGTCAAGAGAAGACTTGCTTTGTCTTCCATGAGTTACGGATCAGGCTAATATAATTGCTGTACCTCACTAACCACATTAGCTGTTAAAACAGGTAAAGCACCTCAAAATAACAGGCAGTTAGTTAACTCAAAGTACAGAAGTCTAGAGAAGACTAGTCCACTAGGCCCCAAACTCGTAATTGATATTCCTCCTATTTGTTGAATTTATAAAAGGCACCTATCATCTTGGTATTCAAGAAGTGAACTGAGGGTATATCTACACTAGCTCCCTAGTTCGAACTAGGGAGGCTTATGTAGGCACTCAAAGTTGCAAATCAAACCCGGGATTTAAATATCCCACGCTTGATTTGCATCTTCCCGGCCGGTCGTCATTTTTGAAATTTACAAATCCAGACTAACTGCCCGCGTCTACACGTGGCAGGGACCCAGTAGTTCGAATTAAAGCCCTAGTTCGAACTACCTGTTATTCCTCCTGGAATTAAGTTTAACAGGTAGTTTGGTTTGAACTAGGGCTTTAATTCAAACTACCAGGTCCCTGCCATGTGTAGACACAGGCAGTTAGTCTGGACTTGTAAATTAAAAAAAAAAAAAAAAAAAAATGGTGCCTGGCTGGGAAGATGCAAATCAAGCGCGGGATATTTAAATCCTAGGCTTGATTTGCAACTTCGAATGCCTACATTAGCCTCCCTAGTTTGAACTAGGGGGCTAGTGTAGACATACCCTAAAGGTATAAGTAAAAAACAATAATGCCTATCTATCTTCATCCTGCCAAATTGAGGGTGTGTGAATTAATGTTCAAGGATCTGCTTTTGTTCCCAAGAGCTGACTGAGTTTTGCTTTTGCTACAGGACAGATTTTTAGTTTATAACTAAACGTTACTTGATTATGTTTTTGCTTGTAAAAGGCAACATAAGAATTTAGGGACGGCCATACGGGGTCAGACCAAAAGTCCATTTAGCCCAGTATCCTGTCTTCTGACAGTAGCCAATGCCAGATACCTCAGAGGGAGTGAAGAGAACAGGGAATCATCAAGTGATCCCTCTCCTGTCATCCATTTCCAGCCTCTGACAAACAGAAGCTAGGGACACCATTCCTACCCATTCTGACTAATAACCATTGATGGACCTAACTTCCATTAATTTATTTAGCTCTTTTTTGAACCCTTTTAAAATCATGACAAGTGATAGAATTGGATTTGCTGTTGTGTTGTTCTAAATATCTCTCACCCCAAAAGGATTCTCCAGCATTAGAGAATACTTTTTTCTTCCCAACCCTTTCCTGGCTATTGTGAGCTGAAAAGGACTTCACTGTGGAAAACAGTGTCAAGGAAAACAGAAAATTAATATACATTTCACGCATTTTATGGAACACCCCTCAATCTAGTGGCAGTGGCTCTATATTTCCCAGTCTTTCAGGAAAGGGATGAGCAGGTTTTCCAATCACGTGCTCAAGTGCAAAGATGTCTGTTGTGAGAAGATTACATTTTGAAGTGCCTGCGTCTATTCTGTGGTCAAGCAACTATTACTTATGATAAATTCTATAAACCTTTCCCTTAGTTCCAAACTGTCTTTCCATCATGGTTTGTTGAAAAACTTTACTATTTTCAAATATTTGTCATTTTTAGCCCCCTGTAACATTAGTTCTAAATTCTAAGATCATTCGTGAGAGTAAGAAGATGGCAAATTTTGAAAAGAATATTGGCTAAAAACAAAAACCACCTCCTTCTCCTTGACAGACATTTTCCCTTTCCACCCCCGCTTCCTCCAAAAAACCCAAAACAAAGCCTCACACAACTGAAAGAAATCTAAATTACCTAAAGCTGAGGTAATACAGGTTGGACCTCCCTGGTCTGGCACCTTCAGCTCCTGACTGGTCCTGGATGAGGGATTTTGCTGGACCAGGAGAGGCCATTTCTGTACCCCGGCTACCACCTGCCCTGTCTGGCTCCACACCTTCTGCTGTCCCTGCTGCCCTCCTGACCCCGTTGAGTGGCCACCACTGCCATGGCTCCTGGCCCCAGTGGGCAGCTGAACATAGCAGCGCTAGGCCCCACCGAGCCACCACTACCACTACCACAATTCCCAGCCCTGCCAGGCAGCCACACACTGGGTCTCCTAACCACGCTGGGCAGCCCCACTGCCATGCGCTGGGTGGCCCCACCGTCAGCTTGCTGCAGCTGCAGGGGTCCCTGCTTTGCTGACTTTCCACCAGGACTCTGTGGTCCGGCAACATCCATGCCGGACCACAGATGTTGCCGGACCACAGAGTCCCGGTTTAGAGAGTTTCAACCTGAAGTAGCTAAGTTCCCAGGATTTGTCACTGCTAGCTTCAGCAAAGGATCTGAATAAATACTCACTCCTGTATCTCAAGTGAATTTGTTAAGGCTTTTATCAAATTAGAATTCAGGCACAGAACTTTTGTTTATGACAAAACATTTTATTTGGTTACTTAGTAGAGGCCTATTAATTGGCCGAATTCCTATTCTATGCTCAATAGAGCACATGCACTGGTGTTTCCAGTTACTAATAAGGCCAATTTTAGGGACAAATGGACCTTAATAGGATCAGTGTGCCAGCATGACTCAGCAGTAATTATCGTGAGGTTTTTAGCATCTACAATGACTCAACAAAGAAGCCTTGCGTTTCTATACTGGGTTTTGGGTTTGCTTTCCCGTCCCATGGCCCTAAAGCAGTGGTCTCCAACCTTTTTACACCCAAGATCACTTTTAAAATCTCAGAACAGACAAAGATCTACCACCCCGCCCTTTCCTTGAAGCCCCCCCTCTCTATTCTCCTCCTGTCCATCACTTGCTACCCCAGCCCTTACTTACACACTCTGATAAACAGTTTAGTTTTAAATTATGCGATATATAAAATTAAAATGAGGTGTTTATAGTTATGAAATAAATGGTCTGTTTTTTATTCATGCTATTTAAATCTAAAATGAAGCATTTATAATTATAAATTTTGTGGGGACAGAGTTCTGCAGCTGAGGGCAGGGAAGAGGGGGCAGGGTGCTGGAAGGGCAGAGGACAGGGTGCCAGTGGGGACAGAGTTCGGGGAGTGGGGATGGGAATAGAGACAGAGTTCTGTAGCTGGGGACAGGAGAGTAGGGACAGAACTCTGTGGCTGGGGACAGCAGAGTGGGGACAGCGTTTGGGGAGTGGGGAAGGGAGGGAGGGAAGGGAAGTGGGGACAGCGTTCTGTAGCTGGGGACAGGGGAGTGGGGACAGAGTTCTGTGGCTGGGGAGTGGGGCTGGGGAGTGGGGTGCCAGTGGAGACAGAGAGTCCCCTGCATCTGCCTCCTCCCAGGATTCCGACCCCCCCAGAGGGAAACCAGTGCGCGCTTGCCCCGGGGCCAACCCCCACCCCCTGCAGGGAAGCCTCGCACGCAGGGAAGCCCCACGCACGCTTGCCCTGGCGCAAACCCCCGGCACAGGGAAGCTCCGTATGCACCTGCTCCGGGGCCGACCCCCCCACGCGTGCCGGTAAACCCTGAGTGCGCCTCCCCTGAGGCTGACTCACCCCTCCTGTGCGGTGCAGGAAGCTGATGATCCCTCCCGCAGTACACCCGGCAGAGCAGCTAGCGTGCTTCCGGAATCGCGGGAGGTGGCGCTAAGCTGTGGGACTTCTGTCCATCCCCGGGGAAGCCGACACTACCTCCATTTTCACTTGAGATAGGTAGTGGGGCTTCTCGGGGGGGGGGGGGAATAAATGGGGGTGGGGTGGACAGGACACCTTGCAATCGACTGGTCAAGGCCTTGCAATCAATCAGTCGATCGTGATTGACGTGTTGGTGATCACGGCCCTAAAGAATTTACAATGAAAGTGGATGGCTGTGTCTAGACTGGCTAGTTTTTCCGGAAAATCAGCCGCTTTTCCGGAAAAACTTGCCAGCTGTCTACACTGGCCGCTTGAATTTTCGCAAAAGCACTGACTTCCTACTGTAAGAAGTCAGGGTATGTCTACACTAGCCCCCTAGTTCGAACTAGGGAGGCTACTGTAGGCATTCAAAGTTGCAAATGAAGCTCGGGATTTAAATATCCTTGGCTTCATTTGCATCTTCCCAGGCACCGCCATTTTTAAATGTCCCTTAGTCCGAACTCCGTGCTCACAGCTACACGTGGCACGGAGTAGGTAGTTCGAATTAGGATCTCCAATTCGAACTACCGTTACTCCTCGTGGAACCTCCCTGGGCAATTTATTCCAGTGTTTGACCACCCTGACAGAAACTTTTTCCTAATGTCCAACCTAAACCTCCCTTGCTGCAGTTTAAGCCCATTGCTTCTTGTTCTATCCTCAGAGGCCAAGATGAACAAGTTTTCTCCCTCCTCCTTATGACACCCTTTTAGATATCTGAAAAGTGCTATCATGTCCCCCCTCAATCTTCTCTTTTCTAAACTAAACAAACCCAATTCCTTCAGCCTTCCCTCATAGGTCATGTTCTCTAGACCTTTAATCATTCTCGTTGCTCTCCAATTTTTCCACATCTTTCTTGAAATACGGTGTCCAGAACTGGACACAATACTCCAATTGAGGCCTAACCAGAGTGGAAGAATGACTTCTTGTGACTTCTCACAACACACCTGTTAATACATCCAGAATCATGTTTGCTTTCTTTGCAACAGCATCACACTGTTGACTCATATTTAACTTGTGGTCCACTATAACCCCTAGATCCCTTTTTGCCGTACTCCTTCCCAGACTGTCGCTTCCCATTCTGTATGTATGAAACTGATTGTTCCTTCCTAACTTCCTAACTTCCTTCCTTGTCTTTATTAAACTTCATCCTATTTATCTCATACCATTTCTCCAATTTGTCCAGGTCATTTTGAATTATGACCCTATCCCTCCAGATTAGTCGCAACCCCTCACAGCTTGGTATCATCTGCAATCTTAATAAGCATACTTTCTATACCAATATCTAAATCGTTGATGAAGATATTGAACAGAGCCGGTCCCAAAACAGACGCCTGCGGAACCCCACTTGTTATGCCTTTCCAGCAGGATTGTGAACCATTAATAACTACTCTCTGAGTATGGTTATCCAGCCAGTTATGCACCCACCTTATAGTAGCCCCATCTAAGTTGTATTTACCTAGTTTATTGATAAGAATATCATGCGAGACCGTATCAAATGCCTTACTAAAGTCTAGGTGTACCACATCCACCGCTTCTCCCTTATCCACAAGACTCATTATCCTATTAAAGAAAGCTATCAGATTGGTTTGACATGATTTGTTCTTTACAAATCCATGCTGGCTGTTCCCTATCACCTTGCCACTTTCCAAGTGTTTATAGACGATTTCCTTAATTACTTGCTCCATTATCTTCCCTGGCACAGAAGTTAAACTAACTGGTCTGTAGTTTCCTGGGTTGTTCTTATTTCCCTTTTTATAGATGGGCACTATATTTGCCCTTTTCCAGTCCTCTGGAATCTCTCCTGTCTCCCATGATTTTCCAAAGATGATAGCTAGAGGCTCAGATACCTCCTCTATCAGCTCCTTGAGTATTCCAGGATGCATTTCATCAGGCCCTGATGACTTGCAGGCATCTAACTTTCTAAGTGATTTTTAACTTTGTGATTTTACCTTCTAAAAGTAGCCCCTTTCCAGCATTCACTATGTTAGGCGTTCCTACAGACTTCTCAGTAAAGACCGAAACAAAGAAGTCATTGAGCATCTCTGCCATTTCCAAGTTTCCTGTTACTGTTTCTCCCTCCTCACTGACCAGTGGGCCTACCCTCTCCTTGGTCTTCCTATTGCTTCTAATGTATTTATAAAACGTCTTCTTGTTTCCCTTTATTCCCGTAGCTCATTCTGTGCCTTTTCCTTTTCCTTTCTAATCTTGCCCCTGCATTCCTGTGCTGTTTGCCTATATTTATCCTTTGTAATTTGTCCTACTTTCCATTTTTTATAGGATTCCTTTTTTATGTTTAGATCATTCAAGATCTCGTGGTTAAGCCAAGGCGGTCTTTTGCCATCTTTTCTATCTTTCTGACACATCAGAATAGCTTGCTTTTGGGCCCTTAACAATGTCCCTTTGAAAAACTGCCAACTCTTCTCAGTTGTTTTTCCTCTCAGTCTCAATTCCCATGGGACCTTACCTATCAGCTCTTTGAGCTTACCAAAATCCGCCTTCCTGAAATCCATTGTATCTATTTTGCTGTTCTCTCTTCTACCTTTCCTTAGAATTGTGAACTCTATGATTTCATGATCACTTTCACCCAACCTGCCTTCCACTTTCAAATTCTCAACCAGTTCCACCCTATTTGTTAGGATCAAATCTAGAACAGCTTTCTCCCTGGTAGCTTTTTCAACCTTCTGAAATAAAAAGTTGTCTCCAAAAAAAAAGTTAACGGTTCTAAATCCTGCTGGAAAGGGATAACAAGTGGAGTTCCTCAAGGGTCTGTTTTGGGACCCGTACTGTTCAATATCTTCATCAATGATGTAGATATTGGGATAGAGAGTACGCTTATTAAGTTTGCAGATGATACCAAACTGGGTGGGGTTGCGACTTCTTTAGAGGATAGGGACATAATTCAAAATGACCTTAGCAAGTTAGAGAAATGGTCAGAGGTAAACAGGATGAGGTTTAATAAAGAGAAATGCAAAGTGCTCCACTTAGGAAGGAACAATCAGTTCCATACATACAAGATGGGAAGCGACTGTCTAGGAAGGAGCATGGCAGAAAGGGATCTAGGGGTCATAGTGGACCACAAGTTGAATATAAGTCAACAGTGTGACGCTGTTGCAAAAAAAGCAAATATGATTCTAGGTTGTATCAACAGGTGTGTTGTAAGCAAAACTCGTGAAGTCATTCTGCCGCTCTACTCTGCACTAGTTAGGCCTCAGCTGGAGCACTGTGTCCAGTTCTGGGCGCCACATTTCAAGAAAGATGTGGAGAAATTGGAAAGGGTACAGAGAAGAGCGACAAGAATGATTAAAGGTCTAGAGAACATGACCTATGAAGCCAGGCTTCATGAACTGGGCTTGTTTAGTTTGGAAAAAAAGAAGATTAAGAGGGGACATGATAGCGGTTTTCAAATATCTAAAAGGGTGTCACAAGGAGGAAGGAGAAAATTTGTTCCTCTTGGTTTCTGAGGACAGGACAAGGAGTAATGGGCTTAAAGTGCAGCAGGGGAGGTTTAGATTGGACATTAGGAAAAAATTCCTGTCAGGGTGGTCAAATATTGGAATAAATTGCCAAGGGAGGTGGTGGAATCTCCCTCTCTGGAGATATTTAAGAACAGGTTAGATAGACATCTGTCAGGGATGGTGTAGACAGAGCTTGGTCCTGCCTTGAGGGTGGGGGGCTGGACTCGATGACCTCTCAAGGTCCCTTCCAGTCCTATGATTCTATGATTCTATGATTATACCTCATGGGCCAAGTCTACACTACAGATATAATCGAAGCAGTCACAGTTGAACTTCCAGGGTTCAAATTAGCATGTCTTGTGAAAACACGCTAATTCAGGGTGCTCCTGTTGATGCTGGTAGTTCTGCTTCTAATATTCAGAAATAAAAAAAAGATTTTTTGATCCTAAAAAGTCAAGAGGACCTCACCTTAATGAGAGAAAATGTTGCAAGATGGTAGAGAGAGAGAGAAAGACATTCTCCTTAATAAAGTCTTTAATAAAGCTCAAAAGTGAAAACAAATATCATTGTACCCAACAGAGTTTTGGGGCCTCTACTAATACATTAAAAAAACTAAAATCATTGATGAAAAGTAGATATTTTCTGTGCTGGTTAGTTTAATATCTATTTTTAGTTTGTGAGTGATCACATCTAGTTTGTTGCACTACCAATGAAATTTCAGCACCAAATGAAGGGTTGTACTGATGATTCTTACGATACTAGTGTTCCTTTGAATGAACACATACGTTATTTCCTCAAGAAGGGAATGATAATCATACATCTAATGGGCAAAAATCCCAAACATTTTAGAATTTACTTTCCCCCACATTCCCTTTACTCATGCAAAATTCCCAGAGAAGTAAAAACAGTTTTTAAAAATTGAGGAGGCTCATCAGGGTAACTCCATGGAACATTAATTTTTAATTGGTCTAATACACTTTATCAAAATAAACAAAACTTACTAAAACATGTATTTTTCCTGCCAACAACATAAATTATAATCAAATTAGGATGTTATTCATCACTAGACTAGGTACAGCATTTTTGCTTTATTAGACTTTACTTAGAGAAATTGCTACCCCCTGCTAGCAGTAGGATACATAACTAGTATTTTAGGTATTTTCTTCCCACCATGTTGAATTCCTCTACCATCATGAAGACCTGAAATGGACACTTGTAACTATAAATCTAGAAAGTATTGACATTGAAACTAACCTAAATTTTAGGCCCACCAAAAATATGGATTTTTTGCTCACAATATTTCACATGCAGTTGCATTTGCATGTGCTAAGCAGAGACTTAGGTACCTTACTACTGCATATATTCCTCCACATTCTTCAGGTCCTTAAGTAGCATTTAGTTTGGAGGCCAGAGAGCAAGATTTTTAACCCCTGATTGTTGTGTATGATAAGGAGAGAGGAGATATATCAGAATTTATAAACATTTGTATAAATATATAGGTGTTTCAGGCCTCAGTATAGCAAATTAGTTAAGAACATATGGCTATGCAAATGTCACATTTTCGGTATAGTTTTGTTTTAATAGTTTTTTATTTAAAGATGTCAAAGTTTTCTTCTGAAAGTAAGCTGTATAAGAAAACTGATGTTTAACATATTGGCAAGGAGTGGGCAAAAGCTTCAAACATTTGTTTCTGTTTATTCTCATATACATTTTTAAAGTAGGAGGGGTAACTGAACTGACAGTGCAGATGGGGAGAAAAATGGGAGATGTCTGTCACCAACAGTCACTTATAACTACCAGAAATAAAATGTAGTATAGTTCTAGGCAATATTTATTTACTTCGCGTATTATGCACATATGCTAATAAAGTTTTTGCATGTTTAAAAAGCTATATCCAGTCCTATTATTTTATGATTCTATGATTCTATGAATGCAGTCCAAGAACTTATTGGATAGTCTGTGCCCCGCAGTGTTATTTTCCCAACATATATCTGGATAGTTGAAGTCCCCCATCATCACCAAATCATGGGCTTTGGATGATTTTGTTAGTTGTTTAAAAAAAGCCTCATCTACTTCTTCCACCTGGGTAGGTGGCCTGTAGTAGACTCCTAGCATGACATCACTTTTGTTTTTAATCCCTTTTAGCCTAACCCAGAGACTCTCAACATTTCCGTCTCCTATGTCCACCTCCACCTCACTCCAAGTGTGTTCATTTTTAATGTATAAGGCAACACCTCCTCCCTTTTTTCCTTGTCTATTCTTCCTGAGCAAGCTGTACCCTTCTATACAAACATTCCAATCATGTGTATTATCCCACCAAGTTTCTGTGATGCCAACAATGTCATAATTGTACTTATTTATTAGCACTTCCAGTTCTTCCTGCTTATTTCCCATACTTCTCGCATTTGTATATAGGCATCTAAGATCCTGATTTGACCTTGCCTCCCAGTTTTGCCCTGACCCTCCTTTCTCTCTGCCATTGTAGCCCACACTCCCTCCCATTTCCGACCCATCTCCCAGGTCTCCATGTTCTCCACTTACCTGTGGGCTTTGCTCAATTGTCCCTGTCAAACCTAGTTTAAAGCCCTCCTCATTAGGTTAGCCATTCTGTGTCCAAATAGGGTCTTCCCCCTCCTCAAAAGTTGGACGCCATCCCTGCTTAGCAGTCCTTCCTGGAATAGCACCCCATGGTCGAGGAAGCCAAAGTCCTCCTGGCAATACCATCCTCGCAGCCAGGCATTCACCTCCAGGATGCACCTGTCTCTGCCCAGGCCACTACCTTCGACAGGAAGGATGGAAGAGAATACCATCTGCGCTCCAGACTCCTTCACCTGTACTCCCAGAGCCCTGTAGTCACTCTTGATTCGCTCAGTGTCACACCTCGCAGTATCATTTGTGCCCACATGGATGAGTAGCATGGGGCAGTAGTCAGAGGGCTGGATAATCCTCCACAGTGCCTCCGTAACATCTTGGATACGGGCCCCAGGCAGACAGCATATCTCCCGAGATGAAATTTCAGGGCGACATATGGACGCTTCCGTCCCCCTCAGAAGAGAGTCTCCAACCACCACTACCCTATGTTTCCTATTTGAAGTGGTGGCAGAAGACCTCCCAGCCTTGGGGGTATGGGACTTCTCCTTCTCCGGAGTAGGGGGTGATTGCTGATCTCTTGTATAAAGAAGAGCATAATGGTTTCCTAGTACCATGGTGGGAGGGTTCGGAGCAGGAGTGGAGCAGTGCCTGCTGCCAGAAGTAACCAGCTGCCACTGTCCACCCTGAGCCGTCTCCTCCTCCACCAGCGGTGTGTCCTCAGTCCTGTGTATCGGGACAGCTACCTCAGCTGTCTCCTCATGAACACGGTCCAGGAATTTCTCATGGATGCGGGTGCTCCTCAACCTAGCCACTTCTTCCTGTAGCTCTGCCACCTGCTGCCTGAGAGATTGCACCAGCAGACACCTTTCGCATTGGATGATCTCCCCAGCCTGGATATCAGTAAGTGGGAATTGCAATCCACAGTCCCTGCAAAACCACACCAGGATCTGGGTAGAGGCATCCATGCTCAGGTGCTGTCTGGCTACAGGCGCTGGTGGAGGAGACAGAAGCAGTGCTGACACAGGTGTTGCGGGTCTTCCTGACCATCATAGGCCTCCCTCTGCCAAACTCCCTCTCAAACTCCCCTGTCTGCAGCTCCTGTCCACTTTGCTCCCTGGTCGCTCTCTGCCTCTGGCTTTTAAAGCCACTTTTAAAGTACTGCAGCAACCTGATGACACTGGAGTTACAGGATGTTTCTCCTTTATCATGTGTCTATCCTCACTATAGTCCCACATGACAAATGGTACAAAAGAGAACACCTTGTTTTTAAATTAATCTCCTTAACATCTAGAAACATGACTCACCAAACAAAAACTGGACAGTTGTCGGATTGTAGTTAAAGAAATCCACATCTCCACTATGGCTAGGTGGGGAAGCAGAAGTTGGCTGAGTGAAGGGGTTTGTGACTGTGGGGCCTATTTCCGTTCCTGTATCCATTCACACATCTTAGCAGAGTTTCTCTGGGTGGTGTCTGCTGGCTTCTTTAATGCTTTCGAGGAGAAATGGGCGCGGTCCAGGGCTCTCTGCTCTGTATCCCCATCAGTTCCCTTGTTTGAGCCCTTTGACCTTCACTCCTACATCTGTTTTTCTTTTTATTTGTCGCCCAGAATTATTTGGTGTCCTGGACTCAGGAGATCCTCACCATAGGCTGGACCCCAATAGGACCAGGGCGAGGTGGCTCATGTGCACTAATAACACAACAGAAAACCTCTCCAAGAATTGGGCATTTCTTTACTGACTCCATCTTATGCCTCTATTGGCCTGAACCTATGAAGTAATGAGGACCTTGTTTGTGCTGGTAACCCCAACAGACAGAACCGAACCTGGGACCTCTGGAGCTTAGTGCATGAGCCACTACCACCTGAGCTAAAAACCAGCTGCTTCTCAGCTAATGCTGTGTAGAGCAAACTCATTTCTCTCTCTCGCTCTCGCTCTCGCTCTCTCTCTGTAAATGGTCTAAGTGCCACTACATGGGAAAGTACACCACACCCAGTACATGTGTGGTTTACACTGAGAGTGCTATATACTCTATCATTAGGAAAGCTATGCAACAAAGTCCTGATATCCCACAACATACTCTTCTCAACAAAAAGGAAACTTTCTAAATGCTTCTATGCTCACATTGCCCCTCTATGGCTAAGAGACCTGGATCCCACACAAATGGCATATTAAACAGCTAGAGGCCTTTCATTTGTGTATCATCATGGGGACACTCTGGCAGGATAAAATTAACAACTTGGAGGTTCTCTGTAAATCAAATGCCACAAGCATTCAGTCCATGCTGATAAAAGCCCAACTGTACTGGACTGCACATATCATTAGGATGCCTAAACATCAACTCCCAAGAACATTTTTTTATGGGAACTGGCACAAAGACATCAGAATCAAGGCCGCCCCATAAAACGGTACAAGGAGAGTATCAAGAACAGCATGCACTTTGGTGCAGTCAAACTAGAGAATCTTGAGAAGGCTTCATTAAATAGATCAGCACTCAGAGCTTTCCAAGTCTTTGAAGAGGAAAGAAATTCTGTCAGCTGCCAGAGAAAAGCATCATACCCTTGCTATAAGTACCAAGATGCTCATTAGTGACTTTATCTGCCCAACATGTCCATCATGCTTTGAAGTTCAGAATCATTCCACAATCCACAAAAAGAGATAGTATGAAAATGTCATAATCAATCAGATAAACTCCACACACATACCTATCTAAGCCTATGAATACTCATGATATGCCACACTTTGCAGTATTGAGATAGTTTTGACCATCTGTGTGCTAGAACAGTGATTTAAAGCACCTTCTGTTGTCATTATTAGCTGCTCATACTGCAAGAAAAGTTTGAACACAGGAAGTGAATGGAATACAACAGTTTGCCAAGAAACTATTCCATTGTGTGACTCTGCTGATATTTTACACTATGAGAGCAGAGCTTCCAGAAATCTTGTGTAAAGGTTAACCTCATGAAGGTCTGATTGCCTCCATGTTAATTTGAACAAAGGCCAAACCTGAAATCTCCCAGCTAACCCACCCATATTCTAAGCCAGGGCAATTTAACTTTGGAAGCTCCGGGAGCCACGATGATACTCATAGCACATGCTAAGGGCAGCAACTTAAGTGTGGTAGCATATACATGCAAATATATACGCAAATATATACAAATAGCTTCTTTCACACTGACGGGCATGAATACAAAGTTTAAGGCAAGACTACACAACACACAGGCCCCATTTAAATCAGTTCTGCTGATATTAATAAAGTGCGATATTTACCTGATTTCTGCCCATATGACAGCACTTTTAATGAGAAATGACAGTTCAGGAATTTAACTACTAAAACGCATATTAACAGAAGACCATTATATTGACTACTTTTTTTGTTTTGGCTCCACCCGTGGGCCGCATGTTGAGTAGCCCAGTTCTAAGCCATCATTCTCTTATGAGAGGTGTTTTCTTATTTTTACTGGTGGTGTAAAAACTCAAAATTCTAAAATGAACAAAAGCTGCCTCATGCTATTATTGCATCATCAGCAATGAGCGCCCAATAATGTATCTCAGTGACTGAGCAATATTTGCCACCAATGTGTCCCATGCACATTCACATATGACATGACTACTGTTTATTAGAGCCTGACAGTATTTAGCTGCATCAGAGCAGCACAAGCAGACTGTTACCAACTTATTTTTAATAGCACCAGTGGTGCTATGTGTAACATAGATCTAACAATAACAATCATCAACAGCAGCCACCTCCAAAATAACAGAGGCCCGAATTCTGCTCAGAAGCCTCGGGGAAACATTCATCCTAAGTATAACTTTACTGATAATGCATTTCCTGAGGAGTTACCATGAGCGTACGAGGGTGGAATTTGACTCCGCTTCTCATGCACAGCCTAGAATTCGGGTGCCTACACACTCTCTTTTGAGTTCATAAAGTTGTGAGAGTTTAAGCTAGTGGGTAGCTGTTTAAATTCTGTGCTATCACATTTCAGAGGCAACCATACTAATGCATACATCTCACATATTCTGCATGTACGTTGAGGAAAAAGATAATGCAACAAAACTGAAGGGACAGATGTAGAATATAGAATTTAAATGTTAAAAAAGTGAAAGGATGATTTAAGTGGCAGCTAAGTAGTGAGGACTACAGCAACTGTGAAGGTAAGGCACTTACTCCGAATGGTGAACCATCTGCTTTCTAATGAAAACAACCCAACTTGTCAGCAACATCTAGAAAAAATGATTTCTTAGTCTGAGCATGTAACTGAGGAAAGTAGCTTTTTTGCTATATGAGGTAATACACTCGAATGATGTATGACTTAGATAATAGTGCGGGTTAATGATCTTCAGCTGGATCAGGGAGTAAAACAAAGTAATTTCATAATACAGAGCATGATGGATTAAATCATGTTAATACTGGGTATATACATTAAAGAAAATGATCTTTCTGGCATACTAAATGGCAAAATAAAAAGCACTTTTAGTAAGTTATATGATTAATTAGTCTGCCCTTTTATTTATGTACCATGATAAAGTAAAATGCACTACTTCTGGTTACCTCCTAGGCAATTATTCTAAAACTTGTATTAAATGTACCAGCATCACTGCATTGTACCAGTCAATCAGGGACACCAAAGTATGTCCCTGTCTTTGTTATAAGTAAGGGATTCCCTCCCTCCCCTTTTAATTTAAACAGGAGTGAGCTCACTCCTTCCTAAGGTTTCTAGAGGGCTTTTCAACGTGAGAACATGATTTTGATCTCAATACAAAATTGGTCTATGTTTGAGATGATTAATTAGCGTCTCTGTTAAAGAACTAGTAGTGGGTAGTAAGAACTGGAATTCATTCAAGTCAGGGTTTAAATGCCCAGTAGCCTCAGAAACAATTATGGGTTGACCAGAGAACTGGTCTGATTTTAAAATACTCACATGAAAGACAAGTCATTTAAAAAATTATTAAATTTGGAACAGTAACATGTTAGCCTAGTGAGGGAAACTTTGAAAACTTCCCCCATCCACAGTTTTCATAGAGGTGGTCACAGTACTACCACTAGGTGTTCTAATCCTGGGTGTCTCTCTAACAGAGTTCACCAGTGCTTTTGCTATTGTTTGGCTTTTCTTTCTCTGGAAATGGGATATGAATTCTGTTTGTAGTGAATATATATGAAAACCATGGAAAATGTAAATCCATGTGTTTTAACCATTTGTTTTAACATCTGCTCATTTGAACAATATGCCTTTAGCAAAGGAAACTTTGCCATCAAGTTTCACAATGTGACTTTCCACAGGACCTCATTTTGGCAAGTGAGAGTACATTTAGATGGTTAAAGTTAAGGGCCTTTCATTCTCCCTACAGCATTTTCACTATGTTTAATTTTAATCAGCATTACAGGGTGATTCACATGCACTGAGTAAGTCTCTCAATTTTCTATGTCCAGTGGAATAAGAGAAAAAGACCCTGAAACTTTCCTGTTTACAGTAGATCTCACCAGTGTTGTTCTTTTTGATTAAAAGAGCAGAATGATTCTGTGTATCTGGATTAAATGCTACTATTTATAGCTGAAGAAATCCTCCGACCTTTAACCAGAAGGCTTTCAGAAGATGCTAATTCTAACAGAACAGTAACAAATAGTGGGATGTATGCAGTGGTTATCACATTTGTAGATAACATCTCACGTGGAAATATCTGGTTTTTTGTCTGACAAATTTTTTCAGTTTTGTCTTAGAAATTTATTTTAATAAGGACACTATAGATATTGGGTTAATTATTCGCATATGTTTCTAAGAGCCTTTGAGACTTGGAAAAATAGAGTAAAATTGTCAGAAAAATATACAGTAAAACTGGATTTATGTTTCATAAGTAAAAAAAAAATTGAACACCCAATGGTCTAATTCATTCATTGCAAAATATAAAGAGATTTTAAAGACATATTAGCAGAAATTCTTTTATGAAAAGGAAATTAACTGCTGAAAGCAATGGCATTAAAATATGGAAGATGGGTGAACTACATGGGAGAGTGGAGAAGTACAGCTTCTGAGGCATATGAAGTGTTGGTCTAAAATAACTTTCAATTGTTGTTACCTTTTAGACTTTGTAGGAAATAACACAGTGCAGAAGTGTGACTTTAAAATTAGCATTTGAAAGTGCCTGTGAGGTAGGTGAGGGTTTTTAACAAACAGTGGGGTTTGAACCTAAAATTACATTAATTTATTTGCTGCAACAAAATTAGGTATATTAGATATTATTCAAACTCATTTGTTAAACAAAAGAAAACCCTTTATATTATATAAAAAACAGCATAGCAGGCACTCCTTGTTGTCCATTACTGTTGACAAGACTTGGCTAGAAATGCAAGATATGTATAAAGAGTAATTTTGTCTCATTAAACAACAACACTAGTGGTTCCTCTTCATCTCTTTAATTCATTTCTTATAGTTTTTCTTGTCACATCCACTTGTTTTATGGCTTACTAACGTGCAAGTTATGGTTGTAATTTATGGTCAAAATTGAATGGTAGCAAATCACAGAATATTTTCATTGATTACCCTAAATTGTCTAATCTCCTGTATGTTTTTAGGACTTGATTGGGTGGTATTTACTGATTGCCTTCATCTAATTTAAAAATCAATCAATAGCAACAATGAGAGGTGGTGGATAAATCGAGTCTAATGCAGCATAACTGCAGCAAATATCCATCAAAGGCTCATTCTCAATCAAATTTGTGGGAAGTTTTAATACATAAGCCAAAATGTCTAAAAGCTTTACTTCTAGAGCATATCATTTTAAAATTGTGCTCTGCAGCATGACATCTTATTGCTCTTATGCTGTCTATTTAGGGTGATTTTCCACTGCTAAAATGAACGTATTTCACTACAATAAAACTGTAGCAAACAAGAAAAAAATGTGATCAGCTTTGGTTTAAAGGCACTTTGTTCCATCTTCCTCAATATTATCTGTGTATAATAATGGAAATTAACATATCATCAGCTTCTCTTATAAACGGTGTGCATTTTCCCAGAGATAAACATTCTAATAAGTGTCTTGATGGGAAATATGTGTTCTACATGGAGAAATCAATTAATTAAGGTTGTTCCTTACATTGTTGTATTTTGTGTGTGTGTGTGCACATTATTTAGTCCTTAAAGTTTATTATGGCACATATGAAAGAAGGAATTTAGAAGACAGCATGTTAACTTCTTGGCACTGTCAGTGCAGAGACTCATCGTGAAGTGAGACAGGCTTTTGTCTGCTTTTGGATTTTATTTTTTAATTCACCAAGGCACCAAGAATTTAGAGTGCCTATTATTCAACTTCCATGAGAAAACAGTAAACAAAATATCCAATTTTTATTTATGAACTGTGGAGCAGATCCTGTTTTGGTGTAAATGGGCACAGCTGCTTTGAAGTCAGGTGATTGAAGTTGGAGTTCTATTGATCTGCACCAGCAGAGGAGCTGGCTGAGCGGTCTGAAAGAGTGTGTTTATGCTGGTATCTAATGTTAGGAGGATTTTAAACTTTACTTGAAAGCATGGATAGCAGCAGCATTTACTCAGTAAATACTGAAAGCAGCTAAGGATATTCAGCTTTGAATTCTGAACAACACATGCAATGTGAAGCTACACACTGCTTATGTCAGAGGTTCTGACCTGTTGTGTGTGCACTGCTGGTGACAGGTGGTGAAATGGATGGAAAGAAATGTGCTCCTGTTTTGGCTCTGCTATTATTTCAGTATTACCATCAAAGATGCCTATAGGCCAG
Organism: Pelodiscus sinensis; assembly: GCF_052426305.1. NCBI lineage: Eukaryota > Metazoa > Chordata > Testudines > Trionychidae > Pelodiscus > Pelodiscus sinensis. Next base: position 20,166,505 of record NC_143063.1, on the reverse strand, counting down.
ACAGGAATTCTTGTATGTTGTATTTAAATTCAAACAAATAATTACTAATTGAGCTGGAATCTTGGGGCCAAATTCTGGGTCACTGTATGGCAGCTCAGAATTTCACCAAAGATGCCTACTGAGAAGTATTCAGAAAGCAAAAGGCCATCTCCATGTGCACACATTAAGAAAGTGCAAACAGGTTTAGATAACATTTGAGAAGCATCTGAACCAAAATCCTGGACATCTCCATATATTGGCACTGTTTGAATTTGATTCAAACACTACGGTCCACCCCTCTTTCTCTGACCCGGATCTTGTCAAAACCTAGGGATCTAATATCTTCCACTTTGCAGACATTTCTATCTGGATGCAGATAAAAAAGATAGACCTCAGGCACATTTCTGCATAGAAGGAGAATTGCTCTGAAACTTCACTCAAACCTGAAATCCTGCCATAATCCCTTTTTTATTCTGCGCAAGTTAGTTGAGCCAATATTTTTCTAAAAGAATATTTTCTAGTCTCACTCCTCTGCTGAGGATGTTTTTCTATGTGACTAAAGAAGGTGGTGATGATACTGCATTACTATGACAGAGCCTACTCTTGAAGATCTCCTGCACTTCCTAACCAGAAGCAGGAAGTGCAAGAGATCTCACGAGACAGCTTGTTCCCGTGAGATTCCCATTCTACACTGCAGGTTCAATAGCGGTGGATAGACTGAAGGAGGTTCAGATGAGCTTCCTGGCCTGATGTCATTTACATGAACCCCACACAAATGCCAGACCTTGAGAGTCGACCTGCTCTCAGCACAAACAAGACAATGGGCGCAGGGTTAGGAAAGCACACAGTTCTGGAAAAAAAACCCATTCCCACTGGAATAAATGTTAAAGTGCCCTTTGATGCTAAACATATGTAAAAAGTCCTGGCATCAACAACAGCTCACAGCACACGCTACCAATACAAAAGACAATCACCGAAGAGAACCCTACCAGCAGTCCACTTTTTATTAAAATTCTGACATTCTGAGAGATCTTCTTGCCAAGGGCCCTCTTACAATGACATCTGTACACTTGTCATTACATTGCAGTTCACATTACTTACATAAACATGCCACAGGGAAACCATGACTGAGATAATTTTTATAAGATTGAAAGGTAGCCATTATGATCATTAAAACAAACCTGAGAGAGCCTTCCTGATGATGGAATAGATTCGGTTACTTCTTCCTTCTCTGTGGGTCATTAGTTAAAAAAGGGAAAGAGGGGGAAAATAAAGAGGGAGAGAAGGCCACATACTGCAGGTGTTTTATCCTTTGTAAGGAGACTGCACTGAGACAAATGATTCTAGCTGGCATTTTGTACACACCGGAGATTGCTTATCGATCCAGATCAGAATATTCAGGCTGGCCCCGGGGAAAAGGCAGAGTATTTTCTGAGGGAGTTAATAACCTGGCAGCTGAGCTGTCTTGTCCAATTCACTGAACCTAGGGCTCTAATCAGGCCAGAGTTTCTTATTTTGAGAAATCTTGCCATATGTGTCTGCTAGCTGCCTTCCACTCTATTGGACCAGTGACAGTGATTGAAATGACAGCCTATAGATAGAGGCTAATCAAATTGTTTATTATCAGCCTAAATCAATATGTATAGATTGTTGAAACATCACTGTCATGCCATGGAAAAGTAATACTAATACTTCTCATGCTGCTGATGTAATTCTAAAACATTGTTCTATCTTGAATTACATCTGAATTTAAGAGAGTAAAAGCAATTATAATGGGGGATCAGACAGTGAACAGTATACATTCTTACACATTCCAATAAAACAACGTTAGGATTAATGATGAAATGTCATTGTGTGCTCTATTTAAATATATTATCATGTTTCCAACTGGAGAGAGAGAGGATCTAGATCTGTGAAAGAAAATGGAGGTAAAAAAATAAAACACCAAAGAAGATATTGTTCCTTTTGCTGTGAGGGGTGGAGGTGAAATCTGCATAGATTTGTTTGCTGTCTATACAGAAAAGAATGAATTCTAACACATATGAAAGTGATTCATTAGATGGCCACCCAACATAAATGAACAAAACAATGTTAAGGCCATCTGTAATACACGGATGTCCATCACAAAAACCTTCCAAAGAGAGTTTTACACAGTCCAACACATTGATAAACAGTATAGCAAGGAAAAAGCCTTCCTTGAGGATTTATGAAAGTACTAGGAGATTTACTAACCATTGCTTGGGTCCTTAACTCAATTAATTTTTGTTTTTCTTCATGTAAATCATTGCTCTGGGGTGGGACTGAGGAGGAGGGGTTCAGTATGCAGGCGAACCTGGGGAGAGAGGAATGCATGCATCTGACAAAGTGGGTCTTTTCCCACGAAAGCTTATGCTCCAACACTTCGGTTAGTCTGTAAGGTGCCACAGGACTCCTTGCCACTTTTTCGAAATAGTTTATTTCTCAATAATGTGTCTACACACAAAATGCATTTTGAAATAGTGCGTTCACACTGAGTGGATGCTGAATTGCATTTAAGGCCGGCTGGAACCAGGTCCGGTATGGCATCAGGTCAGGAGTGTCTGTGTGTGGCTGCTGCCTGAGACTATCTGAGGCCTGTGCTTAAAGGGACCCCGCCGGACAGCTGGTTCTCAGGTTTCCCTGCTTGATTGCCTACCTTGATGAGGGACAGCAAAGCATTTTGTCTCTGTGTGCTCTGCTTGCCCTCACTCAGGACACCGCAGCACTCTTGCAACATGGAGCCAGAGCTGCCCCTGGGCACTCTGGTGCTTCTCTTGGACGCGTTGCTGCGAGCCTGGCTGCACTTTCTGCAGGCTGCCATGTGGGAGGTCCATCGGGGGGTTGTCAGTATCCAGGAGGCCCTGTGGGAGAGCTTCAGAGCCTCCTTGGTCTGCCCCACTCGGGGCTTGTGCCTCATTCCTCCCTCACGTCCCTCCACTTACCTCTCCCTAACCCCACTTCCTGATGTCAAATAAAATACACATATTATCATTAACACAAACTCTCTTTATTTAACAAAACTCGGGGAGGGGAATGAAACTCTGGTGAGACTGGGGAAAGGAGGTGGGAGAAGGGAAGAAAGAGAATGGGAGAAGGGAGGAGAAAACCTGGAAGGGGGGAGCTAGAAGGGGGAAGCAAGGGGAAGAAGAGGGAGGGGAAGCTAAGGGTCTCGCCAGAACAAATTGATTTTCATGCAAACCTGCTCCTGGGTTCACATGTGGCCTTTGGTGGCCAGGCTGGCAGCTATCCTGCCATAGACAGCCGCATTCCTCCGTCTAGTGCAGAGATCATGGAAGTTGGGGGCATCCCCCCAAACCTGAATAAGGTCCATGATCTCCACCCTGGACCAGGAAGGCGCCCGCCTTTTCTGGGCCCTGGCAGGCTCCTGGGAGCTGGTAGATTGCTCATGGGTAGTGGTGGAGGGCTGGCTGCCAGTGTCTTGCTGGCTCATGTTTTGGGGCCACTGGGTCAGGGGCAGTGACTGCTGGCTCTGGCAGGCTGGCTTGGAGCTGGCACAGGCACTGTGGCCAGAGTCAATCCCTTTTAGTGCTCTGGGGAGGGGAGAAGGGAGAGGAGTGTTCTTCGTTGAGTCTGGAGTGGCCACCAGGGCACCCTGGGAAGGCTGGAGGACCCCTATTTTGAAATAAGTGTCTACACAGCACTTATTTCGAAATAGCTATTTCTAATTTGGCGTTATTCCTCATAAGATGAGGTTTACCAAATTCAAAATAAGCTCTCTGCTATTTCAAGTTTATTTCAAAATAAGTTTGGCTGTGTAGACGCTAGGAAAGTTATTTTGAAATAAGGGCTGTTATTTCAAAATAACTTTGCTGTGTAGACATACCCAGAGTGAGGAATGCAGCAAACTGCATTTTTTTTCCTCACTCCCTGATGCAGAACAGCAGCCAGCAATGTTGTCCTGCGACTCAGTAGGGGTGGAGTTGCAGTCCTCACCCTCCCTAAAGATTGGGGAAGTCCTAGATGTGGGGAGGGCAGCCAGCTCCTTTCACATGCCTGATAATACTGTATCTTTTCTGTATGGGCGGGGGAGACTCTGGCAGCCCCTCCTCCCCTGCACAACCAAACCTTGACCTTGCTTTAAGTTAAGACCAGAGGAAGATGCATACTAAATTAGGTGGTCCTAGCTCTTACCACATAGGAAGAGTTTTTGAACGAACAGATGGCTGGACAGACAGACTCGCTTGCTCACAGACAAACTTTCTCAGGGTATGTCTACACTAGCCCCCTAGTTCGAACTAGGGAGGCTAATGAGGGCGACCAAAATTGCAAATGAAGCATGGGATTTAAATATCTCATGTTTCATTACATGTTCCCGGGCGGTCATCATTTTGGAAATTGACTAGCCCGGAATAACTGTCTACACGCGGCAGTGAAGTGGGAGTTTGAAGTAAACCCCTAACTCGAATTAACTGTTACTCCTTGTGGAATGAGGTTTAACAGCTAATTCGAGTTAAGGGGTTGACTTCAAACTCCCGTTTCACTGCTGCGTGTAGATGCGGGCAGTTATTCCGGGCTAGTCAGTTTCCAAAATGGCGACTGCCTGGGAACATGCTAATGAAGCGTGGGATATTTAAATCCAGCACTTCATTTGCAATTTCGGTTGCCCTCATTAGCCTCCCTAGTTCGAACTAGGGGGCTAGTGTAGACATACCTTCAGATATACAGTAGACACAGCACCTAGCACTTGGAAATTAACTTGGGAGTTGGTATCACAGTGGTGAAGTGTTTTACTTAAAAATTCTCGCCTATGTGTTCTGAGCAATGTATTTTGTTCAGGAAAGAGGTGAAATGCATATGTAAAGAAAATTACAGTTGCTCAGTTTTCAATGTATGCTATAATCGTGTGGTTTTGTAGACAGCGATCTACAGCTTGCTATGCATATATTTTATCTTGTACAACATGTTCATTATCTGAGTGGCACAATAGTGAGCCTTCATCCTTCATTCTACAACATAACCCAGGTTGGGTGTGGCTGGATCAGCCTGAAGGTGGAATTAATGTGGCCAAATGGCGTACCAGCTTGGAGTGGAGTCCTAATTACCTGTGGCTGACATTTCAATCTGCTCCCCTTCCCCACAATGCCCACAGAGCAGGGTGACCATGAAGTTCCCCTCTGGTTTTGCTGACCCCACTGGTGCAGTGACTATGGCCCACTCAATGCATGTTGTGCACCTATATTCCAGAACAGAAATTGGATTTTAGTGAGTATATTAACAACTCTGACAGCAGCAGCACAGAAGTAAGTTTGGCATGGTATGGGATTGCCACCCTTCCTTCTGCACTGATGCCTTCTGAGCTGGGTGTCCAATCAATAGCCCCTACTCTTCACCTGCACAGCTCTGAAGGCAGTGTAGAAGTAAGAGTGGCAATACCACAACCCTTCTAATATAACCTTGCACCCCCCTGCAACTTCCTTTTTGGTTGAGGATATCCAATCTGAGAAACATCACTGTAAAATCTGTATGACATAAGTAAAAGCTCACAAAGGGCCATATTTCATAGTGGGAGCTAGTGGTGTGCATGATGTATTCATTACTTTGTCAAGCTACATTGTAGTTTGAAACTAAAATGAAGTTCAGACGAACAGCATTTGTGTTAATAAAAATATTATTAATCGTTAGGTGGCACTGATTTAAAGTAGTTTGTTTTTCTTTTGGATGAAAATTATAGTTCTTAGTGTGCACTTAAGCCCCTCCCAAGTAGCAATAATCTTTGGTTGACTGATTCTAGGAATGTTCCTATTACATTACATTTAAACTGACATTTTAGTCACATATTAATTGCATCTGTATGGAACAGAGGCCCTAACTCAGTAAACAACTTCAGCACAAAATTAAATGTAAGTACATGCTCACGTTCATCCCTAGTCAAGAAAGACCTTAAGCATCTGCTTCTGTTTAGGCATGTAAACAGTTCCATTGAAGTCAATGGGGCTTAAGCAGATGCTTAAAGTTATTCATATGGGTAACATGCATTTGCAGAATAAGTTACTGCCAATCAGAGTACAGGTAGATGAATTGGGTCTGCATATTACTTTTCAAGTGTTTTGACCCCAGCTCAATAAAGCACTTAAAACTGGCCTACACAGCAGGTTTTTTAAACTGAATTAACTATTTTGGTTTATAATTTCATCAGTGCAACTTCTTAATGTGGACACAGTTAAACTGGTATACAGGTATTTATATTGGCATAACTTATCAAAGTACATTTACAGAAATAAATGCTTCTGAAAATGGCGGAAGAATAAAAAAGGAGTTAAAGGGGGAAAAACTAAAAATTATAAACTGAAAATTGAACATTTTGGGGTTTGGGGGTGTTCCAATAAAAATAAATGAAAAAAAAACATTTTCCCTTAAACTTTTAATTTTAGAATAAAAGCTTGTTTTTGAAGTTCTGATTTTTTTAGCAGCTTTGAAGCAATTTGAACATATAGATGCTGAGTACCTACTATTTTTAGCATCTGTGCTTTGCTGCTGTATGGCCCAGGAATGGTAAAGAGCGGTTATGATGTCAGTATAGGTAACACTGTTTTCCATTGTGTATGTGCGTGTGTGCATACTTAAAAGCATTATGTAGAGAATTTAAATGGGTTGAGTGTCATGTCTTTATCTAAATTGTGAGTGTATATATGGTCCAAAAGAAAGGAATTATTATATTCCTATATACACACAGACATATTGCTGTCTGATCCTTTTTCTAGACTAAGTCTTTGGGGAAGTTATCAGAAGAGTTTCAGAGAATGCAGTTGACAACTCTGTGCTTGGAAGCAGTGGGACATGGTGAGTAGTGTATTTGGTCTGTCTGTGAGATAGCTGGTTGGGGAGCTGGTTGGTTGTTTACTGTGCACAAATGGCACAGCTGCACTTTAAGCCAATGAGTAAGCAGCTGAGACAGGTCTGTCTCTTGATGCTTTGGACAGGGCAATGATGCTCTGACCCCTGCAGCTTTGATCAGTGCATTGGTAAAGACTGTAAGAGTGACCCATGCAGCTTTGATTAGCCCCGCTCTTTGACATCTGGGAATATGTCTACATAGCAGAATTTTTCCGGAACCACTACACTTACGTCCACACTGCAATTGTGTTATTTCAACAGAAAGTTGAAAGAACAGAGGGGTTTTTCCGACAGCGGTAAACCTCTTTCTACAAGGAAGGAGCCTTTTCCCGAAAGAGCTCTTTAAAAAAAAAAGCGTGTGTGGAAGTGGAAGAGGCAATCAATGTGGATGCTATCTTTCAAAAAAGCAGATCTCTTTTTCAATGCACTTTTGCTGTGTGGATGCTCTCTTTCAAAAGAAGTTTTCTGGAAGATTTCTTCCGGAAAAGCTTCTTCCAAAAGAAGCCTGCAGTCTAGACATAGCCTGAGAGGTTAATCACTCCGTTGTGGCAAGAGGCAGAGTTGACCTGGGGAGTCTTGATTAAAAAAAAAGGTCACTTGCTAGGCAAACTTGAGAGCAGTGAACTGAGGCAGCTAACAGGAGAATTTTGGAGGGAGAAGAGACACTTTCTTTCCAGGTTCAGCTCTATGTGTGATTTCAAAATGGCCACAAAAAGAACAGAAGTGGTAACCCACAAAGATGTGATTTGTTTTATTTCCTGCCTGACGCTAGACCTCTGGTTCTTTAAGAGGCTGAGCTGGAGGAAAAATTTCTTGGATTGGAGGGAGTAATAGAGATGCTACCAAGAATCAGAGAAATAGAGGAACTGCTTGCTCATCAGGTTTGGGAAACATCAGTACCCAGGATTCAAAGAAGAAATGAGCTGGCCACTAAGAATCAGAGGGTACGTCTAGACTACAGGCTTTTTTCGACAGTGGCTTTGTCAACAGATGCTGTTGACAAAGCCTCTGTCAAAAAAGTGTCTAGACTACAGTCAGTACTGTCGACAAAGCAAGCTGCTTTTTCAATGAGAGCCTAGACGCTCTCTTTTGAAAAAGCACAGTTTAAATGCAATAGCACCTTTTTTCAACAGAGTACTACTGAAAAAAGCGTTATTGCTCGTAGAATGAGGTTTACCACCATCTACAAAATTGCTGTGTTCTGTCAACTTACTGTTGACAGTTATAGTTATAGTTTTGTTGACAAAGCCACTTTTGTTGACAAAACCCTGTAGTCTAGACACACCCAAAGACACTGCAAGTCAGACAGAAGTTATGAAATCGCATGAACATTCCTTGTGGCTTCAAATGGATGAGGATGGGTTACTGGGCTGGAGATGACCAGGAGGAATTCCACATAGCTAGAAGTTTCCAATCGATACAAGGTAATTACAATTAAAATTGTGGAAGATACCTCAAGATACAGCTGGTCCCACAGAATGGACAGTTGTATGGGATGCACCAGAGGATGGCAATTTATGAGAAAAACAAGCTTGCCCACAATGAGCACTTCAAACATCCAAGGAGGACAGATGATCCTTTTTGGATATTCTATGCTCAGAAGAATTGCAAGAACATTCTGCAAAGGACAAGTGGACAACACAATGATGTACTGTTTTCCTGGAGCCAAGACACTTCTTGGAGTTGACAAGCAAGCATCCATTGGAGAGGGTTCATAGGTTCATAATGATTCCTGTGCGATTTCTCACAGATAATAGAGGCCTTCAGGTTGCTCAGAAGTGTATTGAAGAAAAATGTCAACGCAATTTCCTCTGGGATCTTTTTTGCCTTGCAAGTAAGATGGAAAGCAGAAGATTCTGGAAGTGAACAACTAATTAGGTAACTAACATAGAGTTTTGGCCTTGTAGAACACTGGTACATCTTCTTTGGGGAGAGAGGTTTGTATACTTTGAATGGCCTCTACCTCAATAGAAGGGGAATCTATCTTATCAGGGACAGGCTGAGCATTGTAATCAGAGGGGTGTTAATCTAATACTAAAAGAAGAGTACAAAAAAGACAAGAGATGAGTACTCATTTAGCACAGAATCAAGACACTAAGAACAAAATTAATTAAGAAACCAAAGAACACAAAGGGAACAAATTATTTTATTAGATTGGGCGTCAATGCTATGGGGCTAGGTAACAAATAATAGGAATTGGAATTGCTTATTAATCAGTATAAATATGATCTAGCTGGTATTACTGAAATCTGGTGGTTTGCATGATTAGAATGCTAAAATCCATAGTTATAAACTATTTAGGAAGGATTGAGTGGGCAGAAGGAATGATAGAAAAGCTCTCTATTTCAAAAATAGAATTACTTGTTTCTGAGTCACTGATAACTTGGAAGAAATTATCTTGAATGTTTACGGATCAATGTCTTAACAGATAGAGCACAAGATGGAAATCACACTAGGGAACACAAAGACCATCTCCTTATGCACTTATCTAGAATATGTAAGGTAAAAAAGCTATGTGATCATGGAGTACTTCAATTTGAGTGACATATACTGGAGGCCTCATGCTGACAATTCTCTCACATCTTTTGAATATCTAAATATTATAGATGACCATTTCCTGACTCCAAAAGTGTTATCTTTAATATGGGAGAACTCTATAGTAGGCTTAATCCTGACAGATAGAAACTCATCAGAGAACTGAAAATTAATGGTAGCTTTTGTGCAAGTGACTACATTTATAAATGTAGGACCAGAACAGTGATTTATACACTTGGAGCTTTAAAAGGGTCATTCTCACAAAGGAAAAAACAATGACATTCCAAATAATCTGGGAGAAAGAATTTAGTGAGAAAAAATGTGAATGGCAATTAGAAATTGTTAAAAAATGCTTTACTAGATGTCCAAAAAGCCACAATTGAGCAGGGGGACGGGAGGGGGGGGAAGGCTGAATTGGTTAAAAACTGACCTAGTTAAAAGGGAAGGAGAAGGCATCTATAAATAATAAAATAGAACAAATGGAAAAAGAGGGGAGCTGATAGTAACAAATATGAATCAGAAGTTGGGCACTGTAGACAAATAATAAATGAAGCAAAGGGACACAAGGATAAATCTATGGCCAGCAGAGTTGAGGACAAAATGAAAAAGAGTTTTTAGTAAATTAACAACAAAAAGAATCCTGACAATGGTAATCATCCATTACCACCTGGAAATGGCAGAATTATCAATAAATGATGCAGAAAAAGCAATAATTATCTAGTGTTCTATATTTAGAATATACTAATGAAGTAGTCTGATTATATGATAACACTCTTTCTATACTAATATCATGTTAGGAGCATGTTAAACAGTAACAACTAAAGTCAAATATTTTAAAATCATCAGGTCAGGAGAACTTGCATCCAAGAGTTTTAAAAGAGCAGGCTACGGAATATGCCAGGCTGTTAATATTGATTTTCAATAAATCTTGACTCATTTGGAAAAGTCTACAAGACTGGAAGAAATTTAAAGTTTGGCCAATATTTATAAAAGGTAAACAGGGTGACGCATATAATTATAAGTTCTTTAAGATGATAGCAATTACAGGCAAGATGAAGAAGCAGCTGGTATGGAACTCAACTAATAAATAATTAAATGAGGTTTATTTAATCAATGTCAATCAACCCTGGTTTCTAGAAAACAGATCTCGTCAAGCTGGTATCTTTTTTTTTTTTTTTTACAAAAATAGAAGTTTGGTTGACTCGGTACCGCATGACATCTTGATTAAAACATTAATATAAAGTTGACATGATATAAACTTGATATAAAGTTAACATGGCACACATTAGGTGGATAAAAGTATGGCTAACTATTGGTCTTTTAAATGTAAATGAAGCAGATAATCATCATCAAGCAGGTGTATTTCTAGTGAGGTCCCAAAGGGATCTGTTCTTGTTCCTATACTATTTAAATATTTTTATCAATGGTCAGGAAGAAAACAAATTAATCCATAAAGTTTGCAGATGACACAATAATGGGGGGAAGAGGTAAAAAATGAAGAGGACAAGTCACTTATACAGAGTAATATAGATCTCCTCAAAAACAAAGCACAAGCAAAGCATGTGTTTTAACATGGCTAAATATGAATGCATATCTACAGGAACAAAGAATATAGGCCTGTAGTGGGGTAGAGTGGTCCCCCACTGAGCCGGAGGCGGAGGAACCCCTCCGGGAGCCATTTTGGGCCCAGCCTAGCCCCGCCCCCTCACCTGACCGGAAGTCAAAGGGCGGGGCTAGGACTATAAGAAGGCTGCCAGGGAGCTCAGTCAGGGCCAGGGAGCTCAGCCTCTGAAGGAGACGGATGCCTGTCCAGAGCTCCTGCCTGGGGAGAGTAGGACCAGGGCTAGGCTGCTCTCAGCGGCCTCCCTGGAGGCCAGCCAAGGCGGCCCTGCCAGGCTACAGAGGCTGGGCCAAGCCAGCCAGCAGAGCCTCCCAGGGACCCAGAGGACTGGCCCAAGCCGGGGGACTGGCTGGAACCCCGATGGGTACTGGAACGCCGGGACCGGACGAGCCCACAGGACGCTGCAGAGCTCCAACCCCTTGACCCCTGGATTGGGCCGCCTGGACCCTGATGGGACGACACCAGCCTCGACTCCCCGACGAACCTGCTGAAGCTACAGGTACCTGGGAAGGGGGAGACGAGAGTGGCCCAGGGGGTAGTCCGGGCGGAGAGCCGTCCGCGGCCAGCAAGTTACGGGCCGGAGCCCTGCTGAGCCAGTCGCAGCTGCACTGCTGCCATCAGGGCCCCTGGGCCGGGGCGCAGTGAAGTGGGTGGGCCTGCGCCCCCCCTGCCATCCCCTTAACCGGGTGGCAGTCTCCCCCTCACTGCTGCTGCTGCCGGTGCCCTCCCAGGCCCGCTCCTGAAGGAGGAGCTTCTACGAACTTGGGTTTGGGTGCGGCCACGCCTGGCGTCAGGGTCTGGCCGCCATTTACCGTCCCGCCTGGAGTTAGGACCTGGGTTTGGCTGGCGGTATTTGTTGACCGCCCTGCTCAAGAGCCCGGGCTTACCTGCGGTGCGTTTGGGACCGTCCGTGCATCGGGCGGGAACTCTTAAAGGGACAGGACTAGAACGGTTGCCCTGCCCCAAACTGTATGATACTAGACTGACAAGCGGTGGGCTTATTCCTCTGCGGCCCAGACCTGAAGCAAGGCCGGGCGCGCAAACAATTACCTCTTGGCCCGACCTGAAGGAAGGCGGGGAAGAGACTCACCTGCCTGGACTAGTTTAAGGCGCAGTAACTCAGGGAGGCAGGCATGTCTCTCCCTGTGCTGGAGGTGGAGGAGCCACCTCCTGAAGGCCTACCGGCCTATCATAAACTGCCCCCGGAAGGGGGGGAAGCTCAGGCTGTTGTGGACATTGCTGGAGGGCAGTGTCCTGAAAGGGATCCGGCCACCTGCCAGCAGTGCTAATTCCCCAACTCGACAGCAGGTGGCGCTGTGGCAAGCAGGAAGCCGCTACAAGGCCATACTTACAGGGTAAAAAGACATGAAAGCAGTTACAAATAATCCACTGAACATGAGTTAGCTGTGCAATGTTGTGGCCAACGTGTGATTGCTGTTGGAATACTGGGTCCACAATTCAAGAAGGATGTTGATAAACTTCAAAAGGTTCAGGGAAGACCCATGAGAATGATTAAAGGATTTGAAATTATGCTTTACAGTGATAAACACAAAAGACCTCAATCTATTTAGCTCAACAAAGCAAAGATAAGGGCTAACTTGATTACAGTCTGGAAGTACCTTACACAGAGAACAAATATTTAATAATAGCATTATCAATCTACCAGAGAAAGGTCTAACACGGGGCTGCTCAACTTTGAAACCTCTGGGGGGCTATAATGATACTCACAGCACATGCCAAGGGCCATTGCATATATATGCAAATAGCTTCTTTCACACTGACAGGCATGAATAGAAAGATTAAGAAAAGACTACACAAAATGCAGGCCCCATTTAAGTCAGTTCTGTTGATATAAATAAAATGCAATCTTTATCCGATTTCCACCAATATGATAGCACTTTTAATGAGCAATGACAGTCCAGGAATTTAACTTCTAAAACACATATCAACAGAAGACCATAATATTGACTTACCATTGTGGAGCGTATTCCCAGTGGAGGCCATGTTCAAAGGATCCCACCCGTGGGCTGCATGTTGAACCCCAGGTAAACCCAAACTGCACCGTGGGCCACAAACAAATGGGCCGTGTGTTAAGTAGCCCTGGTCTAACACATTCCAAACAGTGGAAGTTGAAGCTACACAAATTCAGACTGGAAACAAAATACATACTTTTAAATGAAAGAACAATTAAGCTTTAAAACAATTTTACAAGCATTGTGGTGGATGTTCCCTCATAGACAATTTTTAAATCAAGATTTTTTCTTAAAGGCATGCTCTAGGAATTATTTGGAGGAAGTTCTATAGCCTGGTTTTTTAGGATATCAGACTTTTGGTCTTGCAATCTATTAATCAGCAGAAAAATGAGAAAATAATAACTATCTGCTTTCATTTATATTTACCCATATATTCAAATACCATGCTGTGTGCTCAACAGAATTCTACTTCCGTGTCCTAATCACTGGAATTTGGAATGGAAGGAATCAGACTGGAATATCTTGGGGATCACAATGAATCACCAGGAATTTCTCAGGCTCTTCTTTCTTCCCAAAAAGAAAGTCACACTCACCAGTGAGTTAGAATTACAGGTCCCCCTCTGTGCTGCTCCACAAATAATAGTAATCAATTACAGACCCAGCTGTAATTATTGTCAACCAAGATGGAGGTCCATGCATAAGCATCAGGAATTTTACTGACATGGTTGAACTTGAGGCTATGAATAGCCACCACAGTTCGTGAACTTTAAGTTGCTTGTCATGTCTAAAGTTCAGCAAGGAGTGTCACAGTTTAAAAAAAATCCAACAGTGAGCAATTAGCATGGAAATTAACAGTGGAGTAGATACATGTATAGTTCATACACTTTGTTAAACAAAGGTACTTGTGCAAACCTTATTAAATTTGTTAGGCTTAGACTCAGATGTTGTTGCCCTGTGGAGTGAATGGTCTCCAAAGGCTCTACCACACTTATTCCCTGGAGTTGTTTTGATGGAAAGAATCAGAAAGACAGAAGTTTATTTATATTAACCCAGCCCATTGAAGAAAATAAGTGGGCTGATATATAATTCCCACAAAGTGAAGCTCTAGTTCAATATAATGCTTTTTTTAAATGATTTGAAACCAAGTACTTGAAGCCAATTAAAAAAATCTTCTAATTTGGGTTGGACTGATCAAACTAAAATAGTTCATTTCAATTTTCCTAATGGAGAATGAATTTTTTTTTGCAAAATCAAAATGTTCCCAATTTTAATTTTTGTGAAAATCCAGAGAATCATTTTGAACACAAATTCCTGACCAGCTCCAGTTGTACATGGGAAGCAAATTAGTTCCATATTTCTCAAGTATCAGAAGTAGGTACAATACTTTTGTTACAACAGGTGATGTTTAAGTGGATCTCTTAGCTTCTGTACCTTGCAGTCTTTTATTACCCTCTTATACTACCCTTACATTCAAACATTTATTTGGCAATCATCTTTTAACCTGAATACACTAAAGATGACAAAAGAGTGTTCAGAAATGCCAACATGCTGCTATCCACACGTACATTGGTCTCACAAACAACAGCTTCTTCCAAAGAGCCTGGAAGAAATGTCTAAATTATATCTTGAATACTGTAAGTCACATTGAGCTATATATGGTCTAATTGTTGGGTTGAAATGTGGAAGCCTATTTTAGGTTCTGTATGTCATTCATTGAAATCCCTGTTGCAGTTTTTTCACTGATGAGAAAACATTCTTTTTGTATCATTTGTTTGCTTTTGTTGAATTTTAGTACACCCAAATCACTCTACAGAACAACACACACAATTTTTTCTCTTCAGCTGATTTTCAAAGGAAGAGCTTTGTGCAGAGAGGAGGAAAACAACATAAAAGTGAGGAAATATAGGGCATTTCATTCAACATTAGTTCAAAGAAAAGTGCATAATTTGTTTTTGCAACATTTATCTCCTCAGGAATGGATACTGTTGACTAGTTTGGAACTCACAGGCACTGTCAGTGGTTATATCAGCAAAGGTTTGTGTCTGGGCCCTAAAGTAAATGTGATATGATTCTTATATAATACTTATGACAGCATTAGTTTCATTTCTCTAGCTCTGTTTATTTTGTTTTTATACAATCTCTACTTCATGTGTTGCTGTGTTTACATTTGGCAATAAAAGGAATTGTAGAACTAATTGCTATGGATACATTATCGCTGTGATTTAATATGTTGATTTACTTCAAATGTATTAATAATATACTATTCATACCATACCAACTCCACCTGCCACATGCATTTAAAGGATATTAAAGTTGCAAAGTAAAACACTCAAAAGACAAGAAATGACAAAATTAATGGTGATTATGGCATCTTACCACATCCCCCGGTGCATCTATATTATACTCATGTAATATTGATTTATTGTATGTCCCCTCTTTTTTTTTTTTTTTTTTTTTGAGAGTTGCCTCATCTTTCGTTAGCAATACCAGCACCATTCAGTTCGTAGAGACACTTAATGGAGCAACAATAATATCTAAAGTCTTCTTTTCCCCTCTTACTCAACATATGTAGTAATATAAACATTTAGCAAATATTTATGTCTCTCTAAATTATTCTAAGTAATCAGCAACATTTTCTTTTTAAAAAATCGTTACAGATCAGACCACCTAGATTAGACCATCTTCAATTTAGCCTGTTCTTATGAAAACCTCAGGCACTACACAGAGCCTTCTTGGCTACTGTAGTGAATTTAAGCAACTTCCCTCTGTCATATGAACCAGAAAGCCAATGATTAAGTTTAAGCAGATTTCTCCAGTACCAACAAATAAAGTCTTTCTGGTTTTTCAGATGCAATATGATGATGCTAAATAAATCTAGCAATGGCACAACAATGTCTTATTTGTGTTCTGGCTGACAAAGTTTGCAGCCTAAATGTCAGAACTGAAAAAAATTACTATTCAAGTAAGAAGGGGAAAAACTGTATATACATTTCCAGGGCTGGATTACTCAATAGGCAGACTAAGCACATGCTTAGGGCACCAGCAAAGCAGGGGCACCAAAAAAAAAAAAAAAGAGATTTTTATGGTATAGTATTGTTTTTATTTTGAATTACATATGAGGGGCACCATAATCTTTTCAGTGTTTAGGGCCTCTAAAGATCTTAATCCGGCCCTGTACATTCCCCATGTCCTTCATAACCTCTAAACGTAATCTTGGGTCATTGAAGATGCACAAATAATTGCTGAACTGTTAAACAAGTCCTACAAACATATTTGCCTTATAACTTAGATTCAAACAGCATTACATTTTATAGTTCCATACCAAAATGCCATGTTGTGTAATAAAAATTGTGACCAAATGCACATACTTTTTACTTGTACTATCCATTGCAATGGCAAAATACCAGAAACTGTATTAGAGCATGTTCAAAGAGCAAAATGTTCTCTGCCAGCATAAAGTTGGAATAATGAAGTTTTGTGAAAGCGAAATCTCAGTAGATGGGGTCTGGGAAATTGAAATTTACCCTAAGAGTATGGTGCCTAACTGCAGAACACAAGCACAACTCTTGGAAGCTACTACTCCAAAGGTTGATGTAGGTTGGTGTTGCATATCTTCTGTGCTGTCTGAATGGGTGTTCTGGGCAGAGCCAAAGGGTGAGACCCTTCTGTCTCAGGCCCTGCCTCTTCCCACTCCTTCCCCACTCTTGCTCCTCCCTGGCCCTCTTCTTCCCTATCCTCTCCTCACCTCTTCCCCATCCCTGCTCCCACCTCTTCCCCCAGACAAGGTGTCTCAGCAGGGCTGAGGAGCTGGTGCCGGTGGCAGGTAGCCATCCTCCTCCCTCCAATCACCAGCAGTGGCAGGGAAAGTGGAGCAAGATGGCCCCAGATTGCTTTCCTCCCCCAATGGTGTCATTCTGCTTCTTTCTCATGAACGTGGGGCGATCCCACCCTCTGCCCCAGAGCGGCAGACTGGGAGAGGAAAGCAACTGGGGCCGCCATGTTTCGCTTCTTCGCTGCCAGCAAGGGCATATTTTGGGAGGACAGGGGGGCAGCAGCCGTGCATACCAGGATACTGCTTGCTTTTCTTCCCGTTCCCCTGATTATCAGGGATTGAGGGGAAGGTACATGGTTTCTGTGCATGCCTCTCACTGCTGGCTGGTGAGGGGAGGGGGCAGAGGAATAATTCATGAAATCCGTGTACTTTCTCTTTGCTCCCTGATCATCAGGGAAATGGGAAGAAAAACAAGCAGTATCCTGGTATGCATGGCTGCAGCCCCTCCTGCTCTCCCAAAATGGTGCCCTTGGCTGCTGGTGAGTGTGGGGGGCCAGACCCCTGCTGCGGGTATCAATCCCACCCCGGTAGTTCCCCTGCTAGCTGCTGGCTGGCCCCTCCCACCAACAGCACTGAGGTCTATGAATCCTTATACCCCCCATTCATTGCTGCAAGTTTGGGGGACCCTTTCTTAGCATGACTCCCATTATCACTCTTTGCTCTGGGTTAGATTTGCTCTGAGCTGAGGAAATTCCTTCTGACAGATCATTGGACATCCGGGCAACAGATGGCCACTCGGACACTGTCAATGCAGCACACAGTCCTAGCTAGGACTGTGCTGGTCTTCTACTCTGTGGGCCAGATGCTCAGCCAGTGCATAGCATAGCTCCGTTCACTTCAACTCATTATACCAGCTAGGGATCTGGCCCTTCATGAGAATTTCACCCAATATGAGCTTTAGGAAGAACCATTAGGTAACAACACAATCGCAAATTTGTGACCACAACCAAGCTAATCCAAGTAAAGGAGTATTCTATCAGATGCCTCACACACAGAATCAGCATTTCCTGCTCTAGTTTGTAATTAAATATTTTTTAAAGGGGGCAAATTGTGATGTCTTTCAGAAAATGTACCTGAGCAAAGCTGAGTTCAGATCTGGGGATTTAACCTATGGAGGGAAAGTTGGCCCAGAAGCTGTCTTGAAGAACTCTTTGCTCCAACCAACTTGTATTTGTCAAATATATTCAGCAACCCAGGCCTTCCCTTATGCATTCTGACAAAAGGGCACTGCCAAAAATTTGCCAACTGACAAAATATTATTCTATACGGACACATGTCTAGTAAGATCATATTTGGACAGGTTTTTCTGAATTGTTGTTATTTAGGTTGCTTATTTGGGGAAGTATTGTATTCACATTTGTTTGATTTTTACCTCTAAATTAACAAACAGCACATGCAAGGAATTTCAACGTTTCATTATTCAATGATTTTAAGAGGAACAGTGGGTATATCAGTGCTACAATACTAATTAATCAAATGGAAAAAACAAAGTGATTAAAGTTGAGCAGTGAGACTAATGAATTCAAAGGTGGACCAAACTTGTGCAATGCATATTCAGTTACAAGAGCCTAAGTAATTAGTCATTGCTGAAGAAGATTGCTAAAATGCCTATTATTGTAGTTTTGTGAAATATAATTCATTTAGGAGCCAAATGTATTTTTTGTAGTCCACTTTAAAAGTTTCCATTAAAAATAAGTGGAGGAGGGGAAAGGACGGTCTTTTGGTTAAAGGTATGGAATGGGAAATAATCAATCTAAGTTCTCTTCTTGGTTCTCTAGGACATATTGTGTAGTCTTGAGGAAGTCACTTAATTTCTCTGTGTCTTAGTTTTTCATCTATAAAATGGGGATAATAAAACTTCTCTACTTCACAGGTGTCTTACTTCTGCTTTATGTTTGTAAGGTATTGCTGTCCTTACTTCTGCACTGCTGTTGCTGGCAGTGCTGCCTTCAGAACCGGGCACCCAGCCAGCAGCCATCTCTGTCTGGCAGCTGAGCTCTGAACGCAGCACCTCCCTCAGGAGCAGCTCAGAAGAATGGGTGGCATGGTATGAATACATCCACAAAATGTATTATTTGTGCCGTGAGCCACCCACAAAAAAATACGATTTCTCCATGATTTAAGTGGATTTCTTATTAAATAATATGAACAAAATTCTCAAAAGGGCTTCAACTTTTTGGAATCCCTATCTGAGAACATTTATATCTGATTTTTAAAAGTATTGAGGATCAGTAGTTACGTTAAAAAGGAGTGGAATGTACCAGCCCCTCTGAAAATTAGGCCAATGCCACTTTTCAGAATTTGGTTTCTAAACCCACAATCGTCTCTCTTCAAATAGAGAGAAATTAGAGGAGAAAAAAGTTGAGGTAGCTGTATTTATTATGTGACTTACATTTCAAATCTCCTTACTACATGAGTACTCCTGTAATTTTCAATGGGTCTACTTAGTAAGATGTTATTCAGTAGAAGTATGATTACCCAGATCTGCCCCTAAATGACTCTGTGAAGTATTCTGAGAAGTGGTATAAACTATAGCATATGTCTCCAAGTAGCTAAATCGAAAAATACTATAAACAATCATTTTAATTGTTTTATATGTCAGTAGCATATAAGGTCACAGATAGGATTAGGCCTCCATTGTTTTGAACTCTGCACAAACATTAATAAAAGACTGTCTCCGTGTTTAGTACACGGCCTGAAAGACACAAAACAGCTGAACGGCAAGGGATCAGAGATATAACACAGAAGTAAATGATGTTTTTAACTGATGGCAGAGATAAGGTGGAAAACAAGATTTGAAGAAAAATTAGTAAAATTAAAAGGTTTGTCTGAAACTCAGGAGTAGGAGAAGGAAGCGAGTAAAAATCATAGCTGAAGCATCTAGGATTGTCTTTGAAAGTACTAGTGATAGATGTGGGCAATGATAACCTGGGAAATATGGGATTAACTCTAAAATTCAGCAATTATTGGCAGTAATGTCTAATAATCTTACATTGTGAGACAGTAGAACAAATGAGGAAATACCTTGTCTGCCTCAACAGAAATAAAGCTATTTACTGGCCCGAGGTAACAAAAAGAAATGGTGAAGGGGAAGACAGAGAAAAACATTAGCTTGAGTCTCATTAGGCAACCAATGTTTAAGTGCAAATAACCTAATTCTTGACGTGTTTTAAATTGCTTAGTTTTTTCCACCCATTATAATCTTCATGAATCCTGCAATTACTGAGACTCTTTTCAGACAGAGATGCAGGTGATATGATTTTAGCCAACCCTCTCAGACTAACGTTCAAGCTTGCATTCTATAAATGTTGTTCTGTCAAACACACTAATCAAGACGCTCACCTACTTGCTTACCTAAAACATTTCTCATGTCAGTGTTTATGCCTGAAAGCCATATCAAATATTTACCTGAATGCGCATGGATTTGCGTAGATCTTTCTTTTTATGTCTCTAAGGTATTATGATAGGGAATGGAACAGGATTCATTTTATGTTTAGCCATTCATTTATGTGAAACTGCCAGAGACAACAGGGAGCATGCTACATAATGAGAAAATTATCCCAGGTTAACTTTGTTATTATATTCTTCTGCTGACAAGAACAATATGTATGCCATTTTCCCTAGGTTTCAGATGGCTGATAAAAGAATCCCTTAAGTGTTCTCATCATAGGTTTCAACTTAACTAAAAAATACTCGACAGTTAATAATACAGTAGCTAAAGCTGGGCCTTTTAAGGAACACTTAACCTTTGAATACATAGCTCTGTTGCTTTATAGCACTGACAATCAAAATCATATTGGCACAATTGTTTCTAGTGGCCTCATCAGGCTGAAATTCAGCCGGGCTCCCATCACATAGATATCTGTTCTTGTACCATGCAGCACAGCTTCTGCTTCACAAAAGGTCACATTTCAGTTACAAATGTATTAACCAGAGGAGACCCTTTGCCTCCAGGCTCCAGTTGTACATTAGAATGTCACTTAAGTGACTTTTTACAAAGTGAAGGGTCTTAAAGGAATGAAGGAAAGTGGTACTCAGTGCATGAATGGGATCAGAGAAGGTCCTCAGGATACAGGTTTAGAAACTACATAGTAGTTATGGTGCCATGGAAGTCTCTTACATAGAGGGAGGGAAAGGAGAATCTTAACTTCCTCAGCAGAGAGGTCCATAATGTGAAAGGCTGGTAAGGAAACCCCAGTTAATGCGATCACTTGACATGTTCAGTCAGAGCAATAATATTCAGAGCTGTTATTACTTCCTCAAGAATCCCAAAGACTTCCCCAGATGCTAAATCAATTCACGGTGCACTAAGGTGAAGTAGCTGGTATGAATATTTTTCAGATGGACAAATTAACCACAGAGGCCTATATGTCCTGACCTCCACAAAGGAGTCTAGAAGAGACCAAATTGATACCCATCCATTAGAGTGGAGGAATCTGTGCTGAAGAAGTCATTCTGCCCACAGCTTCACTCTCTGAAGTTACAGCAGGAGTTCCCATTGTCTAAGGCTCTCCACAACTGGAAGCAGGTAAAAAGGGGGAAAGGATATTGCACGGTTCAGATTTTCCTCATCTGTCCCCTCTCCAGTTCTTATTCCTACCCTACAGAGCTAGGTGATGGGTTAGCCATCATCCACTTTATACCCACCTAGAGTTGATCTTTCCTACCTTTGTAGTGGAAACAGCATATGAAGCCATTGAGATTAAGTTTCCAGTAGGGCTGGAAACAGAGCTCAAGAGGCTTCACTCCAACTCCCTGGGGTATTGCGACTTTTACAAAACATCATTCTGCACTTATTCATCTCACTTCAAATTAATCCTTCCCCAAGTGCAAACAGAAAAGTACAACGGCACAAAAGTTCCAAGAGGCAGAGTATTTTCCCTCCTTTTTTCCTGTAGCAAAGCCACAGTCTAATCAAGATTTCTTTAGGGTTGGAGCTTTTCTCGGGCTCCTCTCAGCCTGACATACTCAAAGCCCCATTGCCACAGAGCAGGCCTTCAGCTAAGGAGAGGCCTTAGTGCCAGCCCTTGGATGTCTCTCAAACTCAGCCAGTGGATGCTGCTTGGTGAGCTGCCCTCCCTCTAGGGCTGAAAGCACAACTCCTGAAAGTTTGGGGAATAAAGGGTTACATCCTGCAAAGACGGAGACTCCAAATTCTGGCCTCATATCTCTGGAAGTTGCAAATGGGTAATTAAGGGTATAATTTGTCCTATTGTAGAATAGTGAAATTAGCAGCCTTTAACTCCTGCCTCCCAGCACCTTGCTGTGATCAGTAAACCACAGTGCACCCCACTGATGGTACTAAGCCACACAAACTCTGTGGTTGGACTCTGCGTTTGGATACACATGCGCTTCCCAATAGGAAGTCATAGGAATTGCAAAGATACACATCTGTCCCTTGATATAAGATAGCTGAATGTGTTGACCTCCAAGGCACTATATAACACATCTTTTGCACAAACATTGGGGAGTGCTCAGATGATTGAGGTTTGGGCTTTCTTTTGCTATCTGAGGGTGGTGTTATTTTGTTTTGTTGTGTTTCCTTGCTGACACAATGGTCACTTTCGGGTGAATGAGTTTTGCTGCTCTTTGGTTTGGTCTTTTTTATTGTTATGGTTTGCATTTTTAGCAAATGTCAGGACTTGCAGTGATTGGGAGATGTGTCTTTTCTGACATTTATATTAAAATAGTCTGTTGTCCATAATATCAGTAAGTTGCAGTCTGCTTCCTATAATATCATTAATTGGCAGCCCTTGTAGTAAACCTATAACCTTACTGGCATAGGGTTAATCCTACATCACCTATTCATGCCAAGCATTCTTAAGCCTACAGCCTGGCATGACTAAGCTAAAATCTTACAAGCTTCAGCCTGCAATTTTGAATTACAGCCATGCTTTACTTATGTACATACATTTTACTCCCAAATGCTTTCCATCTTTTACTTCTATCACCTTATAACTTCAATCTATTTAGCATACATTAGTTATATATGAAACAGTATAGGAACAGACTATAACACTAAACAGCACAAGATAAATGGACGATAAAACTAACTAACTGGCTGCAGTTCCAATAAATATGCTTATTGAAAACCAGGTGAAAAGTAAAAATGCTACTGCCAAGGTAGATTGTGTTCAAACTGCACATGAAAATACAACCTGTAACACTGCCAATTCAATAAGACTTTATGGAGTAAATGCTAGTCATATAAATGAAAAATCCCGACAAGCAACTTTGAAGGTGAATGGCAAACATTTGTAAGTTCAAAAACTGTTTGAGGTTTGACTCCATAAACAATTATACAAAAATAAAATTAAAACTACTTCAAGAATAGAACATTGCTTGATTCACTGACTGGCTTCACCAAGGCTGGACATCACATGCCTTTTCTCTGATTTATTTATTTTTGGTCCCTTGGTGCCTTCTCCTTTCTTCTCCTGACCTCCCCTCCTCCCCTCAGCACAAGCCCTTTCCTCTCCCACCCCTGCCCCCTATTTTTACCCCTTCCACTCCTCTCCCTTACCTTACCTTCAGCTAAGCCAGCTTCTGCCTTCCAGTTTGCGGGGCTGGAGTCAGAGCTGGCCCAAGTTACAGGCCAGCCGGGCCCTAGACCAGGGCGCCTCCCTTTAAGGGGCACTGCGCAGTGCTGCCGGGCTGCGCAGGGCTGAGGACGAAGCTGGGGCCCCAGGTGCAGAAGGGGCACCACAAGGTGCTGCTGGGCTGGGGCCCCTGGTGCAGAAGGGGCACCGCCCAGTGCTGCCAGGCTGGGCGGGGCCAGGGCTGGGGCCAAGGACAAGGATGGGGCTCCGGGTGCAGAAGGGGCGCCGCGCAGTGCTGCTGGGATGAGCGGGGCCAGAGCCAAGAACGGAACCGGAGCCTCGGGCTCAGAAGGGGTGCCATGCGATGCTGACGGGCCAGGTGGGGGTGCCCCTGGGTGCAGAACGGGTGCCGCCAGGCTGGGCAGGGCCCAGGGCACAAAAATGGCTCAGGCCGGCATCTGTGGTCAGTCCCCAGCTGCTTCCATCGTGCATGCGCTCTCTCTGCCTCAAAGTGCCCCGAACATGGTTGTGGGGAAAGTGAGAGGCTGCGGCTCTCTGTCTCAAATCACCCTCCTCCTCCAGCAGCTGCTAACCAGCCCAAATCATTAGGGTGTGCCTGGGCACACCCGACACACCCCGTGTGCACGCCTATGCTGTTATCATGTCCCCTCTCAATATTTTTTTTCTAAACAAACCCAATTTTTTCAGTCTTCCCTCATAGGTCATGTTTTCTTGGCCTTTAATCATTTTTGTTGCTCTTTTCTGGACCTTCTCTAATTTCTCCTCAACTTTCTTGAAATGTGATGCCCAGAACTGGACACAATACTCCCACTGAGGCCTACCCAGTGCAGAGTAGAGCAGAAAAATGACTTCTCATGTCTTGCTCACAACATTCCTGCTAATGCATCCCAGAATCATTTTTTTTTTTTTGCAACATTATCACACTGGTGACTCATATTTAGGTTGTGGTCCACTATGACTCCTAGATCCCTTTCTGCAGTACTCCTTCCTACATAGTCATTTTCTATTCTACATAGTATGTGTGACACTGATTGTTCCTTCCTAAGTGGAGTACTTTGCATTTGTCCGTATTAAACTTCACCCTCTTTACTTCAGACCATTTCTCCAGTTTGTCCAGGTCATTTTGAATTATGGTCCCAGCTTCCAAAGCACTTGAAACCCCCAGGTTTGCCAGGTGTCCGATTTTGAACCAGACAGTCTGATATTTGAACTTTCTTTCTGGGAAACAAATCAAGAAAATACCGGACATATAAATGTCCGGTATTTTCTAATTAAATAAGTTTTATTATTATTATGAGCAGGGCTCGACAAATCATGTAATCTACTCTCCTATGGCGAGTAGATTACAAGCTGGCATAGCCAGCGCAGCACGATCTGCGCATGCGGAGCGCGATCTGCTCATGCGCAGCTCACAGAACCGCGTGGCTGTCGAGCGGGGCTCACCACCGCTTGGCGAGCCCTGATTATGAGTATCAGTATGTAGTTGTGTACCGCCTAGCTAGTAGACACATGAGTGTGTCTACCAGCCAGGCAGTATGCAACTATGCAGTTGGGTGGGAGGCGGGGGTAGGGGCGGAGCCAGGGCAGGATGGAATCCCTGGGGCTGGACTCACCTGTGAGCTCCGCTGGAACTGTGCACGGGATGGTCAGTGCCCTGGGATCTGCGTGCACCTGGGCCAAATCCATTTTCCTCTGGCCGGTTCCCCCCGCTCTTTCCCCCTGGCCAGCCCTGCTCTTCCTGACTGCCTCCGGGCCAGCCCCACTCCCCACTGACTGGTTCCCCCCCCCCGGCCAGCCCCACTCCCCCTGACCTCCTCCCGGCCAGCCCTGCTCCCCAACAACCAGTTCCTCCCCGATCTCCCCCGCCAGCCCCACTCCTTGCCCCATGCAGCCGGTTGCCTCCCCTCCCCATCTGAGATCAAGTGTGTCCGGTATTTTTATCTGGCGACTGTACAAACCCCTCCCCACTTGGTGTCATCTGTAAACTTGATAAGCGTACTTTCTATGCCATCATCTAAATTGTTGATGCAGATATTGAACAGAACCGATCCCAAAACTGACCGCTGCAGAAACCCACATGTTCTGCCCTTCCAGCATGATTGTGAATCTTTAATAACTACTCTGAGAATGGTTATCCAGCCAGGTATACATCCACCTTAGATTAGCCCCATGTAGGTTGTATTTGCCTAATTTATTGATAAGATCATGTGAGACCATATCACATCCACCCTAATCCACAAGACTTGTTATCCTATCAAAGAAAGCTATCAAGTTGGTTTGACATGATTTGTCCCTTATAAATCTATTCTGGTTGTTACCTATCACCTTATTATTTTTCAAATGTTTGCAGATGAATTCCTTAATTATTTGTTCAATTATCTTTCCTGCCACAGAAGTTAAGCTGATTGGTCTGTAGTTTCCTGGGTTATTCTTATTTCCCCTTTTATAGATGGGCACTATATTTACCCTTTTCAAATCTTCTGGAATGTTTCCTGACTTCTATGATTTTTCAAAGATGATAGGTAATGGCTCTGATACCTCCTCTATCAGATCCTTGAGTATTCTAGGATGCATTTCATCAGGCCCTGGTGATTTGAAGACATCTCACTTTTCTAAGTAATTTTAACTTGTTCTTTTTTTTAATTTTATCTTCTAAACCTACCCCATTTCCACTAGCATTCACTATGTTAGGCATCCCTTCATCATCAAACTTCTTGGTGAAGACCAAAACAAAGAAGTCATTAAGCACCTCTGTCATTTCCAAGTTTCCTGTTACTGTTTTTCCCCTCTTAACTGAGCAATGTGCCTACCCTGTCTTTGGTCTTCCTCTTGCTTCTAATATATTTGAAGAATGTTTTCTTGTTACCCTTTATGTCTTTAGCTAGATGGAGCTTGTTTTGTGCCTTTGCCTTTCTAATCTTGCCCCTACATTACTTGCATCATTTGTTTATATTCTTTCATTGTAATTTGACCTAGTTTCCACTTTTTATATTACTCCTTCTTTATTTTTAGATCATTTAAGATATCATGATTAAGCCAAGGTGGTCTCTTGCCATACTTTCTATCTTTCCTACTTTGGAATAGGTTACTTTTGGACTGTTAATAATGTGCCTTTAAAAAACTGCCAACTGTTTTCAGTTGTTTTTCCTTGTAGTCTTGCTTCCCATGGGACCTTATCTATCAGTGCTCTGGGTTTACTAAAATCTGCCTTCCTGAAATCCATTGTCTTTACTTTGCTGTTCTCCCTTTTACCATTCATTAGAATCACGAACTCTATGATTCATGGTCACTTTCACCCAAGCTGCATTCCATTTTCAAATATTCAACCAGTTCCTCCCTATTAGTTAAAATTCAATCTAGAATAGCTTCCCTTTACTAGCTTTCTCAACCTTCTGAAATAAAAAAATTGTCTCCAATACAGTCCAAGAACTTGTTGGATAATCTGTGCCATGCTGTGTTATTTTCCCAGCATATGTCTGGATAGCCGAAGTCCCGCATTGCAACCAAATCCTGTGCTTTGGATGATTTTGTTAGCTGTTTAAAAAAAAGCCTCATTCATCTCTTCTGCCTGGATAAGTGGTGTGTTGATGATTCTAAGATGATTTTATATTTTAAATGTAGTCATAAGCGTTCATAAAGTAAACATTCCAGATTACTACATATTTAACAAATTGAAACAAAGACATTCTTTTAAATTAATCAGTCAGAGTAGTTTAGTGTGTTCATAAGAAAGTTCATTGCTTTTATAAAAAAGGAACATTAAAATTATTTTGTATGATCTTCATAACAGTAGACATGTTTATGAAATTACACCATATGTTTGTTAAAATGTTTTCAAAGATTTTAGGCATAAAATCTTAGTAAGGTACTGATTTTGGTGGAGGGTTCTCTTAAAACGAGTTGATGAAATAGCCTAAAGTAAAGATTATGAAACTTATTTGTCCAGGCATTTGCAAGAAAAGGAATGTTTTCCTGTTTAGGGCTCTCTTCAACAGTGAGGGTGTAAGGAAAGTAGAGAGGGATAGAAAGGATAGGAAGACTTTGGAAGCAAGTTTTTGTACTATAGAAATTAAGTGTATTTTGGAATTTATTTAAAAACTATATGTCTGAAGATCCAAGCATTTAAGGCTAAAGTTGAATACTCAGATTGTTTATCTAAAAATGTATGAAAAAGAGATTTTGAGATGTGTTTTTATAATCTTCAGCAACAAACTAATGAAATATTTAAAGAAAATTTAAATTAGGGTCCTGTAGACATAGTAATGCACAACTTTTTTTAGTCTCAGAGGGGAAGCAATGTTAGTTTATCATTTTTTTAAAAAAAGAGTAGTCCTATGGCACCTTATATATAGTATCATGAGCTTTTGTGGGCAAAACCCTCTTCTTCAGATGAGCTTTTGTCAGTAAAGTTAGGGTTGGCACATGCTTGTTAAATGGCTTCATTACCACTTAATGGCTCTTTCACAGGTTCAATGTTATGCTAATAGATTTGGTAAGCTTATCACTTTTAAGTTAACAGATCCACTATGGGGGAAGAGTCATCAGTTTGCAACAGTTTGTTGTGGGAGCCTTTTGGAGCCATCAGGATAGGTATAGAAAGACGAGAGAGGTTGAGCGCTAAGGCCCAGGAAAAGCATTGACTTCCCTTACCTCTTATACCCACCGCCCATGTTTCTATCTTCCTACCTATACTCTGTATACCTGTCTTAGATACCTACATGGCCCCCTTGTCATAGCATATGCCCCCTTGTCATAGCATCAGAATAGCTTCAATGCATTTAATCTCTCAGCATCCTTATGAGGTAGAGTCTAACAGAACAACCACAGATACAGGTTGTCCTGTAGAGTGGGAACATGCATCATTCAGAAGTGCAAGACCATTAAGCATATCCTTTGGCACAAGATTGTGACTCTGGCAACGTGCAGTAATGGTCTAGACGGTACTGGGTCCTGCCCTGAGGGTAGGGGACTGGACTTTATGACCTCTCAAGGTCCCTTCCAGTTCTAGTGTTATATGATTCTATGAAATGGGCTTCCCTAATTGTGGATGCATACCCTGATGGAATGCATATTCTGATGCTCCGCCTTCCCTTCTTCTCTTTCCTCTGATTACATAAACAGAAAAGAGGACTTTTCCAAGATTGTACAAGATCTGGTAGATCATTGCAGATGTTTCACCAACATTAATGCTGGCTTATCAGGGAGGGCACACGATGCTTGCATCTTTAGAAATAAATAACTATTCAAAAAGCTGCAAGAAGGGACATTTCCCAGATCACCACCTTCACATTTGGTGGGGTTGTAATGCAAATGGTGATTCAGCCTATGCCTTTGTTTCCTGGCTCATAAAGCCAGGGAAAGGGCATCTGGTCAGCATCAAGGAAAGATTTAGTATTCCAGTGGTTCTCACCCTGCAGACCAATCAGTACACAGCTGCAGCCCACGTGACATCCTCTGGGTCATGGAGGGAGAGTATTGGATGCCGTCCGCGTAACACATTGTAGGCCACATATGCAGCTCACAAGGGTAAACAGGTTGAGAACCACTTGTAGGTGCAAGATTAATATAGATTGTGCATCTGACAGATTAAAGGGCCAGTTGAGATGTTTTATGATTAGACTACATCTCAATGAACCAAATATTCTATTATTATTTGTGCATGTTGTGTTAGTCTATAATATATGTGAGGCCAAGGGGAAAATCTTACCAGCAGGGAGGAGAAGGGAAGTGGAAAGACTGTGTGAAGACTTGGAATATCTTAATACAAGGGCATCAAGTCACTGTGCAGCTGACAGAAGCCTTAGGAACACACTTGACAGTGTGCCACAGACAAACAGTCTGCTGCATTGTCCAATTTTTTGTGAATACACAGTGCAGGTCCAGGCTATGGAGTTTTATGAACTTTTATGACTCTTTGGAGAAATTAGTGAGAGGGGGGTTATATCTCTATTTTGTATGATGAAATAAATGAAACAGTGATTCTTTACTATTCAGTAGTAAAGAAAAGGTGCAAAATGTTGATTGTTGATGGCTGTACCATGCTAGTGTATGTATACTCATAACTGTCCTCATTGTCCATTGCAATTAAGTGGAAGGGAAAATGTTTCAGGGACTGATTGTGCATTGAGGGAGGGTTTATGTCCTGGCCAAGGAAGCAAGAACTGTCTGACTATTGGAATAGCTGCTGAGGCATAGGCCTCTGGGGCTATGTCTACACAGCAGCATTATTTCTGATATTATTCTAAAATAAGATATTCTGAGTCTATACACAAGCAGTTATTTCGACATAATGTCAAAATATTGTTGAGCTGAAGGATTTCTGTAACATTTATTGTATAAGGAGTAAGGGACGTCGGCAGAAGAGAGCACTTTCTCGAAATAAGTGCTGTGTAGACAGCGCCAAAAGTCAAAATAAGCTATTTCAATTTAAGCTATACAATTAGCGTAGCTCAAGTTGCGTAGCTTATTTTGAGTTTAGCCCTGCTGTGTAGAGGTGCCCTGGATGCTCTACTCCCTTAAACTTAGGAACATCTGTGTTTGTCTGAGGTGCTGCATGATGTCTTGGAGAACCTCTGCCCTTCTGTTTTTCCTCTCTGTCCTTCTGCCCTTCCTCCAGCTTTTGTTCCCTCCCATACCCTGGTACCATGGGCTCCAAACTTGAAAGTATTAAACAGCTCAAACAATATTTCCTCCCTTGTCCATTTCTTTCCCTTTTTCTTAAGGCCAGTATTTCAGCATATGTGGAAGGGATCATCCTCCAGGATATCCCAAGCCACGTTCACTGATAAGCAACCAGACGATTAGGCATTGTTAGATGTACAGGTCTGGCTGATGCCAAAAGACAAAGTACCACCACTTCTTTATTCCCCCACCCCCATATAGGACTACATAAAAATATGAACAAGGTCACACTCACAATCACTTGCTTCAGCACACACGATAATGAATATATGGAGGTATTTTTCAGACTCTCTTGCCACGATGGACCAGGTGTGTAGGTCCTAGGTTACTGTAAGAATAGTGCAGTAAACACAGCTATTCTTATTACAAACAGTGCTGATCTGGGTGGACAGTGTCCCAAAGGTTCAGAGAAGGCAATGGTTGAAATGATTTGCAGCTGCCTGGCCCACATGCTTCTATTCTCTTCACAGCAATAGTAGCAGATCATAGAAGAGTGTCAAGGGAAATTGACATACTGCAAGTGGAAAAAATGAGGTTGTTTGGACAAGAAATGTTCAAGCAAAGATCAAAGAATACTTATATGGATTTTCATTCTGGAAAAAAACAAAATATTGTATTTTTCTAACCTGTACCCAATAAATGTAAAATACTATGACCAGTTACTGGCTTACTTGTAAGATTTCCTTTGTATTTTTAATGCATATCCTCTCAATGCCCAGGTACTGTTTGGGGTCTATTTCCTTTTCTGGTGTTAAATGTATAGAATTCTTTTTGTCCTGCAGGTTTTTTTAAACTTTGAATGCCTCAAAGGCTTCTGCTAAAACATATATTTGGGAATGCATTTTAGTTGCTTACAGTTTTGTGTCATTTTTGCAATTCTGCCAATGCATACACTTAAAATAAGCCAATAGCTTTACAAAATAATTCCTTTGTCCCTTGCCTGCATATGGTTGACCACCATTTTAGAAAAAGCATGGAGAAGAGTTGAAGATTCAGGGAAAGTAAAATAAAAAATGTGCCTTAATGGAAGCAGTAAATTATGCCTACTGGAGTCTCCTTCTCCTTGCTCAGTGGCTTTCCTCTGTCATCAGCTGGGTCTCAAAGAGCACCTAATGAATTCATGGGCCTGTATCCTCCTCAGGAAGTTCTCTCTGCTAAGGTGCAATTCTGGTGTTTCTTCCTATGGAAGTCACGATCTGTGTTGATGGACCCTCTTCCCACCACAGCCACTTAGTATCTAAGTCTATCACAGTAGCTATGGATGGTGTAGCACATGGTATTTTGTTGCTCTCATATGCCTTCTGGTATGACTATTATCTAATGCTACAGCTTACTCACCTTGATACCTGCACCTTGTGCCTTATGTAAATTATAGCAAACATAGAACACTACAGAGTGCTGGGATACCTCACCTATTCAGATATTTATCATAACTAATTGAAGATGTAGTCTCAGTGATGTATTAAAATAGATTTTCCTAATGAATTCAGGACTCATTAGCTGGAAAATTACCAGACTAGGATGAAAATTTCTACTTTTTTTCTTTTTCAAAGCATTAACTGTCACAGAAGCATGTCTAATATTTTGCACTGATAGGCACTGGGCGATAAAACTTAAGGGACAAGTACTGCCTGCAGTTTTAACATCAAATCGACCAACTGAAGTAGCACATTATTAAGGAAGGAAAAGACAGATAAATTATGGTCTGATTTCAGTGGAGCCAAATTGATTTACACCAGCTGAGAATCTGGCTCCAAGAGTCAGAGCAATAAATGCAGCTTGTTTGTCCAGAAAGTTCTCTTCTGCATAGGTTTCATTAAAAAAAAAAAACCCACTAGATTCCAAGGAGCAAGACTGATGGCTACCACAGTGTAAGATAACACCTGTTCAGGTCTGACAAAGAGCAACTTTTCAATGCTTCTTTTTTTATTAACTGCATCTGGCTCTAAGTTTTGCAGTTCTAGCTCATATTGAATTATAATAGCCCCTGATAATCACAAAGTTCCCAAAGCACTTTGCAGTTGTTTTTAGACTCACCACTGAAAAGCAGCCACTTGGTGGAAAATCGGCATCATTCTGTACCAGAAATACAGCACAGAAGGCAACTTCAGGTAAGCATAATATAATGTTGTCAGGCCACTATTTTAATGATATCACCAGTCTTATAAATAAAGTTCCAAGGGAATTAATTGACTGCAAGTATTGAGGGTCTTAATTTAACACATCATCTCAAAGATGCATTCAATTACTACATAACCTGCATTCTGGCTTGAGGGGTAGAATAATCTTCTTTTACATTAGAGTTATTGAGCCTAGTTCTAGTAAATTTGAAGCAACTCCAATAAAGTGAATAGATTTGTAAAAGCAGTAAGACATTAGACTCAGGCCTACCATGCAATTTAAAAATCACCAGGGTTAGAAGCTGCCCCAGTATATTTCTGTACTGCTATCAGCTGGTCTTGAGTGGACCCAGTCACTGTCTCCTAGCCAAATGGTCCTGGACACAGTCTAATCACTGTTTCTAGATCTAGAACTCTAAGGTACACTCCCAGGTTCAGACTTCTTGCCTGACACTCTTCTCCGGGATGTGGGTTACTGCCACGTACCCATCCTAGACTCAAAACAAGTATTGGAGACTTCCCAAAGCCTCTTCACTTACTCTAGTTCTGTTGGAGCTCCAGCTTTGTAGCTGGCATGTTGGCCTTCTAGTTTAACTCCTTTGAGGACAACATGGTAGGACAGTTAGGAACACAGTTAGGAAAGGAATTGGTTTTGCCACAGTCACTTTATCCTCTGAATTACCAATTTCTGAAAGTAACAAAAGTCCTGAGATGCACCCCAACCCTTCAATAGTCTGAAGTCACCCTTTCTTATGAGTTTTAGGCTCAGCCGTGCAGGCAGAATCCCTCCTGCGAGTTTTTTATTTTACATGTAGCTATGGACATGCACAGCCCAATTCTGAAACCCTCACCATCCTCCGTACCATTTGCTCAAATGCAGAAGCTCCAGACCCACCAATGATGCCTAGTACATTCTTGTTGGCTACCATATACAGAAACCATTGCTCCATCCATGGGGTGGGTGGTTCTGTAGGTGAGACACAATCACAACTGATGGTTCTGGATTGCAATAGCAATGCTTCTCAGTAAATCCTTCAACAAAGTGTCAATCACCTTCCCTGGGCAGGAATGTAGCATGACAGGCTTGCTGTGAGCAAGCCAAGACTTGCGCTCTGCACATAGTACAAAATAGATTTCATAATTTGATACAGCTATATCCACTTTGTCACTATCTCTACTTCCTGTTCTCCAAATACTATGTGCAATTTTAAAGGGATAAAAATGATATTATATCATTAAAAAACAAAATAGGATTAATGAAGTCAGCCACACAGTTCATTTTACAGTGAAATGCAGTCTACAAAATGTTCTAGCTAAATAAATTTTCCTTTTGTTTTTATTTCCTAAACTAAGAATTATTGTAGCACTTTTGATAACGGCATTCCATGAAAGACGTATACTCTCAGCTATGACAAGTATTACAGTTTTAATACAACTTTGCTCATAGCAGTTGTAAATAAAGAATATTCATTAGCCAAGTGCTTAGTTTGACAGAAGCTTTGTTTTTACACTGATTGTTAAATTATGAATTGTGCTGATTTATTTATATCCTTTGAGTCAGACACTTAAATACTGTATCCAAAAGAACAGCAAAAAAATATTGGCCAAAGAAAGAAAAAGAAAAAGTCCAGGGATTGAGCATTTGGGAAAAGAGGACATGAATTAACAATCCTTTCCTTCCACATTTTTTCTTTTACAGGAGGATTTCATGATGCACTAATCACAGAAAGAATTTATACTGACTTGTAAACTAGAGAAACTGCTGCTGGTGATATTCCATAAGACTTTCATGCTGAGGAATCAAACTAAGCCAAGTGTGTTTCCATTTAAGTCCACACTATGGAGACTGCTAGGATAGCCTTGTGGCATTGATGCAGCCTTCTGTAACAAACAAAAGTGTTTTTTTCTGCAGGTGTAGGAATACCACCTCTCCAAGGGTGTGTCTAGACTACAGGGCTTTTTTGAAAAAAGTGGCCTTTTTCAAAAAAAAACTTCCCTTGCATCTAGACTACTGCCACATTCTTTTGAAAGTAAATTGAAACAATGTGGCAGTTTTTTCTATCGCGGAAAACCTCGTTTTATGAGGAATAAAGCCTTTTTTCGAAAGTGCTCTTTCGAAAAAAGGCGCTATGTAATGCAAACTGTGCTTTTTCAAAAGAGAGCATCCAGACTGCCTGGGTGCTCTCTTTCAAAAAAGTGGCTTGCTTTTTCGAAAGTTCTGGTTGCAGTCTAGACTCTCTTTTTCTAAAGAGGCTTTTTCGAAAGTATCTTTCAAAAAAGCCTCTTTCAAAAGAGGCTTGTAGTCTAGACATAGCCCAAGTGAGGCTGGCTATGTTGACAGAAGTCCTCTCCCATCTGCATAGCTGTTGAGACCAGAAGTTACTTGGCTATGTCAGTTATGCGTGTGTTTTTTCTACCTTTCTGACCAACGTTGCTCTGCTGATATAGCTTTCAGTGTAGACCAGGTCCCAGTTTCACATAGGCAGTGTTGGGAGAGGGGATGATTCTATTTCTCAACGCATTGTGTTACAACCATCACAGAGACTTGTTCTCCTGCCTTGCCATACAAGCAACTCCTGATTTTTATGAGATTGTTGTCCTTTCTTATTACTTTATTTGTTGCTATTCTATTTACTTCTTCTTGGTATGTTTTTAAATTGTAAAATGACTGGGTAAAAGAGAACTGTGCAAGAGATACATACAAATAAACCGTGTTTTGGTTATTAATCCTCCTAGAGACAACTGGCTGATTTGAAAAATAAATACTCTAATGTCTGTTATTGCATATCTTCACACAGATGGCTTTCAGCTGACACCAATCATATTATAGTGGAGTAATGCTCTATGATTTCACTGGAGACAACATACATTCACACATTATCCTTTGATTTCAAGTATCCTTCTAGCTGATTTGTATCATCTCACCACTAAAAGTTATCTGAATAATTCTTGTATATAATACACATTAAATTAAATATGATCTGTGTTTATAAAACAGGATTGCTTCATTAATAAAATGCACTGAAAAGATATAGCTGTCTCAACAGCAATTTTGTCAGTTAAAATACAGTGATATAACTAGAGTTTCTACACTTCAGTGCTTCTCACGAGGGAGTGAAATGCTTATTAAGTAGTGTACATTATTCTCCCAATCTTCTTTTTATGTCTATTTTAAGCATTTGATTATTGCCTGGCTAATAATAGGTGTTTCTTTAGTCAAAGAACAGACTAGAGGAGATAGTATAAATTGTAGCATATAATTGTTCACTGACTGCCATTGATAATTCCTAGCTACTACTGTATGAAAATCTTCCTCTTGTGTTAGTAGCTAATTTATCATGTAATAGTAATTAAAGCTGTGGGAATCAGGAAAAACCCAGAGAGCAATTTTAGTCTATTTTATTTATTTATTTTAAAAAATATACAACGTTTGCTATATTCTTGAGTCTAGGCAAACCCACCTACAGTCAATGACAAGAAATGACACACAGAAATATATTTTGTTGGTCTGAATTCCATTGAAGAGGGGCCCAATAGGTCTAGTGCTAATAATTATTTTTGTGCAGATGGTAATATGTCAAGGAGGAAAATCTTAAAGGGAACTATGATTAAGCAACATGGAGTGATAAAAGACTATCTACCCACAGAAGGATCAGTGTATTCCAAGCAAGACTAGACTTTCCAGAAAATGCTAGTGAATGTGGAAAAACTGGAACACAAGTCTACTCTTAAAGTCTCATGGTATTCATTCAGAATGCATTCATGGACAATTATAAGAAAAATAGGAAGAACCAATCTCAGTCCTCTGAAAAGTATGTGGCTCATCCCTCTATACTCAAAGATTTCAACTAAGTTATTACGGATTTCTGACAATGAAATTGGAGACAATCTGACAAGTATGACAATGAGGAAAATTTTTCAGATACTTCTGTTTTTCTCTTCTAAAGAAAATAACTAAGGATATGTCTACACTACAGAGTTTTGTCAGAAAAACAGCCGTTTTTCTGACAAAACCTGAGTAATGTCCACACTGCAATCACATTCTTTCAATTATAAATGGAAAGAACAGAGGGACTTTTCTGGCGTTGGTAATCCTCTTTCTACGAGGAGGAAGCCTTTTTCCAAAAGAGCTCTTTTGGAAAAAGGCATGTATGGATGGGGAAGAGGGAGTTCTTTTGCAAGAAGAGGAAAAAGCACAGGTGCCCGGTGGCCATTCTGCTCAGAGTAATCACAGTTTACATGTGAGATAGTGTCAATTCAGTGTGGATGCTCTTCCGAAAAAGCAAATCACTTTTTCAATACGCTTTGGCAGTGTGGATGCTCTCTTTTAGAAAAAGTTTTTTTCAGAAGATCTCTTCCAGAAAAGCTTCTTCTGAAAGAAGTCTGCAGTCTAGACATAGCCTAATTCAGGAACTTATAAGGAAATAAGTAATTCATCTAACACCAGGATCATGTTGGTTGAAGGAGGTCCAGCATTGTGATTTTTGATACATGGAGTGTCAGAATATCTTGATGCACAAAGCAGTTTTGAACAGAAGCAGATGTAGATCTTTCCTTTTATGAGCAATCATAGATTTTCTATGCAAGTTCATAACATTTACTGTCTGCCACAGGTGCTCAAACCATCCTCCTTCTTGACTTCTCATCCCACCCACCCACCAAGGCCATATACACTGATTTTCCAATTCTGTGAGTTTTAGAAAACCCCTTCTATCTATTACTAATGTAACAGGCAGAGCAGGCAACAGAGCCAAATGGACTTCAGAACCAGTAAATCATTCTAGCCTTCTAAATCCTTTTTTTCCATATTAAGATTAAGATTAATGTGTCTCATCAGTGAAATGCCAACAGAAATGCTAATATAAAGAAGAACTTAGAGTGATCTGGTTTCCTTCTTTACCAGGAAGAGGGTGAGGGCATCATAAAAAAAAGCAGTCTGAAAAAGAGCTCTGTCTTTATCTTATTAAAGAAATTCATTTAATTATTTCATTAAATTAAAGTAAATTCATTTAATTTGAAAACCAAAGCAGATTGCAGTCCAAATGCATATCACCATTTGAATACATCTGTGGAATTCTTAGACTCCCTTTTTTAAATGGCCAGATAATTGCAAGATCTGTGTGTAATTGTTCTAGATGGCACATTTGAATTTTTTCTTCTGGGGCATGTCTACACTTGCACCCCAGTTCAAACTAGGGATGCAAATGCAGACATTTGAAATAGTCAATGAAGCAGGGATTTAAATATCCCGCGCTTCATTAGCATGATCTCGCCGGCATGTTTCACTTTCAAAACATCTGGCATTCGGAGTAACGCGCTGGCGAGATCGTGCTAATGAACCGCAAGATATTTAAATCCCCACTTCATTGACTATTTTGAATGCCTTCATTTGCATCCCTGGTCTGAACTAGGGTGCAAGTGTAGACATACCCTAAGTAGCTATCCTACTTGTGAAAGGTGTCAGATTCAGTCATGGAAACAGAAATCCTTTCATGTCACCTTTCATGTCACCCAGCATATACTGCCTGGGTACTGACTTCCTATATTGTACCACTCCTAATCTCTGGAGAATCTGCTAAGGGTGAGAGAGCAATTCAATCTAGGAATCTATTCAATCCATGGCCTCCTCCATGTCAATTTACCAGGGTGTTAATTATTATGTTGATGCCATTTGCAATATGGCTACTTGTCCTGAGACTACTAACTCAATTCATACAAGCCATTAGACAACTTTACAAGTTCATGCCCCTGCATTATTACTGGGCTAGATTTGAGCCCATGACCTAGTGCTGAAAGTCCTGTATCCCACTGCTAGTCCAACTCCTAAATCCTACATGCTCTGTCCCCCCTTTCAGATGTCCAAATCTGCACATTGCCACATCCATAAAAACTTGAAGAACTGATCTGAGTACAACGAGTAGTCCTCTGGCACCTTAGGGACTAACCAAAATATATAAAATCATGAACTTTCAGGGGCAAAACCTACTGCATCAGAAACCAAGAGATATATACTAGCAGAAGAAGCACCTGTCAACTGTAGGATCTATGTTAATGAGGCTAATTAAGTGGGCTTGATGTGTCCCATACATAGCTTTTGATGTGGAAATGCAGATGTTAAAAGCAGGAAAAATTGGCTTTGTAATGCACCAACCAGATAGTCTCTTTGTTCAAGCCCAGAATAATGGTGTCAAATCTGTAGATAAATTCCAGTTCTGCAGACTCGCTGGTTTGTAATAGGTTAGTGAAATTCCTTTGTAGAAGAATGGCTACTTTTAAATCCCTGATTGAGTGATCAGGCAGGTTAAAATGTTCCCCTACAGGTTTGTGTGTATTACCATTTCTGATGTCTCATTTGTATCCATTTATCCTCTGTTGTAGAGATTGTCCAGTTTGGCCAAAATACATAACAGAGGGGCATTGCTGGTACTTGATGGCATATACCACATTAGAGGATCTGCTTGTTGTTTAAAAATTAGGTAAACAATAAAGCACATGACCTTTATAAGGGACTAGAAATTTAGAGTCCCTGGAACTAGATTAGAGATTTGCAAAAACAGTTCATTAAAATTATTAATTCTAAACTATTCCTCTCCTTGAAAAGAACGTAATATGACAAAAAAATTACGTAAGATTTCCACTGAATGCAGCGATATGTGCAGTCCATGTTGTATAATAAATGAATATATGAAGATATACCTATCTCGTAGAACTGGAAGGGACCTTGAGAAGTCATTGAGTCCAGTCCCCTGCCCTCACAGCAGGACCAAGTACCATCTGACAGATTTGCCCAGATCCCTAAAAGGCTTCCTCAGGGATTGAGCTCACAACACTGGCTTTAGCAGGCCAATTCTTAAAACACTGAGCTACCCCTCCCCCCTATAAATATGGATGCCTAAAGTACAGCCAACGTGGACACTTACCTACTAATTTAACATGCTGATAGTGGTGTAAAATCTGTATGAATTTAGGAATCCAGGCTTGAAAATTGGGCCTATGATGATTCACTACATGGCTGGCCTGGAAAATG
Source organism: Pelodiscus sinensis (assembly GCF_052426305.1). Lineage (NCBI taxonomy): Eukaryota > Metazoa > Chordata > Testudines > Trionychidae > Pelodiscus > Pelodiscus sinensis. The sequence continues at coordinate 20,127,304 of NC_143063.1, read as the reverse complement.
CACCTCTTTTCACATGTGGGATGCAAGCTTTTGGAACTGCTTCCCTTACAGCCACCAGTCTTCCTTTGTTTTGAGAGTTTTATTTATTTACTTTTTTGTCAGTCACTTTGCCAATTGTTCACCTTCCATCAAGCACAGAAATAGCAGAACTGCTGGGTGGTGGTGATGGGTGAATGGAGCAGAAACGGCAATTCCCTCTAAAAGGAAGGAGTTGCTACAGTGGAAGAACAGAAAGGCCTTTTATTCTATGAAACAGGAAAAAAAAGAGCTCTTCACAGTGGAGATGAAAAAATATTGTATTTCAGTACTGGAAAGATCCTGTTCTTTCTACAGTGGCCATTTTTTCCATGGCACAATCTGCATAACCCCTAGCCTTTCAGAGATCTAGAAAATGACAAGAAATAGATGCACAATTATTTACATATATTTTTATTTTTAGAAATTATTTTATGATTGCAATAAATGTGTCAGACAAAGACATTCTATGGCATGATATTCAAATGAGGCAGTTAAGCTTTCATGCTAAGTACCTCAAGCATTTACATCTTTTATTCGGATGTTATTGGAATGGTAATATATATGAGGCTTTGACTTGTTGACTCTTATTTTTATTTATTACTTGTGTGGTGCTGCAAATATTCACAACACTCTACAACTGCTTAGAACAAAACAATCACCCTAAGAAGTTCACAATCTAAAAGGAATGAATCTGTACTATAGATAAATAAATGTTGGAGAATAATTCTAACAAATAATGTTTTTAATGAATTTCATCCTCTTTTCCTAATTGTGGCAAAGCTCTCAAAGCTAGTCATTTTAAAAATCATTTGTGAAATGTCTCCAATCCTTGTAGTACAGATCATTTGCAAATTCTGAATTGCAAACACTTGCCAACTGAAATCCAAAATCGATGCTGTATTGGTTATTTTTGTAAACTACACAGTATGTTTCTCATCCGTTCTTGGATAGTCTATGTAAGTAGCTAACAAAGCAAAAACTGCAAAATGTGAATTTGCTAATTAAAACAAATTTAAATTTTGGAATAATTAGAAAAGGCAGTCAGAGAACAGAAACAATATCACGAGACTTCCGACTATCAGAACTGGTTTATTTGCATTTAAAATTTGGATTTGTCAGGTCACAATGTGCTCATTCTTTAACCAACAAAAGCCAATTCAGAATTTTATAATAAAAATTACAACTCAAAATTCTATTTGGTCAATCATTTGAATATTAACTTACACTTTTCTCAAGTGTTCATGCAATTAAACTTTTCAACCAACCATATTAACACTAAAGTGTTAGCAATATTATTATTATTAGCAATAAAGTTGTGAGTTTTCAGAAGAGATTTAAAGAACCATAATGTTGTCTAATAGAAACATGTTGGAAGTACCCAGGAGCCAAAATTAGAATAATTTACCCTAATCTCTTCACTAAGAACTTTGGAACTGAATAATTTAAATGGCATCAGAATCTAAAATTACCTTGTTTGGATCTTACAAGCTGAACATATTACCAATGATTTGTTGTGAAACCTGAAGTATTCTAACATCTAACTCACCTCTGTCTGAAATAAAAATAGTTAAAAATAACGGGAGGCTTGTGTAGACACAAGGTAGCTATTTCGGGATACCTCTGGTATCCCGAAATAGCCATGCAGTGCAGACATACTGGATTTCAACAATTCTCCTCCTGTAGAGCTCCTTGGTTTCTCTTTAATGACTGTGGGAGAAAATATATTATCCACTCTGCCTCCTTTTATCACCTCACCCTTTCAGCTCCTTTTCTTGAGGATTTTCATGGTTTTTTTTCTTGTCTCAACTTTATGTCTCATGCAGGCTGTGAACAGAACTGAACAACCCCAAAGTTTTATGAAAGTTTCAACCATGATGCCTTATTGCCTGAAACTGAGAGCTTGGGGGTAAAATGTAAATAACAGGGTTATTTCTGGACAGTAGGTACCTACCCACAGTAAGGGGAGCCTTGAGCATTTTTTTTCTGAATGGGTCGGACCAACTAATTAATTACAATGGCTTGAGTAAAAACTTTCCAAAGGAGGAGTTCAAGCTAAGAATCAGCATAAAACCACCATGGAAACTGATGTTACTTAAATACTCTGGTGTATTCCAAATTTTAATGTTAATGAATCAAAGTACCCAAAAATGTACAACATATGTTGTTGTTTCAATCCAGGGGTTTTTCAAAACTCTGTTTTCTTTGATTGTGCTGCTACTTTAGCAGACTAAAAATTCCTCTCCCCCCTACTTTTACAAAGTTCCCCATCTAGCTGTGTCTTAAAACTGTCAAACATGCTTTACTGCTTCCAAATAAACACATCATTTTTGGCAGAATTAGTAGATGGGAAAGGTAGGAACATTGTTGTTTTAGGAGTTCATATAAAAAGCAAATTTTAATGTTTCAAAATTTAAGACTTTCCTTAAGTTTTAAAATACACCTATCCTCCCTTGACTCCATATGTGATGTTGTCAAAAGCATTATGAAGTGTCCCTTTGGAAAAGTAAAGCTGATTAATTAGAGTACGTCTCCATTGTAGGATTCAGCAGCTCTATAAATATTCATGGACTTTTCTTAAAGTACATAATTATTTTTTTTAAATGTTTTTAAAAGTTGAAATGATTTAATGGTGAGACATTCTTCTGAGCACATTCATTAGAATGTTTGTCGGTCAGAAGGCAGTACCCTTAGTATGTGCATTGAGGGTTGTACTGGAGCTCAACTGCTTTAATTGTGGGTATTTTTCAGGGAGGACTCCTTTGACATGGGCAACCTGCATAAAGGGGGAAAAGTATGGAAACTGAGGAGACATACAAAGAACAAGTTTTCAACCTCAGTCTCCTACCCAAACATTTCAAATTGGAAAATTGTGTTGTTTGTGGGAAAGCTAGTTCTCATTCTGCTTTCATATTAGCCTACCAGAGCTGGCATGACTCTTAGTATGCGCACCCTTTCACCTCCAGTTCACTGGGATGAATCAAGCACAGGGTAGTAACTTTCAGTTATTATGGGCATTTGATGGCATATTGTCCTTTGCATAACCACATGGAAACCAGTTACCAATGAACAATTCTACACATCACCAAAATGACCACTGGCACAACTAACTGGCATTCTTCTTAGTAATCTCAGCCAAAACTCAAGTGGCTGAAAGGGCTATATGGAAAGAGTTATCTTATCACTCCTAAAAGGGGCCTTTTCTTGTGAGGCACAGTAGAAGGACAGCGTGGGGTAGCTTTGAACCGCACATGCTAATTTTGAGACAGGATTTACTGACCAGCTAAACAGAAGCCTCCATTTTCAGGGCCAGATAAACAGAAAGCTTTAATCTAACAACTTTCTTGAACATTCACATTACACAATCAGTTTAATACTTTAGTCACATAAAGTGTCCTTCTAATCTTTCCCAAAATCTCACTGGCACACAAAACTCTTAGGAATCAGGAAATAAAGAAAATAAGGAAAATATTCAGTATAAATGTGCACTTGCACACTGAAATCTGAAAAAATTGGGGTCCTGTAAATTGTAAACATGAATCTAAACCAGAAAAAAAAATCCCCCAATCTCACAATGTATGCTTGTCTATAATCTAGGAAGCAATAATTCAGCATTCTCCAATCTATATATAAATAGCATGCCATCTGTAATTTGGCCTCCAATATCTGACCAACCTTTGTTCATCCACAGACAAAAACAGGCATCTCTAATTTTCTCACCAATCACTGCAATTCTTTACTTACCAACCAATAATTCTGCCATCTCTAATTCACCAATAAATAATTCTGCACTCTCAAATTTATTAACCGATAATGTGACCAATTTGCTGACCAATGATTGTGTCAACTGGTAATAGTGCCCCTAGCGAACAGCAATTTACTAAGCAATATTTGGAGCTTTCCCCTTTAGCAATAAAGAACTTTAGTGATCTTAGATTCAGTGCTCATTACACTGTCCTAAAACTCTTTAATGCTGATACTAAGTCTTTTACAAAGTATTTGCTTTCTGTCTGAATATGCTGTTTATCCACATTAACTGTTTAGGAACTCCTCAGAACTCTTGGGCATTTCTGTGAGTTGGAATATTATTATCCTTATTAGGAAATTAGCATTTGAGAGGAACAAGCCTCTCCCAATCCCCAGCAGTTTCTCAGCACATTTCAAATTTCTCCACCAGCGTTCTTGCCATCATGCAGGGAGAATTGGCTGAGATCCCACAATATTGAACAGAGTGTGTTGGTGAAGGACTGTCACAGTTAGCCAACTGTGTCATCCCAGTGACCTTACCACCCAGGTTGATCCTGCCAGGCAAAGAGTGGAGCAAGACGAGTTCACATATAAAGCAGAAGTGATTAATTTTGCTAGTCGAACTCCACCGGCCCTTGGTATGAGTGAAAGCACAGATCTTGAAACATTTTTAATGAAATAATAATGGCACTTATAGGCTAATTTCATTTGCAAGACACTTTACCTATGATACTTATTAATCCTTGCTAACGCCCTCATAAAGTGTCAAGCCCTGTAATCTCCATTTTACAGAGGGAAAATCTAAGCAGAGAGTTAAGGGCACCGATGGAGTGACTTTCAGTGATGAGATTATAATAAAAGAATGTCTGGCTCTCAATTCAGTGCTCCAACAGCAACCTCAGAAAATTTACCTCAGAAAAATGCAAAATTCAACAAATGATCAATGGTGATTTCCCAGTGATTCCCTAATTTTTGTAATGGTATAGGACAACACATTTCTGAAGGACTAAATTATGACTTTTGGCACAACTTCAGGTAAAGGAGGGGACATAAAATGGATGACCACACAATTTAGTCCTAAGAAGCAATGAGACGGGGGGAAGCGCAGAAGTGAACTGATTCCATGGAGACTGGCTGAGATCTGATTGACAAGGGGAGCTGCTTCTCATCTCTAGCCCAGGGTAGGGGCCTCATCCATTTCTCCCTTTCACATCTCCCTTTCAGCTTCTCCTCTCTCTGTCTCTCCCCACTCTGGACCCCTGCCTGTCCCATTGCTCTTAGTCCCCCACGTGCCCAGTATTTGAAGTTATTCCTCCCCTACCCTTGAGAGAAGCACCCGGCTCTTCTACGCATTCACATACTGAGGTTGGGGGGCAGCTACAGTGGAGTCTCTTGACTTTTCTCTTCCCGGGCAACGAGGAGAACTAGCAAGCTAGATTAACGAGAGAAGGGGAAAGAGCTTCAGATGAAGCACAGTAAGTAAGGGTGGCCTCCTCTCCTATGAAAAAGGTGCTGGTTGGAGAGAGCCCTGAACTTCTGGCCTCCATTTGCTCCCTCCTCACTTCTCCCATCCCATCAAAGTGGTATGCATTGAGCAATACCTTTCCCTTCACTTTCCCCCTACCTGAAATGCCTTGTGACAGAGGCAGGGGCAGACTGACACTCTGATTGGCTGTGCTTGCTTAGGAGGCAGAAGATAGAGAAGGGCAACCAATCAGGCCAAGATACCCCAGAGGTTGGAGGCTTGCTGTTTGCAGTTCTGCAGTTCAGGGATTAGACTGATCACCCTATGTAGCCAGACAGAGTTTGATTCACAGGAGACTCAAGTTTATTTCCTGGACTCTCTCATTAGTGCTGAATCAGTGTCACAATTTGCATTTACCAAAATCCTCCTTTGGGGATACACAAGAAATTCCAACAACAATTTATTAATGTTACTGATCAAGACTTTAATTAAAAGTTTAAAAAATATGAGAAAATTCCAGCTGTTGCTACCCTACAAAGAAAAGTCAGAAAAAGATAAGCAAATTGAGAACCACAATTTTCTTTCGGAAGAGGCTTTCCCAAAATTTGGCACGTCTACACGGTGCCAAATTTCAGAAAAACCTCCTCTTTCAGCATATCCCTTCTTCCTTGTACAATGAGGTTTACAGGGATGGCGAAAAAACACATCCACTTTTCCAATTTTTTTTTTTCGGAAAAGCGGACGCATTCCTTGAATGTGGCATAGCTTTTCCAGGATACCTCCACTATCCCGGAAAAGAGCTGCACTGTAGATGTAGCCTTCCCTTCCCCAACAAATTGTTTCTCAAAAGAAGTGTGTGACACTACATCCCATATTCTTCATAAAGATGTGGTTATAATATGTTTATGGCATAACTAAGATGTATTTTATGCAAGATGACTCGTGAGAGATCATTGGAAAAATCAGGATTTATTGAATATGATTATTCTACTTGTATGTATGTATCATTCTGGTATCTGAAGTTAAGAGTATTGTCTATGCATCTATTACAAATATATTTACACCTGGAACGCCTCCTAGACAGAATGCAAACAGTCTGGATATGGTTGGGTGTACATGTATGAGAGGGAAAAATTATGTGAGAAGGTACATGTGTGTATATAAAGCATCTAGTTGGTTGTAAAAGATTCAGGAGGCACAAACACTAATGCATGTGGGCTACTAAATTTTTGCCAGGGCTGGTAAATTTTCTGCATTACAGGATTATTGACTTTCCTCAATACATAGGATATTATATATAGCCCACTGTGCTACCCTTACACAGGTTAATTCTTTTATCCATTTCAAACACAGTCAATCAATACCAGTGATAAGGTAGCTTGTGAAATTGCCTGGAAAACACATCCACAAAGTAAACCCAATACAATGGGCTGTCTATGTGACTTAAAGCTTAGCATACCATTGAAAATCACTAATGGAACACTGTGCAGTTTGTTCATGCTATGAGCAGTCAAGAATCATGCATAATGTAATAGTGCATCTGGTAAAGCAGTGCACACAAGCTAATTTAATCTTGTTTTAAACTAGACATAAGGAATTAATCTTTGAAGTGGTCCCTGATGTGATTCTCCTTGGTCCTTAATATGCCCAGAATCCTTCCATTTCCCTATTTACAGTACTGCACAGGAGCTTATTTAAATATTATATTTATGCTTAAAGTATATTAGCTGAAAAATGCCTGTGACTAAATGATCATATATCAGATTAATGGTGAAATGCCCAAATGACTGACCCAGTCTAGACGCTGTGCTTTGTGCTCTCATGTGCAACACCTAAGCTCAGTGTTCAGTTTCTGCCTCTACTGTAGTAGTGCCCATAGACCAAACTTTTCTAAAAGAACAGTGTGTGTGTGTTCTCTCTCTCTGTATGTGTGCATATTATATATACAATATATGCATGCTTATGTTAGTCAGATGTGACTGTGCTGGTGTGGAAATTAAACAAAGAGCGCTCTTGAAAATCAAGAGAGTATTTTATATGAAGTGCAATAAAATATTTGTTCTTTTAATTAGCCTTATGACCAATAATGTGAGACACTACCATGCCTACTTCTGATGGTGGGGTAGATCAATGAACAAGGTGCCCATTGAGTCTATATTTAGAAATAGATAGCTCTCTCTCTCTCTCTCTGTTTGGTATAGTTGTGTTTAAACACTGTAGCAAGTGATAAACATCGTTTTGCATATGATTACAATAACTTGTCTGGGGCATTGAAAGCCAATGTGTGATCAGGTCCAGAGCTGTGCTAAACCTCTATGCTTTCACTTCCCAGGAGGTTTGTTGAATATTGAAGCAATGCAGATTTCCCCTTCACCCAAATTTCAGACAAATCCCCTATACTCCATCAGAACCACGTTTCACACTGACATAAAAACCAAACATATTGCATGGTCCTTATGGGAAACTATAAATCAACCCAGGTACTTTTGAAACTAGGCCCAGGATCACTTGAAAAGGTTATGAAGTTATGATGGGATTGCATGCACTATTCTTTGTCACAATACTTAGTTTTGCTAGAGCTTTAAAAAGAAATTAACTCTAAGAGATTCAAGATCAAATACCTCCTTCTGATCTACTGTAACCCCATAAGTAGTAGGTAGAAAAATATTGTGTGTCAGACTCCCTCATCTGTGTTCACATGCCCACTAGTAACCAGAGAGTGGCATTTCTAACTCCACCCAGCTCATACTTAACATGCATTAATATTATTAATTTATGCAGTTTCCAAACACTCGGGGATGTTTCTTGCTTCAAGGAACTCACAACTAGGATCAAGTAGAGGAAGGAGGGTGGAAAGGGAACAGGAACAACAATAGTCAAGTTACATACAAATCAACATGATTCATTGTAAGCAGCAGCAGATCTTTATGAGAGACTTAAATGTGAACAGAATGTTAGCACAAAATGACTTGATAAACATCCCTATGTTATGGTTTATGTGAAAAACTTCACGAACAGTAGAAATCAGGCTTGATTTAAACTTATTAATCCATAAATTTGTCTTTTTCAGTCTCTTATAATTAAACTATTTTATTGCTTGTTTTAAATGCATCTTAATAAATAACATGAGTAATAAAATCTCTCTCTCTCCGTGTATATTGTTCTATGAGACACACATATGCACATGTGCATACAGGTAGACTACTCTACAAGGCTCTCATGCCACTCTACTCCAGAGGTGTTATGTAATTTTAGTTTCCAACAGTAGTTCATGATAATGTTTGAAATTACATAAAAAGAATTGCATTGAAAATTAGATGTTGAAACTGTGCTAGGTCTAGGCTGCAAAGCCTCACAATGGCCATAAAAAGAATAGTTTAAGTAAACAATATGCTGGTTTATAAGAAAATAAAAAAGAAAAATCAATCTATGCCAAGCCCAGTAAAAATGTATTATTAGGGTGTCCAGGAAATTATAGCTTGTGTCCATTAGTCCTTTCAGGGTTAATATTGATGCAGATATTATTTCTATCCACGGTACCATTTATTTGAAATATTATGACTGGGAGTAGCTGCAGCAGTGAATCAAATCAATTGATAGAGCAGTTAGCCCTGCAGTCAAGGCTGCCTTTATACTGTGCAGCAAGCATGAAATATTATGGAGATTGTTCTTTAAAGTGATCACTTTATCATCATTTGTCTGCAGCCCAGGCTATTCCTTCCTGCCTCACTTCCCTGTTGGGTTAGAGCTGTCATAACTCAATCAGCCGTATAATGCTGTTCATAGCACCTCCGTACCAGGTACTGAACCTGTCAAGGGCCACTGAGGGAATTATACTTATCCATTCTGACAGCTAGCAACGCCACTCTGATATTTATGTCAGTTTATATATGTATGATATGTATTTCTTAAATGTAATTAGAAGCCTGTTTGTGTGTGATATATCTGAATTGCCCAGAGCTGCCCATGATTAAGACATTGATTTCTAACCTTGTGCATTACTGGAGAAGAGAATATGACAAGCTTCATCACTCAAGGGGTGCAGCTAACCTCTTCTGTCCACATACATCATATGCAATTGTCACAATTGTTTAGGTGTCCAGCAGAGCTGACTGCAAAGCAACTGTTACCGTAGTTGGCTAAATAAACTAAAAGTCTGTAGAAACAAATAGCCCGTCCCCCGTCTCTCCTCTCCTCCCCCCGAGCATCGGCACTTCACAATTGGGTTACCAGGACCAGCCTTCAGATGGAGAGAGCATCGCAAGAAGGATGGTTGTACTACATGTGTTGGTTGTGAAATACTGTGAAATCTTATGTGTTTACGGGTAACATATTGGAGCAAGCAGGTCATAGATATCAATGAGACAGCAGCACGTCCACAGATTTACAACATGCCAAACCATAGAAGACATGTTTTCTGTCAGCTAGAAAAAGAATGAAAACCATTAACCGCCAAAACACAGAAATCCAGTCAGAGCCTCCAGTTTCTTGCCTATGATTAAGGCTCAGATGGTCATATTACATGATCTGTGGTATTACTGATTAGCCTCGTGGATTTCCTTTCCCAATAATTTAATATCCCAACTGGTTTAGGGAAAATATCCTCTCACAGCAAATACCTAGCTCATATATAACACTTTCCACCAGTAGATCTCAGAGCCCCACACAGTCTTTATGTATTTATCTTTACAGCACTCTTGTGATTACAGCCATTTTACAGGGGAATAGAGGCACTGAAAGGATAAGACCCAAATCCACAAAGGGACTCAGGCAGTGCAGTGCCTAACTTTTAGGTACCTAGAAATATGGGAAACAATGTGATTCACAAAGCCTGACGTAGATACTTAGGCTCCCTATACAATGAAAGGGCAGAGATAGGGGTCTTAGAATTCTACAAAACGTAGCATGCTGGAGCACAACAACACTCCTGATTGGTCCACTCCCACTACTTGAACTAAGGGGAGGAGGAGGAAGCTATCTGTACAACTGGACTTAACCTTGCCTCAGACTGCTCCCTTCTGATCTCCAATTTTCTTGACTTAGCCAGATTCCTGAAATCTGACAGTCCCTGATCTTCTTGTTCTGAACTCCTTCTGGCAGACCTGGCCCCTGGCCCTGCACTAACCACTAAGTCTAGCCACCTACATTTGGCCTTGGCACTAAGCACTTGTGTGGATCCTGGTCTAAGTGACTTGCATAAGCTCATCCAGGCTGTCTTTGGCATACAAGGGAATTGGCCCTGGCTCTTTCAAGCCTGAGGATGGTGTCCTAATCACTGAACCACCCTACCAATCATTCATGCGCTTACAGAATCAACTTTAAGATTGCAGAATGTTTCGTTCTCCATTTCTGATTTCTAACTGGGACAATGAAATTTCCAATCCAGTTTTGCTGACTCAGAAGAGAAGAATTGTGCACTCTGCAATTGAATATCAACTAACATCAATTACTTCAACAATTTGTCTCTCTGAACTCACTTGGGCTATGACTACACTAGCGCGATCTTGTGCCAGAAATATGCAAATGAGGCTAAGCATGGAATATCACCAAGCCTCATTTGCATATCTAATGAGCCGCAGTTTTTGCAGAAGGAGCTCTTGCACCAGAAGGAGCGTCTATACTACCCCTTCTTGCGCAAGAAAAACCCTCTTGTGCAATGCTGTTATTCCTGAAAATAATCAGCGCAATGGCATTGCACGAGAGGGTTTTTCTTGCGCAAGAAGGGGCAGTGTAGATGCTCCTTCTGGCACAAGAGCCTTTTCCGCAAAATGGCGGCTCATTAGATATGCAAATGAGACATGACGATATTCCACACTTAGCCTCATTTGCACATTTCTGGTGCAAGATCACGCCAGTGTAGACATAGCCTTGGAGTGTAAATCAGAACTAGAATTTTGGCCCATGAATTTAAGATTGTTTGGAAAGGCTTCAAAAAACACAGGAAGCAAAGCCAAACTCCAAACTTTTTCACCTATCATGAAGTACCTCTGTTTCTGAAGATCGATATTCTAAAGGAAACTGCAAAGCATTGTTATTTGGGGATTGAATCAAAGCCCTTCGTATCTTAAAGCTGATAGCATTTCATACTGTTCTAGATAGCCAAAAGCCACATATCATTATTAGAAGGAAAAGGACTGATGTTTCAAAATTAGGATAATGGTGGGCAAAGGGAATCTATTATTTGGAGGCACGAGACTGAAGCTAGGTGATCCCACACTGAGTTTTTGTATTTGCTGTTCCAAATCTCTCTCTCAAGAAAAAATGCCTTTCCTCTGCTTAAAGGTTATAAATTAGAGTAGTCTGAAATATTTGCAGTGCACCTTTAAAAGGTATTAAAACTCACTTAGTTTCAAGTTTGCTACAAACTGAAAGATTAGCTCAGAAGTATTGGAAAGTTTGCAAATCATTCTATGGCGCTTTACCTTTGGCAATTTTTGGCGGTACAACCTTTCCCCTGGGCAAAACAATCCTTTTTGTAATGCTTCATGCAAAATTAGGTGAAACTGTGCTACTGACTGAATTTCACTGTGAATTTTGGGGATCTGAAATGGAAGCAACATGAAATTCAGGAGGTGCAAATCCATGTCACACTCTCCTGATCCTTCTCAGTCTAAAACCACAGAAGTCTGCACAGCTCTGTTATTAAAGATAGACGGTTATGTCCAGATTAAAAGGATTTTTACTCTGTTTGCATGGATTGTGTATTACACTCCTGCCAGGCAATTTCCCTGTAAACTTTTGGGTTTATTTTCTGAGATACTCCATGCCTTGGCCATTGCTGGTGATTTTCTTACCAACAGGGCAAAAAGTTACCAAGACAAATTTTCCTTATTTACATGAAATCTCAGATGAATTCTCTAATGTGGTCGCATTTCCCCACATTTAGGCTAGGTTAAAAACCTAAAAACATAAGCTAAAAACAACAGAAAAGTCCTACCAGTTCTTGACTCTGAAAGGCCAGATACTCACTATGACTTCAGTTTGCCTACATCAATTTATACCGGCTGAGGATTTGGCCATTAGGAAATTGCCAGATCAGTCAGGTGCATAATCCCACAAGTTACAGCTACCCTTGGTAACACTCAGAGACCAAATACTTACACAGACCATCGTTCTAACTGACATTCACCTCAGTAGCAGCATGGGGCAAGCTATACAATTACTATCAGTAGCTCTCAAGACATAAATGGGTTTTACTTCTATATATTTCATTATACTAGTCCTTCTTTCTGCTATTATTTTCTTGACTAAATACAGAGTACCTGATTCAGCCAGAGGAAGGAACACCTCACGGCTCTTTGACAGTAAGCTTTGTGTCTCTTACAATATCCCAGAGTAAGGATACATGCCAGGATCTTGTTAGCTACTCTGTGTCTATTGTCTTTTTATGGGGGTGGAAAATGCTCTCTTTCCAGACTACTGAATGCTTCCTGACCTTCTGCAATAGTAGTTCCAACTTTTAAGCAACAAGATTTTCCTGGTATTGTCATGCAAAGACAGGGATTACCTGGACTCTGAGCTAGGCTGGTGTGCATTGCCTTGAAGCCTGCAGAATTTACTGCTGGATCCCACATCACTTTACAAGTCAGCAATGAATCACTTAAACCAACAATGCACTGCAGTCACCGCTAGGGGAACACATGGCAGCTGTTTAATAGCTTGGAGCAACAATTTGGGCTGGAAAGTGAAGAGAAATTTTGTATCTAATGATGGGAAAATAATATTTGTTGCATGTTTAATAATTAAATTAGTCACATAATTTGATTACTATCACTTGACTAATTGAATACAATTAACATTGCCTGGAGGAGATAGTAAACAGAAAAATGTAATTGTCTAAGCTGGAACTGGCCAGAACAGTAAAGTTAACAGAAAGTGTCCTGATACAATTTAATGAATATTGTGCTCAGAACTCCAGTTTTACATCTCACGCCTGACATGGCTTCTCTAAAGCATGGTGTCTCTTAACTCCATATGTGTGAACTGGTTTGGTCCCCCTGCAGAGCAGAGAGCCCACAAGCTCATTTTCAGTAAACCCTGGCTTTTCCTGAGATGTCTCCCATGCAAATAATGACCAACATTACCAGGCTTCCCACAGGAGATCAAACAATTGCAGGTCAATTGTTAGGTTAAGATGGTATATTTTTGCTGTGCAATAAACAACACTGAGGCATTTTATATTTTCAAAGCATTGTGCAAACATTAGCAAACTGAACATAGTATGGTAAGATTATTACACCCATTTTTTTCTGAGGAGACAGAAAGAGCTAGGGGTATGTCTACACTACAAAGTTAGTTCGAACTAACGGACGTTAGTTCGAACTAACTTTAATAGGTGCTACACTAGCGCTCCGCTAGTTCGAATTTGAATCGAACTAGGGGAGCGCTTAGTTCGAACTAGGTAAACCTCATTTTACGAGGACTAACGCCTAGTTCGAACTAGCTAGTTCGAACTAAGGGCTGTGTAGCCCTTTAGTTCGAACTAGTGGGAGGCTAGCCCTTCCCAGGTTCCCCCTGGTGGCCTCTCTGGGCACAACCAGGAAAACTCTTCTCCTCTCCCCCAGCCCCGGGCCCTTAAAGGGGTAGACTCTGGCCAGACGGCACTGGAGTCAGCCAGCCCTGCCAGGAGTCTCTGCCCCGAACCAGTGGCCCCACCATGAGCCAGGCAGCCAGTGGGAGTGACATGTCCCCTGCCCAGTCCCCCAGCACCCAGGGGCCAGCCAGGGGCCGTAGACGGCGCGCGGCCTCCTGGACTAGTGCGGAGGTCATGGACCTCATTGAGGTTTGGGGGCAGGCCCCCAACGTCCATGATCTCCGCACTAGGAGGAGGAATGCGGCCGTCTATGGGCGCATAGCAGCCGCCATGGCCACCAGGGGACACAGGCGCACCCAGGAGCAGGTGCGCATTAAAATTAAAAAGCTGCGCCAGGCGTACGCCAGGGCCACCAGGGGTGGCGCCACAGCAGGGGCTGCCACCTGCCCCTACTTCTCTGCCCTCAACCGACTCTTGGGGGGCAGGGCGGTCCGTGCCAGCCTGGGGGACAGCGAGCCGGGACTGGAGGGCCCTGACCCGGGCACACCGGAGGGGCCACCGCAGGATGTCCCAGCACCGGAGTCGGCAGGGTCGTCCAGGGAGACCGTACCAGGTAAGTAGTTTGAATTAAGTAGTTCGGGGGGGGAGGTGGCAGGGAGACCAGGGACCGCGCGCGTGGGCCATGCCTTCCACGGATCACGCAGACACCTGTGCACGTGCGAGCACATGCCATGCCACCCTTGGTCAGGTGGCTCCAGCTGCGTGACACCCAGGGGCCATGGCCCAATAGGCACGTGCTTGTGCAAAGAGACGTGACATGCTCCCGACCCCGGGGCAGGACCCAGCAGGATGATTTCCCTTCACATGTCCCCTCTACACGGAGGCAGGGGACATCTCCCCTTTCCCCCCACCGCCCCGGCCACACTATACATGGCACAGGGACATGGGTGCGGTCTTGGGGCAGCTTCCAGTCCCGGGGAGAGCCAGACATCCTGACCATGGCCTCTGTACAAGCACAGCGGCTGTGACGGTGCAGGACATGGTCACCCTCACGTTGCGGAGTTGGGGAGGGGGCTGGGCATCATCCTCTGCGTCCCCAGGGAGAACTGACCCCTTCTCTTCTTTCTCTACAGCTGCACCAGCTGCTCGTGCAGGGCGCACCACCCCGCCTGGGACATGCTCCCGCACCCGCGGCCTGCTCCGGACTGCCAGCACGGAGCAGGAATACTGGGACCAGCACCTTGGGGCCCTGCAAGCCGTGCACCGCACACTGCGGTCATGGATGCAGGAAGACCTGCAGGTCCGCCACGAGCTGCTGTCTGAGGTCCGAGGGCTGAGCACCAACCTGCAGCTCCTGCTGCAGAGCATGGTGCCCCGTGCTGATCCTGCACCAGCTGTCCCCCCAACTGCTGTCCCTCCTCCCACTCCTGCTCCCCCTCCCACCTCTCCCTCCTCAACCCCCACAACCTCTTCCTCAATGTCCACACCCCCCACCTCAACCTCCGCACCCTCCACCCCATCGCCCCGGGGACGCCGAGGCCCCCTCCCTCGCTGTACTGGGAGGCGGTCGGCCCGGCGAGACCCCCACCCCTGATCCTTCAGTTTCCCCACCCCCTCCTTTCCCTTGCTTCCCCCTTTCAGCTCCCTCCTCCCAGTTTTCCCCCTCCCCTCTCCCAGCCTCTCTCTTCCCCTCTCCCACCTCCTTTTCCCAGTTTCCCCGAGTTTTGTTAAATAAACAGAGTTTCTATTTTTGAACACATGTGTCCTTTATTTTGTACATCAATAAGAAGGGGGGCTAGGGAAGGGTAAGTGGAAGGAGGTGAGGGAGGAATGGGGCACGAGCCCCCGATGGGGAGGACTGGGCTGGCTCTGCGGGTTCTGGGGGTGGAAGCTCTCCTGCAGCCCCCCGATTGTCCCCTCTCCCCAGATGGCAGCATGCGGCAAGTGCAGCCGGTCTGATGGCCGAGTGGTGTGATGTGCCCAGTGTGGGTACTTCGGGCACTCCAAGCCAGGACTGGTTTGTAAGCGGGGCACCCCTGAGAACTGTCTGTCCGGGGTGGGGGTCGGGACCCTTTAAGCGCAGCCCTCGGCTAGCCTGAGACAGCATCTCCACGCTCTAAGTCCTCCTCTGATGCCCTGCCAGCACTGCTTCCGGCCATCCTTAAGCCCTGTTCAGAGTCCACTCAATGTGGACTTGCTAGTTCGAATTAGCAAAACGCTAGTTCGAACTAGTTTTTAGTTCTAGATGCGTTAGTTCGAACTAGCTTAGTTCGAATTAACTAATTCGAACTAAGTTAGTTCGAACTAGCGCTGTAGTGTAGACGTACCCTAGGTGACTTGGCCAAAATCACACACAGCAAGTCAGATGACCTATCTGGAATTAGAACTCAGGAATACATGATTCCCTGTCCTGTGCTCATTCAGGCAGATTATAATGTCTTGCACACATGGCCATCAGGAGCTATTTCTCATGCAACAGCTGAAAACAGCATTGCCAGTTTGACAAAGGCCCAAGCCAGAACCACATACTCAAACCAAAAGAACTTTAAGCATAAATGAGAGCACAATGAGTACTCCTCTGGTTTTGCATTTGCAAAACAAAATATTACCCCCAAGGTTTTGCAAAACTGAAGAAAATAAATCACGCCTGCTCCCCCTCAGTAGGGAAAACTGCTAAATCTGGGGAACCAGAGATCATCTAGCAGCTGATATCATTCTTCTTGCTACCCTAAGCCCCTGCAATCTCCTGATTACAGCAGTGTAGACAATGTAGGGAGACAATGTGAGGTACATTAGGGTGAACTTTACAGATGGGCCACAAATGTAGCAAGACACAAGAAGGAAGACATTTTGTGACTGTGCAGCCCATGGGAAACTGAGCTTGTGCCTGAAGAGCCATTGGACAAGTCTTATTCATTGTTTGGGGGCTGCAAGGATTGCATCAGAAATTTAAAAAATAAATGGTCCAGAGGGTGCAACTGGTCCTTGTATAGATTCTTCTGCAGATTGGCATGGGAAAGGGCCATATTGCTAGTGAATTTCACGAGTTTTTATACTGGGTATTTATTGAGGGACAGTTTGCATGGAAATTTGATGCCTGTTTATTATGAAAACTGCTGGCAAAAT
The DNA here is from genome assembly GCF_052426305.1 of Pelodiscus sinensis. Classification (NCBI taxonomy): domain Eukaryota; kingdom Metazoa; phylum Chordata; order Testudines; family Trionychidae; genus Pelodiscus; species Pelodiscus sinensis. Next base: position 20,110,418 of record NC_143063.1, on the reverse strand, counting down.
AAGAAATTCAGCATTATGCTAGAACTGTACACACTGATTTTCCATCACATTTACCAACTTTTGATGTAATAGTCTTGTAATAAAACATGAGTGACACAGACATTGCAGTAACATAGTATCCATTAGCTAATATGTAAATATAATGAAACACCTCTGGAAATATACTTAAGCTGTAGGCACCGCCACTAATGCAATATTCATTATTTTTAAAGACTATATATAACTCTCTGCTTCTTCCCTCCTTTCCCCTGCTATTCCCTTCCTTATGATGGCTTAGTTTAAGGTGGACTCTTCTTTTCTTGTTCCTGTGGAAGGCTCTATTCATAAACCTGTTTTTTTCCCCCTAGAGACAAATCTGAATGGAAAAAGCTCTTATCTACGTTAAGATGTTTAAATGTTCTGGGGACATATAGATTTGCCAATCCACTTCAACCCATGTTAAAAAAAACAGAAACTGGATGTGAAATTCAGATAAAAGGTTTGAATGTTTAACCCCCAAAGCATGGGGACTCCCATTCAGGGGATTATATTTCCCTGCCTGGCCTAATAGACGGGGCACTGGATTGGGTCTCAGGAGAAGGCCCCCCAGTGCTGGGTTGGGGCTAAAGAAAGCAGTTGCCCCAGGTCCTGGCAATTCAGCAGCTGTGGTAGTGGCTGGAGTTCTGGGCCCTTTTGAATTGCTGCTGGAGTGCCATTCTGTGCGGCTCTGAGGACTCGGCGGGCTCAGGGCTGGCTGCTTCGCACCCTGCCCATTCTGCCCAAGGCTCCACCCCTTCCAGAGACATGGAACTGGGGTCGGTGGAAGTAGTCAGTCCTACTGATCAGGACTTGAAGGCCAGGACTCCAAGCTCTGCTAATTGCCTGCTAGGTGACCCTGGGCGTGTCTCTGTCCCTCAGGCTATGTGTGACGGGGTGAGTCAACCCCGCCACTATCCACCACAAGCGGACAGGGGTGCTGCGGGAGTGCGCGCGGACACGGCCCAGGCGGCGGCAAGGCAGGCGCCGCCAGACACTCACGGGGAAGGGGCGGCCTGGCATGGTGCGGAAATACGGTGGGCGGAGGCGGCTGGGGCATTCCGGCCGCACCCGGGACCGGCCGCGAGGGATGATGTCACTGGTGTGATGGGTGCCAGGAGGGACGTCACCGGTGCGCCGAGCATGAGGGATGACGTCACCAGTGTGACGGACGCCGAGAGAAGGAGGACACCCGCTGAAGGGAGGGAGACAACGGGGATAAAAAAGGGACGGTGGAGGCGCAAGGGGAGGCAGGTGAACGCAGAGTAGATACGGAGTCCAGGGGAATGGAGGAGGAGTAAGGGTTTTCTCCGAGGAAGGAGGAGTCCGGTGGCAGGGTTGAATGTTGGCCCAGGGTAGGGTCGTGGAGCCCGAGAGTGGGTGCATTTAGGGGTACGCCCCCACCCACTACCACTGGGAACATGGTTCCCAGTTTCAGGGCCCTGGGCCGGGGTCTGCGAGAGTGGGTGGGCCCGGATCCCCCTCCCTGCCACCGGCAGGTGTTTGTAACGCAACTTGAGAAGGCAAAGATCTGCTCCTTGTGAGCCTTGCAATTGACACAGGGTAGAGTGCACCTCGAAGCAGTCGGGGCACACTAGATGCCATAAACTAACGGGGTGTGGGTACCGAATAAATCAGGACTTGTAACACTATGTCTCCAGAGGTTTTCCAGTATGCCGGAGGTAACACTTCTGCTCTTCCGCTTTTTTTGGCAGAAGAGCAGACATGCTCTTTGGGAAGCTCAGTCTTCCTCCTTCCATGAGGAAGAAGGGCACTTCCAAAAGAGGAGGATTTTCCAAAATTTGGTCCAGTGTAGATGGGCCAAATTTTGGAAAAGCGTCTTCTGACAAAACTATTCAAAAAAGGTACGCAAATTGCAAAGTGCAATTTGCATAACTTTTTCTGATAAAGCATTGTAGTCTAGACATAGCCTCATTTATTCCATCTGAAAAATGGGGATACTAATCTCTATCACTTTGAGCTGTACTAATGAATAGGACAATAAGAGATAAGAATTATCAGTCTCGTAGTCTGCTTTTCTTGTGTATAACTGAACTGCATTACTATTAAAACAGTTGCCTTAATATTTGTAACATAAAAAACTTAAAAATAAAATGGCTAATAAAATGTCATATTAGCAGAGTTTGTCTCTATTTCCTGGCACATGTGTGAGGGAAGAGAGAGTATACCAACTGGGTCTTCCCAGGCCCAGAAGTCATCACCAGGTGTCGTGGCTCTGGGGTATGCTTTTGATCAACAGTCAACTCTACTGGCACTTTACATTACAATCAAAATTTAAAAATAAGTTCAGCTGCTGCTCTAGATACCTGTCAAAATGTCAGCCAGCAAGATATTGTATGAACTTGGCCCTACAGTATCTAATCTTAAATGATGTACCTGTAACCTCTGCTACCCAAATTACCTTCCCCGCTGAAGGGGATGCAACGGAGGTTCATTTTTATGAAAATGAAATCACATTGACCCTTTCCATCTCTACAGCTGAATTAATCCAGACCATCCCAGCTGTTTTCCTCTGGCATAAAACCTAATCAATAATGGGCCAATAAAAGGGCTAATTCACAGTGGAGTAAAGCTCAATGAAACAAGATTCAAGCCCTTCCTTTGTTATCTGTTCTTATCCATGCAGAGGTTAACCTAATTAACTCTGAAATAAAGACATGGCAACTTAAAGAGACCTGAAGGCCTGGTGCAAGCCCCAGGATTGGGGCAGACCTAGTAGCAACGTACCATCTGGCAGTGGACAGAGCAAATCCACAGCTGGTAACAGTTTTCTATTTTGCGGGGATGCGTCTATACTTCAGGCTCCTTTTGGCAGTGCAAAGCTTACATGAAGCCCACCATACCTGTGAGCAGGCCCACTGTGGCTATGTCTAGATTGCCGCTTTTTATTGGAAAAAAGTACGCAAAGGGTATGTCTACACTACAGAGTTTTGTCGGAAAAACTTGACAAAACTTGAGGAACATCCACACTGCAATTGCATTCTTCCGCAAGAAAATCAAAAGAACAGAGGGTTTTTTTTGGCATTGGTTGTCCTTATTCTACGAGGAAAAAGCCTTTTTGTGAAAGATCTCTTTTACAAAAAGGCATGTGTGGACAGGGAAGAGGGAGTTCTTTCAGAAGAGGAAAGAGGAAAAAGCACAGGTGCCCTGGTGGCCATTCCATCCATAGTAATCACAGCTTACATGTGAGAGAACGTCCATTCAGTCTGGACACTCTCTTTCGAAAAAGCAGATTGTTATATCACACTGCTAAAGTGCATCAAAAAAGCACTTTAGATGAAGCCAAACTGTGCTCTGCCATTTGCGTACCTTTTTCTGATTGTTTTTTTGGAAGATCATTTTCTGAAATTTGGACCATCTAGGCTGGGCCAAATTTTGGAAAAACCTCCTCTTTCGGAAGAGCCCTTCTTCCTCGTGAAATGAGGAAGAAAGGGCTTCCGAAAGAGTGCTCTTCTGCAAAAAATGTCCCTGGACGCGACAGAGTTTTTCCAGGATATCTTTGGTATCCCGGAAAAACTCCACAGTCTAGACATAGCCAAAAAACAATTCCAGGTCCCAGGGCAGAAAACAATGGAGCCTCTCCATGCCCAGCAAACCAACAGAGGCCACAACCCTGTCTGGAAAAAAACACAAGTCTCCTCCCCACTCCAAGAGGAGCCCTGGGCCAGCCAGGTCCTGCACTGTCACCTCCCTTCCTCAGACCAAATCTGCCTGGTCTAGGGAAAGCTGCAGCAGCATCTCTTGATTGAAAGACTCTTTTGATATGTCCATGCTGGTTCTGGGGCCAAGGAAAAGATGCTTTTTTGGCAGAGCTACTGCAGCATCGACCTGGGTTCCCCGGCCTTTTTAAATTATCGGGCCCCTGGGCATTTGTCTTCCTTCCCCCCACCTCCACAGCAGGCCTGGCTGTGAGGCACAGCACAGGCAAGTGAGTGCAGACATGTGAAGGAAGTGCATATGTACGCGAGTACACACCCTACATGGCTCTCCACTCACCCACATAATAGCTCCCTGTCACCAGAGCTATTTTTAGCAGTGTAGTGTTCTGCTGCTGGAGTCTTTCCCCACTGGCAGAGGGGAAACACACTGGCAGATGGGAATCAGCAAGGAAAAACCAGGCCCTTCCTTAGGGCCGGCTTTATGAAGTGCGGGGCCCAATTCCAACCGTTTCGACGGGGCCCCGGCAGCTGGGATTTTTTTGTTGACTCAAAAAAACCAAACCTCCCCCCCAACACACAAAGAAACAACTCACAGCCCCTTTAAATCTCCGACTACAGGGCAGAGTCACACCTTCCAGCCAAACCCAGGGGCCGTCTCCCCTCCCCCTCCCGCAGTGCGCCCAGCACACCAGCACACTTCTGGGTTTAGGGCACAGGGTCCTCTGGCTTTAAGGCATGGGGCCCTTTTAGGCATGGGGCCCAATTCGGGGGAATCGGGCAAATTGGCCTAAAGCCAGCCCTGCCCTTCCTCACCACAGGGAAAGCCTTTCCCCACTCCCTCACCTGTGCCTGAGCATTACACTGACAAATGTAGCTCCACACCCCAGTGCGGCTGCAGTGCACTTTCCACTGTGGCCTGTAGCTACATATACCTACATGCTGCCAAAAGTGGTCTGTAGCATACACATAGAGTCTCTCGATACTACTGCACTCAAATGTGCAGAAACTTGATGAAAAATTAGAGCTTTGATTGTTATTACTAAATGCTTTGGAGTTTCAAAAGAGGTTGCTATGGGAGAGGGAGATCGCAACAGAACAAATTCAGGGGTTTTTGCCTGGTCTCTGGAATTCATTCCTCTATGTCTGTCAGCCGCTCTGCTGATCTCTGAGCTATTCTGCCTCCCACTGAGTCGGATATCAGGAGTGTAGAGCGGCTGAGAGAGATCAATGGAGCAGCTGAGAGAGCCAGCTGGCAGGGGAAGGGAGCAATGGATTGAAGGGGGATAAAGAAATAAAGGGAAAAGGGGAAAAATGTGGAATTAAACAGATGAGAAGGGAGCTGGGGAGGCTTAATCTCTCTCCCCACCCCCCTCAAACAGGCCACACTAATATTCCATAAAACAGCCATTTCTGGAGTTTTCTTGTCAGTTGTAGGATGCTGCCATGAGCTGTGCCCTTCTTCCCCTTTACCAAATTTTATTTTTCAAACAAACAATTGCAACAAATTGCAAAGCATTCATCTCTAAACTCCCTCGGGGTGCTGTACTACAGTGCCTGCAGTTGAGATGACCAGAAACTAAATCACTCTCCACAGCCATGCCCTATTTTCGTTGCTGTATTATTAGTAACAGTCTAATACTCTTCTGATTTGGGTGAGAGTCCTGCATTTCACATTCTTTAAATATGCTCCTGTAATGTCTGCTGAGGAGCTTATACACTCTATTAACTCTCAGTCACGCACCCACGTTCACATGAGGGGGGAGTGCAGTGCATCCTGCAGTGGGACTGGTTTGGTTCTGTGCTGGGAGTCAGAAAGGGTACGTCTACACAGCAACATTATTTCAAAATAACTTAGTCTGACTCTATACAGGAGGCAGAAATAATGTCGAAATACTATCAAGCTGGAGGACTTCTTACTCTGACTCCTGTAACCCTCATTGTACAAGGAGTAAGGGAAGTCGGAGAAAGAGTGCTCTATTTCAAAATAAGTGCTGTGTAGACACTTCCAATTTCAATTTCAAAATAAGTTATGCAATTGATGTAGCTCAGTTTACATAGCTTAGTTTGAGTTAAGCCCTGCTGTGTAGATGCACCCTAAACTTGAAATAAGATACATAACTTGTGCTACACAAATTGCATATCTTATTTCGATTGAATTTTGAAATAACGTATTTTGAAATCTGGCATGTGTACACAGGGCCAAATTTTGAAATAACACTCTATTTCGAGACATTCCTTAACCCTTGTGGAGCAAGGGTTACAGGGATGCCGAAATAGGTCTCAAAACAGCAGACGTACTATCTCAAAATAGCGGATGCATTGAAAAGACGCGGGGTAGCTATTTCAGGATACTTCTGGTATCCTGAAATAGCCCCACTGTGTAGACATACCCTTAGAGTTTGTGAGGCCTGCAAAGGGTGGGAGTTACCAGCTCCATGGGAGCTCCTTTCCCAATGGCAGGCTGGGATGTGGAGGCAAGGCAGAGATGGTGAAACCCTCCTGCATATCCAACCAATGTCTTGCCCAGCTACCCAGTCTCACTGAGCCTTACTGCTAAATGCTCTTTGTAAAATAATATATGGCTGCACATTACAGGTATAATAAGGCAGGTATCCAATTACTTAGGCAAATTTGGGGCAGAGAACATTCTTTCTTTCTGTGTTTGTATAGCTCCTAGATTAATTGTGTCATGATCCATGATTGGAATTCATAGGTATTACTGCAATACCAATAACAATAGTAATAAAGGGAAGTACAATGGAATGCTTCACATATGAATGTAATCTTATTATATCTATTTGTCTTTGTAAAATTGCCAAGTGCAGGGAGGCCCTGTATTCCAGTAGGAAGGATATTGGGCTAGGAGTCAGGAAAACTCGATTCTATTCTTGGCTGTACCACTGACCCACTAAATGACCTTGGTCAACTCACTTGTTTATACCTTTGTTCCATATGTATCTACTACAGCTAAGTGTTATGTGTAATATGGTTTATTCACTAAGCAATAAGTTTTGCCTTAGTAAAATATTGTATTCTTCAGGTACTTTGCCTATCAATAAAAAAAGTCTACAGCACTGAGATCTACATTGTACCTGAGGCTGCCAAATAAGCACCAGCGGTTTGTGGTATCTATAAGGATATGTTCTCAGTCCTGTCTCCAGCCTCTAAAAACCATGATGTGCAAAACGGAGATGTTGTCTCATTATATCTGGACATGTATTGGTAGGTTGTTAGCACATATACTGGATAATAACAGAATCATGCTGTGAAATTTAATAGGATCTGATCTTTTAAAATGTTTTCTCTTGGACTGATACTCTTATTTTCAGGCAATGTGCTGATGAATATGGAAAAGTGCTCCCTGATACTAATAAAACGTGGTAGTGATTCTCCTCTCAATCAAGTGTTTAAAACTTCTTTTAATGGAATGTGACAAGTCATATTGAGTTTAAACCAATGTTCCCCCGTAAGCTGTGCATTTGGGCAGCCATGCAGGAGAGATTCAGGTGCTACCCAGCAGATTAGCAGAGCACCCACAGCTGTCCACACTTAGCAGCATGTGCTTCTATGGGTGGTGCACATCTGAACATACCTTGGTGCACATAACATTTATACCACACATGAATGGAAGGAAAAATGAGATTGAGAGGGAATGTTGAGATCCAGGATATATAATCACTATATGGATGGTTGCATTCATATGAGTTTGAGAGGGATAGTAAACCATCCAAGCTTTTTAAAACAATGAGATATTTTGGAATTTGCATTCTTAACATGCTAGGGATCAAATTATGTCTGCACTTTAACGTCTTACATTGGCAGGCAATGGGAAATCCTCATTTGTTGTAGAGTGTTATGCCCCTGTAAAAATGATTCTTAGGAAAGTGTTCAGATATTCAACTGCTCAAAAGATTCCTAAATTATTTCTATATAAAAATGGACCTCATTTAAACAAATGTACCCCGCTGCTATGTATAAATTAGAAGGAAAACATAAATAGCCACAAAATTTGCCACATTTAATGTTTTTGAGTTACCCTCTTTTTGGCATAAATGACACGGAGATCTTCCCCAAGTCCCTTGCATATAATGATGTCAGATACTTCTGGTAAGTCTCACAAAAATCAAATCTCAGTGGCTCCATGTAGATTTGCATGAAAACATCAGCAAATGGATCACTGCCCAACTGAAACCAAGATGAATTGCCTCCCATCTGATCAGAGAATTGGAATCTTTCATACAAAATCCCAAATCAGAGTTGGGAATAGCTAGTTAATCCATCTTTTATCATTCTGTGGACCACTTCAAAAGTCTGGGGTCCCTTGTGGCCTCACCTCACCTTCTAACCCATCTATCGCCATTGGAGTCTCTTAATATTTAATTTCTTGAACTACAAGGAAAGGCTCCACAAACCATCAGTGATCCATAGTTTAAGAACTACTAGTCTAGTTCAGGCTTATGTAAGTATAGGTTTGCTCCCTGCAACATATTTATTCCCATAGCAGACATAAGACAGAGCCAAATCCTACCCCTGCCTCTGCAGGCAGGGAGAGCATACTTGCAGTAGAACCAGAACATATTCCACTGTATGGGCAGATAGGAGCAGGCTTTACAGGGTAAATGCAGAGAGCATTCCTCTAGTGGCAGCGTTCCCCTAATGGGAGCGTTCCCCTAGTGACAGAGGGGTTGTCTAGACTACATGGCTCTGTCACCAGAGCCATGTAGATTAGTTTACTAGACATACCCAAATGAAGCAGTGATTTAAATAATCGCTGCTTCATTTAAATTAAAATGGCTTCTGCGCTGAGCCAATCAGCTGTTTGTTGGCTCAGCGCACTAGTCTGGATGCTCCACGGTTGACATCAAAGGCATTTGTCAACCGCCCCGGTAAACCTCATCCCACGAGGCATAATGGGGCAGTCGACAAATGCCTTTGATGTCAACCACGGAGTGTCCAGACTAGCGTGCTGAGCCGACAAACAGCTGATTGGCTCAGCGCAGCAGCCATTTTAATTTAAATTATTTAAATCGCCGCTTCATTTGGGTATGTCTAGTCAACTAATCTACATGGCTCTGCCGACAGAGCCATGTAGTCTAGACATACCCAGAGAGTGAAGGATAAGGCTAGAAGACTGTATTATTAAGGCTAGGAGTAAGTATTATTAGGGTAGGGGATGTGTGTGTGTGTGTGTGTGTGTGTGTGTGTGTGTGTGTGTGTGTGTGTGTGTGTGTGTGTTGTTTTTTAAAGATTCCATCTGTGACCTGAAAAAAAACAGATTTTGCCAAGTTTCACTTGCATTTTTGGGCATGGTCAAACTCAAAGCTCAGGGATATGCAAAGCCCTAGTCACTGTAATAGACTTTGAATTGTGCCATAAAAAAGAAAGTAACTAACTAAGCAGCAAAGACTTTTACACTAGAAGTCGAGTCAAAGGACCAGTTTGGAAGGTATCCTGTTGGCAAGAAATGGGGTAGTTGCCTTTATCAAGCCTGATGTGGGCTGGGAGTCAACTGAAGAAAATCCAGGTTGTGTTACACCTGAAAGCAACCGCAGTCAAACACAGGGTTAGAATCAAGAAAGCTAGTGACTCTGAAGCTTCTGCCTCATCAGCAGGGTGTGGTTACAACCTCTTTTGCCCTAGTACCTTAAAAAAAAGGTTTGAAAGGGGCAAACCTTATGAAAAATGTGTTGGTCCTAGCAATAGCTCATACTTTATTAATAAAATATTGTTATCTTTGCTATTCTCTTCTGGGAGAATTAACCAGATGTTGCCATCTCAGATTTATAGATTGAAATAGAAATGAGCAATCTAAAAGGAAAGCCTCATAAAACTTAACAGCAATACAGAGATAATCTGAAGTCTCACAGTGACCAGGTCAGGGCTAACTGAAACATTTAAGTGCACCATATCTTCATGGCTCACTGTGATACATGTCAAAGACACGAATACAGACCATCCCTTTGTCTTGACTGAACATATATTACCACTCTATATCATGGGACTGCCACCTCAGACTTCTAATTGCTAACACCTTTAGACACAGGGCACCTAATAATTGCAGCACCATGCCCAAGCTAATAATAAAGATAATTTACAGTTCAAAAGCAAAGGGCAATTTGTAATATGAATGGGTTTTTTGTCCCCTTAAACTCATTTTGGTGACACGGGAATCCACGCAGAAATATCTGTCTACAACCGTTAGCCTGAGCAAGTGTCTTACTGTTCTGGTAAGTTTCTGATTCATTTATTTTGCTTTTGAGAAGTATAAATCCAGCAAATTTAAGTGAGATCAGTGGAAGTGCGGGGTATTCAGCACCTTGCAGGATCAAGGAGGCCATAGAGTCTCTCCTGACTCAGGATGCCTCTAGTACAGGATTTTTGATGGCTTGATAGGAAGGATTTTATCTATGGACAAAAATTAGATTTGTAAGCCCACTCTAATTACTAAAGAGCACAAACTTCCAATGGAAGTTTAAAACTGGTTTGTAACTAAAGATGTACAAAATTCATAAATTTTGTTCCCTTAAGGTTACACAAAGGAAACAGGATTTAGTAAAAGTCAAACAGTGAGGGTTGGGTTGTTTTAGGGTTTTTTTTTTTTTTTTTTGCATGTGGATCCTTTCCTTCTGTCATATCATCTGGAGGAAACTGAAATGCCTGAGCTTTGGATGACCTTTAAAAAAAAACAAACAGAAAAAATCCCAACTTTTCACTCAGCCATTTTACTCAAAGCAGTTTTTTCCCCGCACAGGGGTCCTGCCTGGCCTGTTTTCTCTTGTTGGTCCATCTCCCCCTGTTGGCTAGTGGAGAGTCTTACTAAGTCCTTTTAGCCAGTGATCTACTCCAAATTTTCTTATCCACAACACCAGGCTCCTATTATACAACCACATTTTTTCTTTGCCTTTTTATAGTTGTCTCATTTTTAGACTCTGAGTCCATGCCACAGTCTTGGATCACTCCCAATTTGGCCTTACCACCCACATTGAAAGCACTTGAGGAACAAAGCCCTGGTTACTATAAAATTTAGCCATGCCAGCTCTGTAGAAGGAGAATACTTTTAGCAGTCAGAACAAAAGTATATATAAAAGCACAGAGCTAGGGACACTTACATTTTCTTCATGGTGACAATTGCTAACTTCATAACTAAAGCTTTAGTATACCTGCCTAACTTGCAATTTCTCGTGAACAAGCTTCTTACATGTTTACCACAGTTATTTCTCTAAATATACTACATACACCCCTCAATATGCAAAAGATGAACAGCCCTTGAGCAACTTGTGCACAATCGCATCACTGGGCCCATGTGCAATTCAAACTAAGTAAGTGTCACAAGGAAATGCTAAAAGAAACCTTTTAAATGAGGTCATTGGGGCTATGTCTACATACCCAGGTCGTGTTGAAATAAATTATTTTGAAATAATAACTCCCCAAACAACTATTTCAAAATAAACATATTCTTCTTCACAAGCAGGAGTTATTATTTCAAATTAAAGAGCCTATTTTCTTGAAATAAAAGGCTTGGTAGTATGGATGCTCGCCTTGTTATTTTGAAATGCAGTGGAGACATGCCCTGTGGCAGGAAAGCACTGGAATGTGTGTTTGTTAAGTCAGCATTACCTAAAGAGCAGGAGACGTGCATGATGACAATATTATAGACTGAAGGGAAGGGCCCAACTTGCACTCCCAGACAAAATTCTAATATCCGATCAGCAGAGATTTAAATCGCTATATTCTACATTAAGGCGTTCTCACAGATGTCGAGGGGAATCCTGTAGACATCCTGCTGGGAGAGCAAAATATCAGGATCAAACTTTGCTGCATGGGAACTGACAGTAGAATGTTATCCTGATTTTTCTCTCCCTAGACTTTGAGTATTAAGAGAGAGCAAGTAAATGAAAGCAACGTTCATAAGCTAAAACCCAGAAATAATTAAAATAAATATTTCATTTTCTAACCCTATCAAGTTGTGGGCAAGCCCTAAACAAGTTACAAGTGTGATTTGTTTTCTCCATTGACCATATCAAGGCACCCATGAGCTCACAAGTCAGAACTTGTTTGTTTTAAAATAAGCTGCCTTGATATGCCAGGTGAGTTTTTCCTTAGTTCTTGCTGTTCTTTTCAGAATCTTGTTAACCTAGTCAATTTATTGAAATGTCAGCTTCTATAAATATTCCTATCCAGCAAAGCCTCCAAATTAACGCACGCTGTAATTCCTCGATGGAAAGAAGCTAAATGATGGATTCCGCCACTCTTACCCATACTGAGCAGACTCTTATTTAATGAGCAGATCCTTTGATTGCAATGGGCCTACTGTTAGAGTAAAGTTCTACTTGAAATAAGGGATAAGGGATCTTTCGGAAAAGGCTTTATTTTTCGAAAGATCAGCGTCTAGACTGGTGCTTTTATCCGACAAAGCTCCGTGCCGAAAAAAGCAGCAGCCATTTTTATGCTAATGAAGCGCGGGAGATTTAAATCCCCGCTTCATTAGCAATTGCGATACATCTAATTTACATCCCTTTTCCGAAAAAGGGATGTAGTCTAGACGTAGCCAATGTGTGTAGGAGTCACAGAATCTGGCTCTAATCTACTGCACCTTCAGCTGGGCCCCAGTTTTCAAAAGTGGCCATTGGAAGTCAATGGGATCTAGATACCTAACTCATTTGTGTCTGAAACTCCATTCCACTTTCCCACGCCCCAAGAGAAGATGGCCAGATATAAGAATTACTTTCAGGATAAAAAATAAAATTACCATACCTTTATTTTGATCATTGTGAATTAATTCCTTCTCCCCTCCCCCGGCCACCCCACTTAAATCTCACAGAAAAGCCCTATAACTTTGTTTGGTTATGTACAATTTTTAAACTAGGTTCATTCTCTTACTTTGATGTTTAAACACAGGAAAATCTCAGAACATTTTTTTTCCTTTTTGGCAAGTGCTACAAACCCATTGAAAAGGTGGCATTTGGAAAGACAATGATGAACAAAACATGAGCCCTGCCTCAGAAATGAAACACCCAACAGTTGTTAGGAACAAGAATCAGAACTAGACATTACATTAGAAAAGGCAACAACAAGCGTATTTATTGGCATGTGGAAGCAGAGTCTGATTCCTTCCTACTGTACCACTGCTGCTATTTGATATGTGTCGATTCAATGTTGGACTGTTTGCCCAGCATAGGAAAGTACTGAACTCTGGGCCTACTGAGGGACAGATTTGTTTTAAAGATACCCTGGTTTACACCAGATAAAGATCAACTAGCATTTCATTTGGCTGAGCCTGCAACAGAATACTTTGCCCTTTTTGACTCTTCTGTACCAAAGCTATAGATCGATTACTATTTCCCCCCCTTTCTTATGTAAACATTTGTGTTTGGGAAGGCATGTGACTGACTTACAAAGCAATGCATAACATTCCAGATTGTCTATGGGAGATAATGTAAATCAGGAATACAGTAAACTCCGTTTCATTCACATTGTGCTTTTTGGCACATTTCAAATGAAAAAAAAAAGGCGGAGGGGGCTGGAAATAAATTAACTATCAACATGCACCATCCAGGGCAAAACTCTAGTCAAACAGCTGGTTTGTATTTAGAATTCAGAACTTGACTGGATTTCAAGTCAACCCAAGCCAGTGAATCAAACCTTTTTCCTTCTTGCCAGCAGACTCCCACGGATACCTATATTTAGAAACTAGTAATTGCCCTATATATTGGCATTTAGTGGAAATTCAGGTAATAGACGCTCTCAAATGATTAAGAGTTATCTTTGAAATTTCACTTGTAGGTTTTAAAATTCTTTTCAAATATGAATTTAGTTTCAATCCAACAGATGATGTTGGGGCACTTTGTTTGGAAGAATTCCTAGATCTATGTAAAAAACAACAACAAAAACTGCTTACATCATTAAAGATGTGCATGTGAATATGACTGTTTCAAGCACAGTAACTGGAATTACCGGGCTGAATACTAGTAACATTGCATAACGTTTTAGAACTAATGTTTTTTGCAGAGCTGACATGTCATTCTTTTCCCTTTTGGAAACAGAATACAAATGAAAGGAGAGAGAAAGTGAGTAAAAAGCCTATTCTCCTCCGGAAACCAAGGGCATATCTACATTTGCCATTTAAAGTGGAAAAGTCCCTTTTTTGTATAAAAATGGTTAGAGGGGCTACACTTGTCAATGACTTTTTGCAGTGAAATTCTGAAGTTCCATCACAAACAGAAAACTACCTCCATTAGCAGGGTACAGCTCTTACCAGTGATGCTTTTGTGGTGATGTGCAAGTGAAAACACATTCTCGCTGTTTTAAAGCTTTTAACCTCATAAGGATACCCCACAGTGCCTAGGTGACCCTATAAGCCAGCACCTCTGCTGCTCTGATTCCAGATAAACAGCTGCTCTGATGCCAGATAAACCCCTGCCTGTAAAGCCCCCAAAACTTTGAAACTCTCCTTCCTGTTTTCTTGGCAAAGGCTCACTTATCATCTGGCCAAGTGACAATGCCCGTTCCACAGAACAAATGATCCCCCTACTTGCAGCAATGCTGAGCTACTGGATCCGACCTAAGTTTGGAGGGGGAGGCGTGGGCAGGGACTCAGGATACGCTTCAATCATCCCCTTCTCCACACAAGACCTATTCTCAAAATGGAAAGAACTGCACTGTGGAATAGCTTCCTCCAGGATGCTGCTCTCATCAGCAGCAAATGCAAACACTCTCTGAAACCTGTGGAATCAAGTAAATACACAACCCAGTGATTTTCTTTTACTATTACTGGTGAAACTCACAGCACAAAAAATCTGCAAGTGTGGACATAGCTTCAGATTTACAACTTTGAGAACTGCTAGTAATTATCTTTGGATACACTCAATAATGTGTAACCAATCAAAAACTAAAACCCCAGGAGCTCAGGAGCTCTATGGATATGGGGAAGGCAGTGGACGTGATATATCTAGATTTTAGCAAAGCTTTTGATACCGTCTCCCACAGTATTCTTGCCAGCAAGTTAAGGAAGTATGGATTGGATAAACGGACTGTAAGATGGATAGAAAGCTAGCTAGATTGCTGGGCTCAATGGGTACTGATTAACGACTTGATGTCTGGTTGGTGGTTGGTTTCAAGTTCTTGGAACGAGGGCTACAGAGATGTCAGAATAGTGAGCCCGTTATTTTGAAATCTATTTTGAAATAATGGGCTGGTTCAAAAGACATGGAATAAATATTTCAGGATACTTGTGGTATTCAGAAATAGCACCGCAGTCTAGATGTACCCCTAAAGAGCAGAGTTGCTCCTTAGAAACTATTTCCATCTCCCTTAAAAATCTCTATTGCCATCAAATGCTGGGTCACAAACAGTTCATTTGTCCAACAGTAAATATTACATTTCCTGAATATAGCTCAGGCTACTGTAGTTTGTGGGAGGTGGTAGGAGATTCCAGATTTGGCTGATGGGAAAATTTCTTTTCTTTTCTTTTCTTTTCTTTTCTTTTCTTTTCTTTTCTTTTCTTTTCTTTTCTTTTCTTTTCTTTTCTTTTCTTTTCCACTGATGGAGGTTTGGAATGTCAAAAGTAACCCCAGATAATTAATTGGTGGATGGAGTGTGGGAGAGGTAGTGAAAAGGTATATGATAAGGTGTAGCAGTCACATGGAAAATATATATCTATTACAAGCATATCTGGTAAGACTATTTTAGGGGTGTGAAAAGAGAGGGGGCAGTTTGTGCGAATATATGTGTTTTATTTTTGTGTAGTAGTAGTTTGTTTTATGTGTGGGCAGATGATAATTGAAAAGAAGAGAAAATAAATATGAGCAGTAGGTAGGCACAAATAGGATTGAAATGAAAGAGTGATCATGGAGGTTAAATTATAAGGGACCAATTTAAAGCCACTATGAGTTTTAACAGTGTTATCATTAACATAAAAACATGTCTGGACAGATTTACTTGAAAATGTTTATTTCATATTACTGACTATGCCACAGGAGTAGGAAACAGCTCTAGGACCGCAATTAGGAGAACTAGTGATTTAATATTTAGATAGGAATGTTATATTGTATTGGTGCTAGAGTTATAGATAAGGTAAAATATAGAATCCTATTGGTAAGTTAGTGTAAACAAACACTATAGATACATTAATTACTTATGACTGAGTGATTTGACACTAGAGAGAGCAAGGCCAAACTTGTTGAACGTAGGTGCCTAGGTATCAATAGCCAGGTCCATATTTACGCAGCTGAGAATCTAGCCTGAATTTTAGGAGTGCTGAACATTGACAGCTTCCATAGCTGAGCACTCTCATAAATCAGGACAATAATGTAGGTGCCTATAACCGCTCCCCTGAAACCTAATGTATGTGGGAAAAAACCACACAAAGCCCTCTTGGCTACATACAGGGGCTCCGCATGGGCCCGGTGTCTGCTTGGGTTGAGCTATTTGCAGGATTAAGGCCTAAAAATGCATCTATATTTGAACATTTTGGCCTGAGGTTTCTGTTTTCCAAGAACAGTTAGAGAGTTTAGAATTTTCTTTCACTCGCTTTATGCAATTCATGCACTTGTCTTGTCCAAGTTTTTACTCACCAAAATATTGGTGGTTGGTACGTTAGTGCTGGTATGGCTCATTTAGGTTTTTTCAGACTCTTTTCTGCTCGATCTGTGGCTTTCCGGAAGACTCCCCTCCACCCCTACCTGTGTTGATGAATGCCAGTTTGGAGTCATTTACATGGAAGAGTGATGCCAAAAAACTTTACCATAAACAGAAAACAGTCACATAAACATTACAAAACTAAGGGGGCCAAGTTTCCATGGAGAAGGCCCTCAAGATTAATTCTACAATTCTGAGGAACATTCAAAAAAGAGGCAAATCTGTGACCCAGAGGCTAGGCAGTGGCTCACTCCTTTAACAGAGAGATCAATGCAAGAAACATCTGGAGCCAGAGAGTCATTCACTACATTAAAACAAGTAGTTTCAGGCTACTTTAATTTTTACATCTGCCCTATTGAAAAGAAGAAAAAAAAACCCATATGATTCTCCAGCTACAATATTAGATTAGCCAGGTTTTGTCTGGCTCTAACATTTTTTAAGTTCTGTTTATTTTCAAATAATCTCACTAAATTGCAATTGGCTCTGTTAATTAAACATTATTTAGGATGCTTTTTTCTCATATGTCACAATCAGCTTCAGAGCAGCATTTATCTATGACAAATCACACGTGGTCACTATGACTGTGTAACAACTGGTGAATTACTGCTTCTTTCAATCTCACACTAACTTCCCTTAAGAGGATTACAATATCTCACCTGTCTAGAAGGTACATGGGAAATACTATCTGCCTGTGTAACAACATTCAACTATACCAGATTGCTATTATATTCCTGTCATTCTCTGCAGGACCAAAGAAAAGATAAGCCAGATTTAAAATGCTGGCAGGAACATTATCAGGGAAACATAGGTTCTTTCACCTCTTTATTATGCTGTTCAGAGTGCAGATAACCCGCATACACTTTTTTGGGGAAAATGGGGGATAAAGTGCCAAACTTGTCAGTGTCCAAACTTTATTCTGAAATGTATCAATACGTAAAGTGGATGCTGAGTTCTCGATGATCTGATCATGACTTTGTGGAACACAGGACATGAACTCCCATGGACAGATGTTCCACTTTTAAAGCATATTTCAGAGAACAATTCTAATTTTGGTATGGTCAGTATAATATTGGCCAAGGTATTGTTTTTGGTAACAGTATTGTAAATGGCAATGCTGACAGAACAGACACAACAGGTACGTCTTCATAGCAGGGCTAATGTCAAATTAAGATACCCAACTTCAGCTACGTCAATCGTATCGCTGAAGTTGAAATAGCTTAATTCGGCTCTTAGTGCTGTCTACACAGCAGGAAGTTGAAGGAAGAACACTCTTCCTTCAACTTCCCTTATTCCTCGTGAAATGAGGGTTACCATGAATCCTTCATTTTGACAATATTTCGAAATAACAGCTTGCTGTATAGATGCACATTTTGTTATTTCGAAATAATATCAGTTATGCCAAAATACTGCTGCTGTGTAGATATACCCAGCTTGTTTACAGTATTTCCTTGAGAGTACTGCCTACATTTTTTATTCATGTCTTCTAGGATTAGTGTGTCTATGATAATGCTGTTAATAATTTCATAAAAGCACCATCTCTTTCAGCAAGAGGCTAGAAACAGGCCAGAAGAATGCTGAAGTAAATGGAATGACAATTATTCATACCAAGAGGCCAATTATATCCTTTTTTATGCAAGGCATAGTGCACGATAGTGAAGATTACTTCCATCCCTATGAAGCTGGATTAGAGTCAGGATCTTGTTTTGGAAACTGTACTTGTTTATTGTATGCTGGCACATTCGGTACTTCATGCAGGCAATCCATACTTTCAGAGAGAAAATATGATCAATGTTCTAAAATAAGAACAAGGTCAGTTAGAAGATGAAGCAGCCTTAGCAAAGGAGAATTTCAGGATGGTGGAAATAAAGGGACACATAACCCTAAGATTAGCTATGTGCCTGCCCTGAAGATAATGAACATACAGAGTCTAATTTTTCAAAGATATTCAGGTGTGAATGTATTTGTTAATGAGCAGACAATTACTCTTGCAAATCAGAACTTTTCCACCCATAGGTAACCATTTATGTATCTAGGTACCATTTGTCTGTGAATCATGACGTACTTACATTTGGCTGTGTCCAAAGGCTGCAGTCAAAATCAGGACCAGACACTACACAAGCAGAGCAGCATTCGCTCAAAGAGTGATAACATCTAGGAAGGAAACAGAAACACAAGTTTGCCTCATCTAAAATCACAGCAGGTCAGTGCCACACCTGAGAACACAATCTAGATCTTACAACTCTTTCAAAACATTCTACTTCAGCAGCTTATGCTGAATCCTGATAATTGTTGGCATGTTTGCCTATGCTTTCATGTGCATGGCTTGAAAACCAGATTAATAAGTAACAGTACTTGCTTCTCCCCGCCCCCCAGCTGTATTCTGGCTTCTACTGCATCTCAAGATTTTGTGCCAAATTTTCCATTCCTTGATTTTTTTTTAAATTCATTCCAGTTTGCACTGATTGTGAAGATCGTAAAAAAAAAAAAAAAGACAAATGACCATTTCAGTTCTTCTTCTTAGAAGAATTTCAAGCCTTTGTCTTGATGAATTAAAAACATAGTCTTGGAAAACAAACTGAGATCAGACCAACATAAGCCAATGTGTGAGTAAGGAAAAAGCTGCCTGGCCCCATTTCTGCACCACAAGGCTGGGGATGGAAACTAAGGGACTTGTCCACATGCACACACCTTTTAGTGCAATTAAATCAGTTATATTGGAGATGCACCCCAAAGAATCACCTAGCCAGCTTTAAAGCTCCTTCTTTGCTCTGTGGCTCAGTCCTGTTTGAAAGGAGTCAAGTTACATGGTGCCAAAATGGCTGCCTTAAAATGTTTCAGAGAACAGCCTGCAAATTGCTAAATCTGTCTTCCACAACTGTAATGCACAACAGTGAATGGCCACACACCCCTGCACATGCTCCTTTCCAAAGCCAAGTCACTCCTTGGCTAAGCAAACTTTCCCAGTAAAAAGTGAGTGAGAGGCAGACTGGGAGGATGGAGTTTTCCAACTGCTGTCACACTGGAGAGTCTCAATGAATGGTGAAATGTTTGTTGGTGAAGTTACCTTTACTTCTGTATTCCCTCTAAGCTGAGTGCTTGGGCAGCCGCACAAAAAAGATTCAAAAGCTTCCCAGCTGATTAGCAAAGACTCCAGAGCTGCCCATAGCTGGCAGCATGTGTTTCTACTGGTGGTGCACATCCACAGATGACTTAGTGCACATGAGAAAATTTATTCCACACATGGATGGAAAAAATTAGACTGAACACTTACTGACATATCCATGCAGTTCTCCCATTTTATTGAGCACAAAATGACATAAATAAAAGTGTGTGTATAGATGAAAGCTTGCTATGAGACCTGTATTTTGTATAAAATATACATGGTAGCAGCCATGAAGTCTGTCTCTGATAGGTTGGCATTGTCAGGGAGGCCTGGTCTACACTAGAAAATTAGGACAGTATAACTGCGCTCAGAAAAATCCATTCCCCCCCCCCCTCCAAGCAGTATGTTATGCCACACTAAGTCCCCCTATAGACATCACTAGATTGTTTGACTAAATAACTTCCCTCAGGGTGGAAGATAACCTACACGGAGAGGAGAATCTCTCTCATCTGTGCAGGTAGCATGTACCAGAACTGCAGTTGCACAATTGTGTCACTAACATTTTAAGAGTAGATAGGCCCTAATTCTCACAGCCCCTTCCACATTTCCATTTTTAAAAGAGCCTTTGCTGTAAGATTTCACAACATAATTTTAATAATTAAAGGATGAGTAACCAGCCAGCCCATACATGGATAGAATCATAGAATACTAGGACTGGAAGGGACTTCACGAGGTCATCGAGTCTAGTACCCTGCCCTCATGGCAGGACCCAATACTGTCTAGACCATCTCTGATAGACATTTATCTAACCTACCCTTAAATATCTCCAGAGATGGAGATTCCACAACCTCCCTAGGTAATTTATTCCAGTGTTTCCTAATGTCCAACGTAAATTTCCCTTGCTGCAGTTTAAGCCCATTGCTTCTTGTCCTGTCCTCAGAGGTCAGGAAGAACACATTTTCTCCCTCCTTGTGGCACCCTTTTAGATACCTGGAAGGGTGCAAGAAGTTTCTCCCCTTATGTAGTTGTGCATGAGGTCTGGCCACAGTCCAAGTATAGTACAGATTGAACTTCTCTAGTCCAGAACTCTCTGGTCCAGCAACATCCGTGGTCCAGCATGATTTTAGTTAGCTGAATGTCTACCTATCATGGGTGTGGCCAAGTATCCTGCAGTACCAGAAAGTTTGTTTGCAGCCACCAGAACACACTGGCTCTTTGTGTTCTGTGCTGTTATTTAGCTCTAACTTATCCCTAAATGTCTTCTAATGGCCCAGTAAGCAGTGGAAGTGTTGGTAATGCTGCTAGACAATATTGACCTCCAGTGGGTTTGGCAAATTCTCTGGATTGGCACCAGTCAGGTTTCAAGGGTGGCGGACTAGAGAGGTTCAACCTGTACTCGGGTGCTGCAGTCAGTGACAGGAGAACAGTACCTAGCAGCACCCAGGAGGAATTATGCACCATGTCTTGTGTGCTGATGGCAAAATATAAGCTGTCAATAAAACCGGGAAGGCTGCAGTACTCCTCTCTCATGCATTCATTCCTTTCCTCCCATCCTCCGTAACTATTACTGCCCTTTTGCTACAAAAGAGCCAACAGATATACTCGTACTACAAACTGCAACAGAAATACTCATCACAAGGAGTCCTTTCCAAAGCGATATCACAGATACAGCCATGAGATTGACTGGCTACTAAAGAAAGTGTCAAAAAGACAAAACTATTAAGAGTCTCTAAATTATTTTTCCCTTTTCTCCCAGGAGTGGGGAACTAGGAGGATACTGCTTTGCAGGAGAGGAATTTCCACCCAGGAGACTCAGGCCACATCTAGACTGCAGGCTTGTTTTGGAAGAAGCTTTTCCAGAAGAGATCTTCTGGAAAAACTTCTTTTGAAAGAGAGGGTCTACACAGCAAAAGCACAATGAAAAAGTGATCTCCTTTTTTGAAATTACTGTGGATGGAATGCTTTTTCCTGGAGGCCTCTTCTTTTGAAGAAACCATTCTCTTCGGCGTCCACACATGCCTTTTTCTGAAAAAGGCTTCTTCCTCGTAGAGTGAGGTTTACTGCTGTTGGAAAACCCTGTCCGTTCTTTCAACTTTCTGACAAAAGAACGCAATAGCAGTGTGAATGTAAGTATTGTTTTTCTGGAATAACGGCCGTTTTTCTGGAAACGCTGCTGTGTAGACATACCCTGAGTCACTTCATTCAGCACTGTTGGTTCAATGTGCTCATTGCTCACATGTAGCAAGAAGAGTCTAATGACTCTTCCAGTTAATGCCTCCAGAGAAAAACTCCAAAAGTACCAATTGCAATGCAGTCATCATTGAAAGGATCTAGAGAATGCTCTTCTGCTATATCTGCATCTTTGGTATTTTGAGATTACATTTTTTAGACTATGTCAACCTCTACTTGAGTTAATTAGCATTATTGATATAGCATCAACAATCCATTCAACACTGTACAGAATACCTCAAAGCAGACAGTCCTCTACTGCAAAGAGCTCACAGTTATAGCCACATGATATTTTTCATTAAAAATGTCAATGTTTTGAAAAAAACTGAAAATTTAATGAAAAGTGCTCAGTATTTTACATCCACTTCAATTTCCAAATTTAATAGACAGCCAGAGAAAAACAAGATGCACTTGGAAACCTAGAGAAGTGAATAGGTTTATCTCGATTTTGAGTGATGGAGAGGGGTGTTAATTATAATTAAAAGAATTAGGACCTAATTTTCCACTTGGGTGAGACTAGGCCTCCATTTTTCCAGACTCTGTTCATATCTCTTCTTGACATCCTGCTTCATGGTAAGAATGCCAGAATTCTCCCCCTTTGCTTCTTAATTCTCAATAAGGGCTTTGACAGGTACTCTTGCTGGCATATGTTAACCTCTGAGACATGAATTGAGGCATGTTGGTGGCCTCCGTCCAGTTTCCAGCAGACAGATGTTCATACACAATTGGTACTAATTTGCAACCTTGTGGTGGCAGCCAGGTCAAGGATGAAATGAGCATGAACTACCCTCTCACCTCTCAAGATGGTTCCTGCAGCTCAGGGTTGGCAGGGCTCAGTGGGGAAGCTGATTCTGCCACAGCTCAGACAATCATTGTTCTCAGAACAGGAACGTGCTGGAAAAGTTCTTCTTTGGCAGAGTTTTCTTCCCTATTCAATAGTATTCATAAAGCAGAATTGCCATTCCAAAAGATGATTTGAGGAGGGCTGGAACACTGATATCTCCCACCCTGCTTCTTCCCACCCCCCAAATAACAGTAGTGAATGAAGTCGGCAATGCTTCAAGGGAGGAAGGAGGCAGACAAGGGCTCTGTGTGAGGAGACTGCTGGAACTGTCCGTTGGGGGAGTGAAAGAGCATGTGAGAGCAAGCACACAGGAAAGAGAGGAGCATCCAGTCCTGTGTGGCTGCAAAATTCTGCCTGATGCGGAAATGATAGGGAGGGGAATAAAAAGAGAGGTACAGTGGGGGATGCTGGTTAAGCTTGAATGACACTTCTCACTAGAGAGAGAGAAAAAAAATGTAGGCCAGATCTCAGCTATGGTCCCTGTGCACTGCTTTGGTTTAGAAGAGACGTTGTGCCTTGCCTGGGTGGCTGGGGATGTGACAGGGGCACTGCTCCAATCTGCCAATCCCCAACTGACAAATCTGTTAATCTGACTTGAGGAAGAGCTTTGTGTTTCTCAGGCTATGTCTAGACTGCAGGCTTCTTGCGCAAGATGCTTTTTTTGGAAGAGATTGCCTGAAAAAACTTATTGCACAAGAGAGCGTCTACACTGCAAAAGCGCATCGAAAAAGTGATGTGGTTTTTTGAAAGAGAGCATCCAGGCTGCCTGGACGCTATCTCACATGTAAGCAGTGATTGCTATGGACGGAATGGCCACCTGTGCTTTTTCCTCTTCCCTCTTCTTCTGAAAAAACTCCCTCTTCTCTGTCCACACACACCATTTTGCGAAAGAGCTCTTTCACAAAAAGGCTTTTTCCTTGTAGAAAGAATAATACCAATTCCGCACAAACTCCTCTGTTCTTTCGACTTACTCTTGAAAGAATGTGCTTGAGTGTGGACATTCCGCGAGTTTTGTCAGAAAAACAGCTGTTTTTCAAATAAAACTCTGTAGTCTAGATATACCCTCTCCGACAGAAGCTCATCCAGTAAGAGATATTACCTCACTCCTCGGGTTTCTCTGCTCCCCAACTAATTGTGCTGGGGTTGGACGGACAGCCTCAGGGATTCTGAATGCACGTAGGAGATGCACAATCCCCTTTGGACTCCCCACTCCAAGTGCCATGTTAACCACAGCTCAGCAAGACCCAGCAATTGGGTATCAAGTTTGATTCATAAAAGTTCTTCATTCCCAACCAGGAGGAGAAGTTACTGACAAAAGGGTGCCAGGTTTACCTCAACAGCAGAAAGAAAACAGATGGAGACAATAAATCATAAAAATATTTGAAAAATTAAAAAAAAACCTCACTGAGGACAAAAAGATTCTGCCATGCCATGCTTTTAAACCAGACAAAAATACTGGCAAGATGCCTCCCTGGGGAAGGCAGTTTGCCAGAATGTTCCCTTGGGCAGCTAATATCCCACACACAATAGGCAACAGAAACTAAGTCTAAATATATGAAGCTTTGCTTTTAAAAATATTGTTACCATATTTAAAAGAAGCAAGCCTGATTTTATTCTTTCATACGGCAACCATTAAAACATACCTCATTTCCACAAGCAACCACTGCAATGGCTTCTCTCATGGGCCTTCTTTTGTAGTGCATGTAGTTATGCAATTCTGTGTGCAAGTCCAAAGAATTCCTCCAGTCACTGAAGTTCTATGCCAGGTGCTTGTAAGGATTAACCTGGCAAAGACTTGAACAGATTGAGGAGTGGGGTGTCTATCAGTTGCTTTCAAATCCGGTTCTTAGAGTGGATGATAACTGATATGGCTGGAGAGAGTTAAAGAAAAGCCTCTCTCATGTGTCTGTACTTGAGCCTTTCTACACTATCGTTTCCTGTTTTACAATGGAGCACAGCTTAAGCCAAGGGGTTAAGATGTGACAGTTCTTCATGACATAATGTTGTAAAAAGGATCCGTTTTGTAGAGGAAAAAAGGCAGAGGTTATGTTTTTCCAATATTATCATGAGTGATTTGATCATACTAAAAAGCCTGATTTGTTCCTTGCTATCAGTAATTGATAAGGTCATGGAAAATGCGAGGCAAAGAAACAAATTGGGGATTTTTTTTTTTTAATACTATGGCTGGAAGGCCTTCTATCTAAGAGTGCACACTCCCTCTGGATTGAGCCTTTGTAAGTTTCCCACAAACTCATTCTGCTGACTAGAAATTGATTAACGAGTTCAGACACACAAGTTGTCACTAGAAAATAGCCACTGAAATGCTGGTCAGTGATCACTCGCCTCAGGGTCAAGGAAGACTGTGGGCCAGCTTAGCGGAAAAGACAGCAGCCTTCATTTGTCTTCTCACTAACTTCATTTCAGTTGTGCCTGCTGGCATTGGTGCCATTAAGGATCTGCTCCCATTTTTATGATTAACCCAGCCTTGGAGGGCTTTCTGACTAGTCTACAAAAAAAGAAAAAAAAAATCCTTAAGGCTAAAATTTAATAGTCCTGATTCTCTATTGCCTTGCAGTTTGCAGAGTCATTGACACCTGTGTGGAGTGAGGACAAAGTCAAAATCAGGTAACATGTTAAACCCACTGGTGTTGTCATTGTAATACTAGCACTAATACCAGCACTCCCTTCTGTCAGTTTTCTGAAAGCCACCACTTCCTCAGGGTATGTCTACACTGCCACCCTAGTTCGAACTAGGGTGGCTAATGTAGATGTTCGAACTTCCAAATGAAGCCCAGGATTTAAATATCCCGGGCTTCATTTGCATGTTCCTGGGCACCGCCATTTTTAAATGCCCCGTAGTTCGAACTACCTGCCTGCGGCTACATGTGGCACGGGCTAGGTAGTTTGAATTAAAGTTCCTAATTCGAACTACCATTATACCTCCTTGCAGAAGGAATAACGGTAGTTTGAATGAGGAGCTTTAATTCGAACTGCCTAGTCTGTGCCATGTGTTGCCGCAGGCAGGTAGTTTAAACTACGGCACATTTAAAAATGGCGGTGCCCAGGAACATGCAAATGAAGCCCAGGATATTTAAATCCCAGGCTTCATTTGGAAGTTCGAATGCCTACATTAGCCACCCTAGTTCGAACTAGGGTGGCAGTGTAGACATACCCTCAGAAAGATGTATGGTGTGGTCTCATCAGCTTGTGTAGGAGGGCATAGCTTCATTCATTTCAATGGAGCTATGCTGATTTATGCTAGCTGAAAAACTGGTGCTGTATCTTGGTTTTAGGTTTATACCCAATACCACTAGTCATAGTTAGCTTAACTGCAGACCTGGTGCACTTCATGGCTCCTACTCCCCCCGTGAAAGAGCATGCTTCTGCTGGGGAGTAGACATAGCTTCTCATGTTTGAGAACTGCTTTCCAATTCTATCCTCCCTCCCTGCCACTTGAGTACATATCTCAGACTTGGTAGGTATGTAACTGGAGGAGCAGAGAGGCCACACATGGGAGAGAATGAACTTCCCTGCTTTTATCATGTCTGCCACCTTGGCCAAAACTCCAGACATGGATTCAAGGAACCTCTGAGCTAAAACCATCCCCAGGCTCCTGACTGGGCAGCAAAACAAACTTTCATCCTCTGTGAATTGGACACTGATGGGATGCATTGGCAGTCACTGATCAGCATCTGCACTAATTCTCCAGAAAAGGGCTAGAAGGAAACAGATATGGATTAGCCATGGCGAGAGCACAGAAAGAGGTGAAGAGATGGAACCAGTGAACCAAATGTCTCTGATATGTATTACTGCTCTCTGCTGTTGAACTATGCACCACACTGTATCATTTAACCTGGCTTCTGTCCCCAGAAAGATGAATTGAGGAAATGGATGTGAAATCAGTGGCAGCAGGTAGAGACAGGGGAGGGACTGAGTGAAAACAGCTGCCTCTTTTCCCTTAGGACAGCGAGGAGCTTCTGGTTTTAGGGTAGAATGTGTACACTTAGTGCAGTCTGCAAAAAGGTCCTAGATTAGGGTAAGCAATCATTTTTGATGGGGGTCTTTCCAAGAATTTGATAAGTGACCAAGGACCACACTCTTCCATTATATAAATGGAGGACATGTGGGGTCTGGGATGGAAGTTGATTGCACAAGGGAGCTTGGGAGTAAGGAACTGGGATGTAGGAGGGGGATTTGGGATCTGAGAGGGAGTTGGGTGAAGCAGCGGGTTGTGACCTGGAGGAGTGGTATAAGAGCAAGTGCAGAGTCTGGGAGGAGGTTGTGACCTGGGACAGGAGGGGTGCAGGGATTTGAGTTGTGACTGGGGGTAGGGGATTGGGGTTCAAAGCCTGGAAGGGGTTTATCAGCTGGAGGAAGTTTGGGGGGGGGGGTGCAGGGCCTGGGAGGGGTTATGAGTGCAGAAGCAGTAGTGCAGAAGGTTTGGGTTACATAGAGTAGGGGTGCAAGAGGGAGGCAGAGGGTTGGGGGAGGGCGGGGTTGGGGTACCAGAAGCAGGCCCTGGCCCAGGAGCTGGTTCCTCAGCCAGGGTCCCTGCCTTCCATGCCCCTGCACTGGTTGCAGGGGCTATGTGTGGCTGAGTCTGAAAACTGCAAACCCAGAGGTGGGAAGGGTACTTTGCATGCTGCATGTCCTGCAAACAGGCAGCTCCCATTGGCCAGAAAGAAGCCAATAGGAGCTACAAGATTTTGCTGGCTCCTCCCCCTTTCCACCTCTTTCTTAGCAGCGTTCAGAGAGCTGCCCTAAGCGCAGAGCAGGGGTGGGGTAGGCAGAAAGCCTGGTGGAACCTCCTGTGGGAGAGATCTAGTATCTTGATGGGCTGATCCCTGCTACCGCAATGTTTACATTCTGGTTTGAGTCTATTAAAGCCAGGGCATTTAAAAATAAAGTTGAAATGCCATCCTCAAGTTCCCTCTTGTACATGGTTGCTATAATTATCGTTAAAAAGGTCAACCCAAAAACCAGCACTGAAAATAGAGGCTTACAAAAAAAGTAATCAATTTCTATTTCAGTAGCATCATTCATATGTTCATTCAGTCATTATCTAGTTCAATAAAACACTGGATGGCCTTACTTTGTAGTAACTTACTATTTAAAAAAATAAAATAAAAAATATTATATTGCTACCCAGACACTGGTAAATACTTTTGTCGTGTCTAATATCACAAAGCCTACTTTCCCTTGATAACCATTGGGAACTGGATTGTTTTGTTGTAGATCATTTTAGTCTATAGGTTCATCATCATCCTACACCATTTATTTTGTATTTCAAGTGTTTTGTAATTGAATTGTGTCAGTATTCTATGATTCTATTACCTTCCCTTTGTTTCCTACTGAAAAAATTAAAAATAAAATAAAATAAAATAAAGAGAAACAGACAAGTTAAATTCTGAACCAGACAAAATTTACCATGACGACAACATGCCCATGCATGCACACTTATTATACACAACATCCATATAGAGATATATGCACATGCTTTAGATATTAATGTGTTTGATCAAATATTGCCATTCATTACAATAATAGCTCTAGTGACAATTAGATTTTCTGCAAACATGAAAACTGGTGTTTCATCCACGTTACAGTTCACAGTATGAACTATGTTTGAAGAAAGATATAAATCAATGCACTTGAATTCTGTAATTACTTTCAATTGTTAACTATGAGGAACAATATTTGCCATTGAAATTTTAAAGAAAGTAACTTTTTACCTACTGAGAAATCAGTGTCCGTAAAAAATAGTTTTCCAGTAGCTATAAATGGCATGGTAGTTATTCCAGGATACTGTAGGACCACTTTTGTGGTCAGGATGATTCTTTTAGATTTTTTTTATATAATTTCCTGTTTCATTCAACTGTTTTCTAACCCATAAATATCATTTTGAATTTGATTCCTAATGAAGTTTATGCTAACAGTTCTTTAATTGTAAAGCTAAAATATAAAGTAAAATCATCAGTTGTGTAGTTTTCTTCAGACTTTCTGCTCTGATTCTCTATTTCCTCTGAGGCTTCTTTGTTCCTATTTTGTCCTAGCTGTGTAGATGCAAGTTCTCTAAAGGCTTCTTCAACCAGAAAAAAAATATAGAAGTTATTTTATAGATATGTACATAGATTGATTTGGAGATGAAGTTCATGCAATACACTGCTATACAGACATACACACACACACTTAGTAGTGTCCAGTATTTGTGCTTCAAGAAACAGAGTTGAACTATTATTAGTTAATATTTCAGTCATTAGGAGGTGATCCCAAAACCATTGACTTCAAATGGCCTTGGGATGAGGCCCTTAATCACTGGGGGGTAGCTATCAGACTGCACTAATTGGGATAAATAGTGCCATCAGATGGATGTACATTATTTCCACAAAAGACAGAGTGGGGACATGCATGTGTCTGGAGCCAGGGGATTTGGTCCTTTGATGATTCATACAGTTGTGGTATTTATATCCAGTATTTCTGAATGAGGCATCAATTCTTTTGACTTCAAGCAAAAATAATTTGTTTCACCATGTAGGTATTATGAAGGACAGACCTAGCCATTAGAGAAGGATAAGCTTGTGGGTAAAACACTATCTAAGAGAGAAGATCTGAATGCAGTTGCCAGTTTTGCTATCAAACTCCTGTATAAGCTCAATTGACCTGTTTGTGCCTCAATTCCTCCAAATCAAAAATGCTTCCTTTTTTGGAGGATAAATCATTCATCCTCAGGACTGTACGAAGGAGACAAGCGCTACAGAGAAGCCTCCAAGTCTTCCTGTCTCTACTGAACTGACAATACAATTCCTGC
The DNA here is from genome assembly GCF_052426305.1 of Pelodiscus sinensis. Taxonomy (NCBI): domain Eukaryota; kingdom Metazoa; phylum Chordata; order Testudines; family Trionychidae; genus Pelodiscus; species Pelodiscus sinensis. Next base: position 20,081,103 of record NC_143063.1, on the reverse strand, counting down.
TGCAGAATAGCAGCTTTAGTGCCTAGTGCTCCAGCAATGTATAATGCAAAATGAACATCGAAATCCATGTAAAGCAGCAGAAGGAGGCTCCAATATCCCATTCCAGGTGCACTCAACACTTCAGAGAGACCTGCTGTGTGATGGACAAGGTTTACAGAAAAATAAAGTTTGTTCTCTACACCTCATAGGCTACGTCTACACCGCAACACTATTTTGGGATACCAGAGTATCCTGAAAGTGCTATCCCGCATCTTCACTACAAGCCCGTTATTTTGGGCTCCCTATTCTGATATCCTTTCAAACCTCATTCTACGAGGAGTAAGGGACGTTTTGGAATAGTGCTTTATTTCACAATTTGGAAGCTATGAGGACAGAACCAAATGACAAAATAAGCTATTTCGAAATAGCATTGAAATAAAATATGGAATTTGCAGTTTAGACGCACCCATAGGGTCCTGGTATCATTCCAGTTTGAGAAACCACAGCACATCCTTTCCACTCAACTTCTGCCACCAATGCTTGAGCTGGCTCAATTTTCTTTGTTTCTTGTCCTAAAGTATTGTCTGATCTTGCTGTTTAATAGCAAACCATTGCCACATTCTATGCCAGTGATGGCTGAAGTGAGTCTTGTTGTATGTAAGCACATTAGCCTGTATATTAGCGTTGATCCAAGCACAAGATCATTTGCTCTATGGAGCGGCCATTGTCACTGAGCCAGATGATAAGTGAGCACATGCCAAGAAAATAGGAAGGGAACTTTCAAAGTTCTGGAGGCTTTGCAGAGGGTAAGGGTGGATTTCTGGTTACTTGGCCTTAGAGCAGCGGAGATGCTAGGTATAAATCCCACTTTCAAAAGTGACTAAAGCAGTGGGGTCCAAACTTTTAAAGGTCTTTGGGATCCTAAAGATGCAATAATGTCTATGAGCCTGACTCCTATTGAAACCTGTGGGAATTAGGTACCTATCCAGTGTCTTTCAAAAAGTCAGTAGGCACCTATCTGCATCTATACCTAAACATCTCTGTAAATCTAGGTGTTTAGGAGCCTAAGATTCATTGACTCTTAATAAGGCTGAATCTCTTAAGTGCCTATATTGCTTTCAAAAGTGGAGTTTCCACTGGTAGATCACCTAAGTGTTTTGGGGAAAATTTAGTTTTATTATTCTAAATCCATTTCACAATCAGCTCTTCTGGTTTGTACTGGAAATCTGGACAGCTTAGAAAAACTGGATGTGTGTACCCTCTACTAGGGTCAAAAACTTCTAATTTTTTTTGTTATTTTCTCTAGATATTTATAAAAATAAAAAAGTCAAATAAGTAAAATGATTTGTGTGTAAAAAGCAAGTTATATTTAATTCAGAACTAATTAATATAGAAAAATGCAGAATTTATTCAAAAGGAGACACCCATTTCCTCCACCAGTGATCCCAGCTAACTATGATACAAAAGATGCTATTATAGTGTATTATATTTCAGCTATTGTGAACTTAGTTCCTCACATTTTAAAGAGGGTATACACACCCAGTTCTCACTGGAAATAAGGGATCTGTAGTCATAATGATAGCCTGACAAAAAGCACATAGGCAGGGCTGAGTATCTTCTTTGGGATTATTTTCATTAGATGTCATAAGGTCCCTGGGTACTTGTACAATCAGTAACACTTCACAGAGCCTTCCGTCCTAACAAATCATTAGCTAAAATTGAACCAGAGATTTCTTACATGCATGTCATAGGTTTGATATGAATAATGAGGCAAAAGGTTAACAGAGGGTCATAGACAGTTCCCTATCTTCAAGCTTATTTATTCAGTGAAATGAGAAATTGATCACATTATTTCGTACAGAAGAACCTGATTCATTACAATCAGCTCTGAATTGGCAGTTTTGGCCTTAGGCAATTTCAGAACATTACTTATGCTTAAATAGCCAGTGGTAAGGTCATTTTACAACTTGTTATCACCTCTCTGACCCTTTCAGGACCAATATCCCCAAAAGGTAAAAGCATGCATGAAAAACGACAAAAGCGTAATTATGATATAACTAATGGCACACAGACTGAACAAGCTGGGCGGAACAAAGAGAAGCCCAGGATTGATTTGAGTGACCCGCAATGGCTGCACCAGATTTGGGTAAAAGGTACCAGGGGTCCATTACCCAGGCCAAGGACACCCACATGGCGGGTACCCATAATTCAGCTGCTGGCAAAGTGAGGGTTACTCTAGTGATGCCTGCAGTGTTCACTGACTCAGAGAGGGTGCACACCATGGTGGATGGAAAGGGCTACTGCTTTTATTGCTTCTCACATAGGAGTAGCAAGAATTGATGATATACTGCTTTAGAAAGCCACAAGGCTTCCATTTACCACCAGCCAGTGTACCCCCTCCTGTCCAAACATGGTGTAGAACCTCTTCAGCTCTAGATCCTCTCCTCAATTGTCACTTTGCACATAGGGTAGCTTGCACCCTTTCATTTCACAGTCCTCAGACTGGGGCACTTACAGTCCCACCCCTTTTTAGGTAATAAAGGGCCCAGTAAAGCAGAAGTCTAATGACCCTTTCCAAGACCTAGTAGGGGAACCCTAGACTTCCCCATTCTTCCTGGGTCCCAGTTCAGGGATCAGGGTGGATTTACAATTCAACATATTGTACCCTGGACATAATGGGTAACAAGAAAACATTGTACAAATATATTAGAAGCATGAGGAAAACCAAGGACAGGGAAGGCACATTGCTCAGTGAAGAGGGAAAAACAATAACAGGAAACTTGGAAATGACTGAAGTGCTTAATGACTTCTTTGTTTTGGTCTTCACCAAGAAGTTTGATGATGAAGGGATGCCTAACATAATGAATGCTAGTGGAAATGGGGTAGGTTTAGAAGATAAAATTAAAAAAAGAAAAAGCTAAAATTACTTAGAAAAGTTAGATGTCTGCAAGTCTCCAGGGCCTGATGAAATGCATCCTAGAATATTGAAGGAGCTCGTAGAGGAGGTATCGGAGCCATTAGCTATCATCTTTGAAAAATCATGAAAGACAGGAGAGATTCCAGAAGACTGGAAAAGGGCAAATATAGTGCCCATCCATAAAAAGGGAAATAAGAACAACCCACAAAACTACAGACCAGTTAGTTTAACATCTGTGCCAGAGAAGATAATGGAGCAAATAATTAAGGAATTAATCTGCAAACATCTGGAAGATAATCAGGTGATAGATAAAAGCCAGAATGGATTTGTTTAGGATAAATCACGTCAAACCAATTTAATAGCTTTCTTTGATAAGATAACAAGTCTTATGGATAGGGGAGAAGCAGTGGACGTGTTATACCTAGACTTCAGTAAAAGCATTTGATATGGTCTCACATGATCTTCTTATCAATAAACTAGGGAAATACAACCTAGATGAGGCTATTGTAAGATGGGTGCATAACTGAATGGATAACCATTCTCACAGAATAGTTATTAACGGTTCACAATCCTGCTCGAAGGGCATAACAAGTGGAGTTCTGCAGGGATCTGTGCTCCTCTGAAGCCTTCCAGCCTGTGTTCATGCTGCTGGCTGCCCCCTCTGAGTGGTGGCTACCTGTGGACCCCCAGCTCTGCCCCTTCTATTTGAGGCCTCGCCTTCTGGGGGCCCAGATATGCCCCACACTCACACACTTTGCCCAGGGGCCTGGCTATTCTGTCAGCAGCACTGCCTGAATCCTTAGTTCTTGTGCCTATGACCCACACCCAGGTCTGGACCTGCATCTAGGAGAGAGAGAGGTTAGCTTTCAGCACCCTACTATTAAAAATGTTCCAGTGCCACTTATGTTAATCCTATTGGGGAATGGGTGGTCCAGACCACATGGCCCACCCATAACTTCACCCCTGTTCTTTCAGACATTTTTAATATGCCTAAAAATTAAGGACAGTTTTTTAGCAATGATGAAGCAATACTATGTTGTATGGTAGTCAAAAAAGCACAAAAAATGAAAGTCAGGCAAAAAGATGTAGCTAAGTAAAAAGACAATTTGTCATCTTATTTTAAAAATCTTGAAGTATTGAATAGAGGGCATTCATCCAAAAGTATGGGCAAGAAACCATCTCAATTATCTGATCACTTGCTGAGCTGTGGGGATACCACAATGACTGCAAAAGTTGAACAAGTATACTTAGAGGTAGCAATGGAACTACAAAATATTGTTAATTTTGTCAAAGAAAGAAAAGAAACCTACCCTGAAGACATTGAATTATTGCCAAAATCTATTTAATTGGATATGATAGGATACATCTTAGTAAATAAACAAAAACATAATATGAAAAATTTGAGAAAAAAAGAGTATGAGGTTGAAGGATGAAAGCAATTTAGAGGTCTTCATAAGTCCCATTTTCTGAGGATGAAGAAAAATGGAACCACAGAAATGAAACAGTGGCTGATTTTTTGGAAACCACCAAGGCAGTCTGCTGTTATGTTTTCAAATTATTCCCTGACCATAGTAAAAGAAAACAAACATTTGTCAATGGGGACTCTAACTAGAGGAATGTTGCAAGAGATATTGCTAATCATGAAACTTCCAAAGCTCGTATTAAAGCTATGTGTAAGTTTGTTCAAGATATAAATTATTTGGAAAAATTGATTCTGCGTTATCACTCAGTTTGAGAAGGAGTGTTCTTATTGGAGGAAAGTGCTGAGGTGTGTTCTTCCCACAGTGAAACCGCTTTCTTCTTCGGGACTACCTCTAAGAGGACATGATGAGTTATCAGTGTCAAATTGGAGAGGTAATATTTTTTTAACCTGCCTTGAATATCTTAGTGAATTTGACAATTTTCTCAATGAACATTTGAAAAATTATCAGTATTGGGACTCAGGGAGGACCAACTTTTTAACACACCAAACTTACAATGAAGTCATTACCATAATTGCAGAGCAGCTCAGAAAACAATTCACTGATGAAGTAAAGGATGCCAAGTACTATTCTGTAATAGTAGATTCAAAACCAGATGTGAGTCATGCAGACCAATTAATATTAATTTTAAGACATGTGACCGACAATGGTGAAGTTGTAGAATGATATCTTTGTTTGTCCCACTAAAATCCCACACTTCTGAATGTCTAGAGACAGCGGTTTTGGAAATCATTGCAAATTTAGGTTTGGAACTCAAAAATTGTCAGGGGCAGAACTTTGATAAAAGTGCAAATATGGCAGGAAAACATTCAGGTTTACATGCAAGACTGAACAATGCAAATCCCTCTGCATTATTCATACCATGTTCCAGCCAATCCTTAAATGTAATCTGAAATGCTGCAGCTACATCTTATGAGGGAGCTACACATTTTTTTTACTTCATTCAAAACACATATCCTTTTTTTTTTTTCCAGTTTCCACACATCGCTGGAGTATGCTACAATCATGCTTGGAGCAGGCAAATAGAAATAATTTGACAATCAAAAGAATTTGTGACACCAGGTGGTCTGCTCCTGCAGATGATGTTTTGGCTTTGAAAATGAGTTATGATGTTATAAAGAGACCCTTATTAGACACAGCCACATCAAATTCCAAAAAAAACACGTGCAAAAAATGAAGCAAAATCCTTAGCAAAAAAGTTTGAAAAGTATGATATTGCTGTTTTTACTATTTTGTGAATCTGTTCATTTCAAAGAATTAATGCCATAAGAAAATTTCTGCAAAAAGTTGATACAAATTTATTTAATGCTGCACAATTGTTAGCTTCAGTTACAAGTTTTGTCAGGGAAGTTCAAAATGTCTATAGGTCTGAGGAAGCAGAGGCACTAGCAAAAATTATAGGTTCCTCTGATATATCTCATGAGAAGCATAAAAAAACCCAGTAAGTCATTTTTTGATGAAACTAGAGACAATGAAATCAATTTAAAAGGGAAAGAGAAGATCATCATTGTGACAGTCAAGGTTATTTGTGGCACAATAATAGTGCAATTGCAGAGTAGAAGTGAATCTCGAAAGAAAACTTGATTTATTTTGCATGTTTTTTGACAGAAGTATGGATGAACGTGCTGAAAGCCACTATGGTAAGAAACTAAGTAAATTCTACTGAGAGGACACAGACACAAATCTTTTTGAAGATGAAGTGAAACATTTCATTCATTTTATCGAAAATGATGAGATTTGTGCTTTGGGATCACCAGTTGATTTGATGGTTTGCAGGCAACCTTTCCAAATGTAGAAACCATTCTGAAAATATTTTAATACCGATTACAAATGCTTCTGTTGAACTTTTTTCTGTATTGAAACGAGTTAAACATTATTTGCAAAATATGATTAGTTAAGAACATTTTACAATTTCAGCAATACTGACAATTGAAAGTGCCTCTTTACAAAATATTACTTATGATCACTTAATTGACGATGTTGTAAAGAAAAAGCATAGAAAGAAAGCCATCTGATTTTTTTCAGATTGATTAGAGGATGTTTCTTTAGAGGATGTTAACTTTTATTTTTCCATTCATGCATCATCCATACATTTTATTTTTCCACATTTTTCACATTAGCTTAATGCAAATACAAGCTTTTATCTAGATGAGAAGTTCTCAAACTGTGCTCCAAGAACTCCATTCGGGTGGACTGAAGAAAGGTAATTATGGTTTTTTTTATAAAGCTCTCTTATTTAAAGCACTTCACAATAGTTAGCTAATGGTACAAACAATATATGGAAAGATCATTAAGAGGTCCACAGAGACCTTCATTAATTTTCCAAGTGGTCTATGAAAAAAAAGTTAGACTACAAAAATAATCAAAATACCTCACTTTATTTTCATTTACTTCTTATCACTTATAATATAGGAGGGGGGTGAAGAAAAAAGAATGAAAAATGGGAGGGGCAGGAAAAGTGAATGTTCTTTTTTTGGCTGGGTCCAAAGGGAAGGAGGGGGGGGGGGCAAAAATGAAGCTGAACACAGGTCCCCATAACTCTAAATCTGCCACTGCTGGGGATCCTGTATTAAACAGCTAGGGTGTGTCTGCAGACTTGCTGCTGTTTCCTGAGCCACCTGCAGGCTCATCCAGGCCATGTCTACATTACAAATAAGATCCAAGCAGCAGCAGTCAATCTTCCAGGGTTCAAATTAGTGGGTCTAGTGACGACATGCTAATTTGAACTGAGAGGGTGCTCCCATAGATGCTGGTTGTCCTGCTTCCATGAGGAGTAAGGGAAGTCAAAGGGAAACTGTGCTTCCTTCAACTTCCCGCAGTATGGATGGCACCAAACTCCGAGTTCAACTGCAGCTACACAATTAACGTAGCTGAAGTTGCGTATCTTAATCCGAATTTATCCTGTCATGTAGACTGGAGGCCAGAGGCTTCTCTGCTCTCTGGAAGAGGATCACCTCACAGGTTAGACTTCATTCCTTCAGTTATGGGGCAGATTCTGCCCTAAATTTATCTCAGCTGATGCTGGTCAGCTATTTAGTCTCAGCCATCAATTAACCCCTCTCTGATTCCTTCCCTGTGGGATTAACATACTCCATTATAACACTAAACGTGTTACCCTTCCCCTAATACACAGAGCCATTATGTAGCCCCTGATGTTAAAACTAGTTTTTTTTTTTACTGTACAGACAGTTCCCAAAGGCTTTCACTAAATAGATGTATCCTCTAGATAAGATAGTGAATGGTAGCAGAGCCATCTCTAGATGAAGGTGCTCACCGTGTTTCTCATACAGCAACTCTGACTACTTTTCCCCTCTTGCAAGACTGATTTAAATTCAGCAGGAGCTACTCTTCTGGCTAGATTGAGGTACTATGATTCCTATGCTGCCAGAACCAAATGTATCATGGAAACTCACTGTGTGAACATGTCCTTAAAGGCACAGCACTATGAAACCCCATTTTTAAGGGGACACTGCAGACATTGCTTGGCTGTAAAATTGATGGCATGTGTATTCATTGAATCATTAAAAGTTCCTCTTTAAAACAAAAGTATGCTTTTTTTTGGCATAACTAATCCAGAATCATATTATGCACCCCATTGTGTGTTACAAATAGAGTGGTGGGAAAATTGTAAGAAGCGGGCTTTGATGTTTGAGAACAGAGAAAAAACACAGAGCTCTGGCTGATTTATGACAAAAGAGTGTAAATTACTATAGAATTAAACGCTTACCATATGACATTCATTAAAATCACTTTTGGACAGCCACAAGTACAAAACAAAATACTTATACATTTCCCTTAGAATACTTTTTTCATTGATGTCTATTAGCAATGATATGAAAAAAGCAGTGTCACCATCTCAAAGCATTAGAAAGAAAGAGTTGTTATTTTATTAATTCTGGTTAAGTGGAAAACAACCAGTTCAATAAAAAATTCTGGTATCAATATGTAGTCTATGGAAATGATTTTCAAAACATCTAAGTCTTGTTTTCAATTAGCCTTGGGATAAAATTTTCAAAAGGGCCTAAAGTGACTCAGCCTATGTCTATGCATTCAGCTAAAACGAGTGGCAGGATAGAGCTTCACTGCCGTGCTACTAAATCAGAGGTCAAAGTGTGAGAATAGATTTAATGGGCATCTAATGGTCCAGCAATAGCTTTCCTCAGCACTTTCCAACATATCATCATGATGGCTTATGGATAATTTCTGTGCTTAAAAGGAGAAGAATAAGACCAAAATTGGACACAATTAATATAGACACAAACAGCTTTAGTGTTTTCTTTTGGTACAAAAATTGTTTTGCTACGAGAACTGACAGGAAGCTGCAGAAATGTAAGTTAATTATAAAATCACTGATCAGCTCCTAAAATCAAGTTAAAAATAATTTAACAACACACTGGAACAATCATAGTATGTCAATTAATGACAATGTGCTGGTTGCTTATTATGATGTGGATCCCTCTCTACCAGAAATGGGATTGATACCACCATATCAAAGGTTACTTATCTTCAGGTTACTGCATAATCCAGTGGAATTTTGGTTAAACAATTATAAGGGATGGGAAATGTTTCTTTTTTTTGTGCGGAAGAACAAAAGGGAAAAAAACACCTGATTTTTTTTTTTAAAGGACTGAATCTCCACAGAAATCTTTGTGTTTCACTACAGGGAACTAGTCTTGAAACACCTTATGCATGTACATAAATGTGTGCACATTTAGCCCCACTGCCCACTTACATAAAATTAAAAATGTGAGTAAATATTTGCAGGAACAAGGCCTGGAAACAGTGACAAAGTCAAGTACTGTACTTTGTTGTTTATTCACCATTGCCTCTTCTAAAGAGCCAAGCCATCACCACCACACAAAGTATTACCAAATGCCTTACATATTAATCTGTTGCTCCATATCTCTTAAAACTTGTCTGTGTTAAACAAGCGTGGGTAGGGAAGCAAGTTCCTGAATTTTTATGTCCTGAACCTGCAAGCTTCACAGTAGTCCTCTGAGACAGGGCTTAGTACCCTCTTCACCTGCCCCATCTTGCCCTGTTGCCTACCCACTGGCCATTATGTGCCCCTCCCTCCTTGCTATCCTCTTCCTGCTTTGGCCCTTTGCCCCACACACCACTTCTCCTCCATATCCCCCCACCCTTACAGTGTCATGTGTCCCATTCCCACCACTGTATGGAAAGCCTGCCCTTGGTCGGAGTACTGTGTGGGGCTTTGGCACACACATGGGTCAACTCCTCCTGGCTGAGGGTCTTGGGCTTTCTGGGGACATTAGCCCACCCAGAGGCAGTGGGGGAAGAAGGAGCTTGCCAGCCAGGTTTTTGCTGAGTTCAGCAGCCGGGCTATGTGGGGAAAGGGCCAAATCAAGGAAAGGATAAGCAGAGGGGAGCACATAAAGGGCCAGTGAGTGGGCAACAGAGATGACACATAACCAGCTACTGCCTGGTGTTTGCTGGCATTCACCAGCCATCAATACTAGCCAGGGCCAACCAAAAATGGGATGGGGGAAGGGCCCTGCTGGCCAAGAGCTGGCACACAGCAGGGGGCTGTGCTGACAGAACAGCAGGGGAAGTGACTGGCCCTGCACACTGCATCTTTACTTGGCCACCAGCCTTACACACCCACCTTCCATCATTGGCCACTGGACATCCACTCACTGAGGGTAGGTGGGCAAATGGAAAGCAGCGGTCTAGCCAGCACGACCCTCCAATACTGATGAGGGAAGACAGAAAATACAGGATCATTTCCCCATTTTTTAAAGAAAAAATCAGAGACATCTGCAGAAGGGCTTAAGTGCAGGATTGTCTCTTCAAAAATGGGACTCTGGTCAACCTAAGCAGAGTCCAGTTTTTCAAAGGCTTCCTCACTTGTAACACTGCTTACATGCTTCAAACTTCCCAAGAGCTCAAGAGACAGAATACAAACAATGTTTTACAAACAATGGTTTAGCCAGCAGGAACCCTCTTTTTTTTTTTTGGAGGGTAGGGATTCCGGTATCCTTAGCCAATTTCTCTCACTAGTGGCCTTGCCCAGATCTGGAATTATGGTTACCTTTAGCCCCAGTTCTGCAAAGCACTTAAATACAGAGTTAAAACTAACCCTTGACAATTTAATTTTTTTATTTTGTCTACCCCGTTCAAGTGAAAACACGGGCCTAAAAACTGGTGTTACATAAAAAGGGGAATGAATTTCAGTAAAATCAATAATTTTGTTACTGATTTCATGTAATTATTCTATTTAAGAACAGTAAAGCCTTACGGATAGTTGGAACATTTTAGACCAAATGTATTTTCATTGATACTAAACCTTTGGTGAAGACATATAGATCTCAACATAGTTTTCAATGGGCAGATTGCTGAGGTCCACGGTGGACTCTCTCATCGCTTCCAGACAGGGACAGAAGTGAGAGCAAGATGCAAAATAAAAAACCTGGAAGTTTTGATCCCGAAATGGATTTTTTTCCCCACAAATCTGATGCATGAAAATGTTTTGTTTCCATATCAGCAAGGAACAAAAACAAGCTGTTGCAAAATGGAATGGTTGTCCTTCAGACAGTGATAGCTGCTGAACAGCATCACATCAGCAACAAGCACCATAGGCCTAAAAGCCGGCGAATATACCGCTGCTGTAGCAATAGCTCCACATCCTTCCTCTTACAAAAGGTTCCTAAACCTCTACAATAAATTTAGATATTTCATTTTAGAGACTAGAAGATTCCATAATGAGTTAAGCTTCTTTACAGTCTATTTTAATAAAGCGCAGCTTTCAATATATAGAGAGGCTATAAAACATGCAGGTTGCAGCAATAATACGTTTAGTAGCCTTGCTTGATAAAGTGGAAATGTTTGCATGTTTCAGATTACGAGCAATTTAAAGTAGGAAGTAAGCAAACTAGCTCTTGTGTTATGAAGCTTGACATTGTTAAGCCTTAAGAGAACACATACTTCAAAGTCATAGAGACTGAAATATGCCCTATAAGCTTGGCAAGAGGAGCAATGCCGTAATGATGTACCACACAAAGAAAATCAACACAAACTTCCATTTTGATGCAATGTCTCTGAGCTATAAACTAAAAATCTACTGTAAGTGTTATTTTTAAAATTAATTCCTTATTTATTTTCATATGAAAAGATCAGCATGTAGGAAACACAAATATTTCCCCCCAAAATTAAACAAGGATAATTGTAAGTAAAAATCCACTGATATTTAATGAATATATTCAGCAGTAGTATTTGATGTAATAACTAATTCCCCCCAAAACCCACAAATATCTTTCCTGCATTACCATAAGAATGAACACTCCTATTTCCCCAATATAGGCCCTAATATGGCAAAGATTAACACTCATGTTTAACTTTATGCACATGAACTGTCTTCCTGTATGTCTGTGGTATAGTTTACACACAAAAATCAAGCACATATGTAAGTCTTTTCAGGAGTGGAGGTGCTGGGAGGAGGGGAGTCAAGTAATTAAATTATTGTATGTAATTTTCAATTGTTATTTGTTACACACTCAATTCTTTAAAAAAATCAGGCCACCCTCTAATTTGTCTGTTAAATCAATTGTAGGTGAAAATTACAATTTACACGTACGGCTACTTGTGAATCAAATGCATTCCCAAATTGATGTAGTAAGACAAACATGTAGGAATTTATTCCCAAAAAAGGTAGGAATTCAAAAATGTGTAAAAATCTGGCATGACTAATTAGAGACATGACATGTACAAGTGCTTGAAAGGGAAACAAGTCATTTATACAATTAACTAATTAAGTGCACAAGTTAGAGGCACCGTTGTGCACTTTATTCTTAAGAAAACCTGGGCCTTCAATTCATTCTGATTTGTACCATTGCTTGTTCTGATCACAAATCAATACTAAAATGCAAGTTAGAAGCCATTTTTTTTTCAAATTTTGTTCAAAATATTTTAAAATAATATTTCATGTGTAAAATCTTATAATAATATTAGGTTTGTCAGACAAGGTTTTATAAAATCACTATTCATTGTGAGATTAAAAAATAGTTGCAAGTAATCAGAGTAACAATTGCATTGTTAAACAATAATAGCTTATCCATTTCGATTTATTATAAATACTTTGGATGTTTTTCTACATTTTCAAATATATTGGATTCAGTGACAACATGGCATTTTATTACAAGTATTTGTACAGTAAAATGATAACAGTATTTTTCAATTTACCTCATACAAATACTGTAGTGCAATCTCTTAAGCATGAATGTGCAATTTACAAATGCAGAATTATGATTTTAACTGCACTCAAACTCAAATGGTCTAGCTCAGTGGTGAGAAGGAGGTGATTTGAAGCATTCAAACTCTGAGAGGGAGGGTGTAAAGGGGAACAGAGCACAAATCAGCCAGTTCATGGCACTCTGAAAGTGCTGGGAGGAAGGGGCTGGAGCAGGCACAGAGAAAGCTTAGTAAAGGAAGCAGCGAAGAGGCTGGGCAGGATTTGATTTTATAAAGCAAGTGTAAATGTTTCTTTTTTATTATTTGACATTGATGACAGTTCTATTAATATATGAATGATTAAAGCATTTTTATTTGTTTTGAAATGTTCATTGTGCCATGTGTTCATATATTTAATCTTTTTCTTGGGGTCACAGTTAGTACACAGTTAGATTTCAATCTTGCAGCCCACTGAGACGGAGGGCCTCTCATATGACCTACTCAATAACCTTGGTTGACCATCACTGGTCTAGATGGTGCTTGGTCCTGCCATGAGGGCAGGGGACTGGACTTGATGACCTTGAGGTCCCTTCCAGTCCTATGATTCTAACAAACACAAAATAATGTAAAACTTTGAAGCCCAGAAGACAAAGCCATGAAGGGGCATACCAATGTTTAGTCAGGCGAACACCTGTTCTCACTTTCAAATGACACTGTAAATAAGTGAATAGTACTAGTTCCTGTAAATACACACATACTTGTGTGTCTTACCGACTGACTGAAGAAGAAGGACTGAGTGGACTTGTATGAAGTGAACTGAAAAATACTATTTCCTTTGTTTATCTTTTTTACAGTGCAAATATTTGTAATTAAAAATAATACAAAGTGAGTACTGTACACTTTATATTGTGTTGTAACTGAAATCAATATATATATATATATATATATATATATATATGAATATGCAGAAAAACATACAAAATGCATATATTAAATTGAAATTGGTATTCTATTTTTAATGGTGTGATTAATGCTGTATCTAATCCTGACTTTTTAAAATCTAGTTACTTTATTTTGCATTAATTGCATGCAGTAACTGTGATTTGTCAGCCCTAAAACTATGTATGCAAAAATATTTCCTTAACTCAAAAGTACAACCGTTTACCCTGGCCTCTGTCTTGCTTTAACTAGAGTTAAGTTCAAAACCCTATTAATGAGCCATTATATTTTCCATTTGTATGATTGTTAATTCATCTGAGTTATAACCATTGGCTAATATATTGAACATCTTTGTAACCAAAAGTAGTATGTTTAATAAGTGTAAAATGATGCTGAGTCTTACAAAAACATGTGTGAGAGAAATGCCAAATTAACAGTTTGTATAAAAAATAATTACCTAAAATTTGAGAATTTTTATTCGTGTCCACTGTGTTGGCAATAAAAGATAAGAAAAATAAAAATGGGTTCACAAAATAGATCTCAAATACTTTAGAAGACAGTAAACATTATTGGGATGGCAGAAGGAACTTGTAATGTAGCAGTCCATTCTATATATTGCCTAAGCATTGTAAGAGGCAAAGGGGAACCCTAAGAAAGTGACGATGGCAACCAGGAGGACGTGTAGAGTTCATACAATAAATCTTTACCTCATATTAGACACATGGATGACAACACTATAAGATGCAGAGGTAGGATTTTCTAAAGGACTTAATATGACTTTTACTGGGAATTGTGCTCTGAAATCATGTAGGCCGTTTTTGAAAATCCCAGCCTATATTACTGAACACAACACCAAAGAATTATGAAGGGCTTTTTTAAAGTGAACAACTTAAAAAACAATGAATAGACTAGCAGCACCTTAAAGACTAACAAAACATGTAGATGGTATCATGAGCTTTCGTGGGCTCATGATATCATCTACATGTTTTGTTAGTCTTTAAGGTGCTGCTAGACTATTTGTTATTTTTTAAGTTTTTTCAGTTACAGACCAATTTGGCTACCCCTCTGAAATTTTTTATGTGAGGTAGGCTCCTATTTTTGTAAACCTCATTGCTTACATAATCAGAAATGAAATGCTCATTGAAAGAACACCGGCTGCAGCTTTTAACAACACAATAGAAAGCTAATTTTATGTACAACAATATTTTCAACATCGATAAAACTTTCTGAGGCTCTTGCATCCTTTGAACACACTAATTAGTGAAGACTCAACAATCCTGCAAAGCAGGGTGACTATTATCTCAGTTTTAAAGATGAGAAATCTAAGGCCTATCAAGTGACTTGTCACAGTAAGTCAGCAGCATAACAAGGCACAAAATCCAGGACTCCTGATTCTGAGGTGTGTGCCCTGTGCATTAGACAAAAATAACTAACTAACTAAATAAATCTTTCAATAGAGATTGCTATTATCCCCTGTTGTAGGAAGATCTATGTTTCAACAGACAAATTCTTACAAGTGATGATAAAAGCCATGTAAAAAAATTCAGCATTATATGATTTGTGCTCACCATATTGCCCCTTTTCTCTTTGTGGGGAAAAACAAGGCAAATTTTAGCAGCAACCCACCACAAAATTTCTGCTCCTAGGATCAATCTATGCTATGAAAATGTTTTTATCACAAAATTATATGACACTTCTTTGTGCCCACTTAGACAGAGAACCTCCAAACACTCTCCCTCCGTGTCTGGCACACCTATACACACGCACGATCTGGTCTACACTAAAGGGGAAAGTCGACTTACGATATGCAAATCCTGCTATGTTAATGATGTAGCTGGAGTCGAAGTATCTTAAATCATGTTTTCGAGCTATGCACAGTGGAAGAGTGACAGGAGCAAATGTTCCAGTCAACTTCCCTTACTCCTCATGAGGAGCAGGACTGAGGGGGGCACCCTCTCAGTTCGAATTAGCGTGTCTTCACTAGACTCACTAATTCAAATCCCAGAAAAATGACTGGGGCACCATCGATCTTCCACTTAGATCTTCCACGTAGCATAGACATGGCCAAAATGAGTAGTCAGGAACAAACACACACATTCAAAATAATTAGTCAGGAACACTAGTGCATTCAGGGGAAACAGTACTCTGATTTCTCCAGGCTTGGGTCATAACAAGATGAACTGACTAGTTTGATCTTGAGGCCATATGCAGGTGATATGTTCATCCTGCTGATTCTGATTCAGTAAGCATCTTCAATAGGCCATAAAATAAAATACTGCTTCTTTATGTGTGTGGGTGTTTTGTTTTGTTCTTGTATGTCATGCGCATTCAGAATCAGAATGCTTTGTCAGAAAATGCTTTCAGTTGATGCCTTTGGGGACTTGAATGCATGTAGCTCCTGACAATGATTATATGCACGTGTTCCATATAATGCCAAAAGCACACCCATTATGAAAGATTAGTACAGTTGTGCTTATGATGTATTTAGGTCGTCTGTTACTGAATATTTCTACTGTCAGTACAACAAAAGTGTGATGATCACAGTTAAAGCTTAACAAAGAAAATGCTGTCAGGCAATTAGTAAGCTGCAGTCAGCAGTACTAAAGTGAAATATATCATGTTTGGAATAGCACATTAGTTTGCTTGTGATAAATGTTGAAACAGGTTCTCATACACAGAATATACCTTATTCTCCTAGCCTGAGAAAAGAAGTTTAGCATTTTCCAGAAAAGGATACATCAGTTAAACTGGTTACTAAATTCCTTACTATTCTTTCCAAATAGTCTCAGTTCCATGGACATCCAAGAGGGTTAGCATTAATTAATTATAGCACAATTGCCTTTTGTTTGAAAAAGGTAACATCATACCTTAGAATCAGACTTTGCATTACAAAGATGTTCCTGTGTTTGAGGAGGACAGAGAGAGAATATGAAATGAATGGGAAGTAAGACTGCAGAGATCTGGGGAAAATATGAATGAATAGTATTTCTGGATGCCTGTTACACAGAGACAAAAATTTATCAATTCATTAATTTTCCCTATAAGATTTTTATTAAATCTGGGTAAGTTCTTGAAGGTATTAGACTTTACTTGCTTTGGAAGAAGAAGTGGGGATGGACTGAACAACACTGAAAGCATTAGGTCTTCTCAGCAGGCAATTGCAAACGTTCTAAATAAAAATGTGTTTTTAGGAAGTGAATGAAGGCCATAATCAGATCTGCTCTTAAGTATGTGCTGCTCCATTTAAGTCTGCAGAGATTTTACTTGCTTACTTTAGTTCTGAATTTGGCCCACAACATTTGTTCAGATCTAATTTTAAACTATTTAAATCTATTTCAAACATTTCTTTAGCCTCATCATCATAGCTGTGGGGAAACTATGAAAACTATCCCACAGTACCAGTCTACAAGAACATAGTCTACAACAACTCTGAGCAGAAAAACGTATTTGCAAAACCATGGAAATATAATTTGATAATAAAAAGGATACAAGAAAGGAGAGATATGCTAAACTATAGTAGACTTAGAAAAGCCAGGTTTAAAAGAGAGGGGAAAATAAAACTCAAGGATGATTTAGTAAGAAGCTTGAAACTCTAGGGGTACGTCTAGACTACATGGCTCCGTCGACGGAGCCATGTAGATTTGTTGTTTTGTCAAAGGCAAATGAAGCCGCGATTTAAATGATCGCAGCTTCATTTACATTTACATGGCTGCCGCGCTGAGCCGACAAACAGCTGATCAGCTGTTTGTCGGATCTCGCGCTAGTCTGGACGTTCCCCCTGTTGACATCAAAGCCCTTTGTCGGCAGCCCCGGTAAACCTCATTCCACGAGGAGCTGTTTGTCGGCTCAGCGCGGCAGTCATGTAAATGTAAATGAAGCGGCGATCATTTAAATCGCAGCTTCATTTGCCTTTGCCTATGTGTCTAATCTACATGCCTCTGCCGACAGAGGCATGTAGTCTAGACACAGCCTTTGATATTGCACTGTTGAAGAATAGAAATCTGCTATGTCAGAAATGACCATGGGTCATCCAAAAGACTCATGGGTTCCGCAGAGGACAACTCCAAGATCCAGAATACAGACAATCCAATCAGAGGAGATGTCAGCTTGGATCAGTCATCTTACTAAAAAGGGAATTTTTTAGTCTGTTATAATAATCAGGATGAGACACTAGTGATGGGGGGTGTACATCTGCACTGCAAGCACTAAACATGGCAGCAAGTCTCAGAATCATGTTAAATTATTCTAGCTGGTCTTGGAGCATGGGCTCCGGTATATGTGGGAATGTCAATGTTGCTGTTTTTAGCCCCATAGCTAAAACCCCATTGGGCTGTTTTTAGCCCAATCCTGTAACCCTGAGTGAGTGGACACAGGTCTAGGCTCGCTGTCCCATGTTTTTTGTTTTTTCATTGTAGACATATCCAGAGAGACTTAAACTCTGAGTGGCTGATAATAGAAAATCAACATTTTCCCAAAAGTTACTATACAGTGGGTATACTAAACACTGTAGGTCAGTGATGGGCAGCCTAGGCTAGCAAGTGGGCTGCATGAGTAGCCTTCCTTTGTCGCAGTGGGCCACAAGATTTTCCTAGCCAAGATGGTCTCCCGGAATACCTAGAATTTGCAGGGGTGTGCTAATTGAATCTTAGCTGCGCTTAGATTGGATGCAGAGGGAGCAAAGGACTCTCATGGTCAATGTTGTGTGCAATCAGCATGCACCTCACTTTGCGTGCCCTTGTTCTATGTGTGAGTCACTTTAGTATTACTGGTAGGGAAAAAACTGTGTGGATGGAAACCAGCTAAATCTGGCAACCATGCCTGGGTAATGGTGAACAAAGTGTCTTGTGGGCCAAGCATAGAACCCAGATGGACTGCATGTGGCATTTGGGCCGCAGGTTGCCCACCACTACTGTAGCTTTTCCTCAGAACTTAGAATAGGAAATAATCATACGATCTTAGGGTATGTCTAGACTGCAAGCTTCTTTCGAAAGAGCATCCACACCTCTAAACCATAGACTGCATGGACGCTCTCTCGAAAGAAAGCACTGATTGCTATTCACAGAATGGCCACCAGCGCACCTGTGCTTTTTTCGATTCACTCTTCTTTCAAAAAATGTCCCTTTTCTGCATCCACACACACCTTTTTTCGAAAGAGCTCTTTCGAAAAAGGCATTCTTCCTCAGAATTTGAGGTTTACTAATGTAAAAAAAAAAAACCCCTGCGTTCTTTCAATTTAATTTCGAAAGAACGCGATTGCAGTGTGGACGGGGGTGAAGTTTTTTCAAAAAAAGGGCAGGTTTTTTAAAAAATCAATGTAGTCGAGACATACTCTCAGTTACCACACTGTGATTGCTTCTGATAACGGATTATTCAGATCAATCTAGATACATGTTAATATACTTGAACCAGTAACCCTAGGAAAGAAAATAGGCAGAATTAAATATTTTGCTGGGCCAGGGAGGGTACAATGGGGTCTAGGCATGAGGAGGATGGGGTTGGGGCACTTACCTGGCATCCCACTCCTGGGGGGGCATATGTGGCTCTGTGCCCCCTGCTATTCCCTGGCATTGTCTCCCACTGCAATGGGAGCAGCAGCGAAAGGCTGCAGAGGAAGTGCATCACTGCACTGTTGTTCCCTGAGTTGAGAGGAATGGGGAGCAGCAGTGCACAAAGCTGCTTTTTCCTTTGTACCATGGATGTTCCCGGTTTAAGGACATCTGGAGTCTGAAGGTTCAAAGGAATAAAGTTGTTTTTTTGTTGTCAGCAGAGCCAGCCAACCAGCTATGACTGCAGCAAGAGCAGTCATAGGATGGAACAACTGTCACAACTACCAAAAAGGTAAGCGGGAGCTAGCAACGTTGAGCATACTAGAACGGCTCTCTTTATTAGATGTCCAAATACCTTCTATGGGGTCACCTGGTGAGATCCTTGCTTGGGGATTGGCTGGACATTAAGACTTGCATATAATTATTTTAGATGACCCAGACCACTCAGACTTAGCCCACTCAGGCTCAGAAATGACTTGTTACATTATTGAATAGAATTTATTATCAGTTATTAATATTCAAGAAAACAAAGGCTGGGGAATTAAAGATTAATGAGTCATCTGATGAAAGTGGATGATCCTATATATTTTTGTTAGTTTCTAAGGTGCCACAAGACTGCTTTTTTTTAAAAAAAAAGTTTTTGTTTGTTGGTTGATGTCTATGAGTGTATGAAGACAGTGAGTATGTTTGTCTATAAACAAGTTACTGAAAAGATGAGTCTGAAATAACTTGCCTTTAGCTCTGAAAGGACGTCTGCACAGCATGTTATTTTGAAATAACAGAGTGCGTGTCTACACAGCAAGCCTGTCATTTTGAAATAATTTTGAAATAATGTCCTTTTTATCCAACTTTTGTAACCCTCATATCATGATGAGCAAGGGAAGTCAAAGGAAGAATGTTCTTCCTTTGACTTCCTGCAACGTAGACATCAGCAAGAACCAAGTTAAGGTACTTTGACTTCAACTAAGCAATTAACATAGATGAAGTTGCACATCTTAATTTGACTTTGTCCCGTAGTGTAGGCATGCCCGAAGTGGGTAGCTCCATTACCGTTCTTGTCATTTCTTGAGGGAAACAAGGTGAATCGGGTAACATCTTTTATCACCTCATCCACCTTCTCTATCTAATAATCTAGGATAAACACAGCTACAATTGCACTGCCTCTCTCTTGAGGAAGAAAGTTCCATACTCCAGAATTCCCATGAAGTTCTGTTTTCTGCATTCATGGGCCTTCTTCTATTCGTTCACCATTTCATAGATCCAGTGGCTTTATAGTTTCACTTACCTGTAATTGAAGGTCATGCTCAGAGGGAAAGTGGATTTCTCAGGCAGAGAACCCCAACCCCATGAATAACTTTATCATCAAAACAGTGGCCTGGGAGTGGGCTCTCCAATGAATGGAACCCAGTGGGAACAACAGAACATCAAGGTGTTGAGCTCACTGTAACCAGTGCAGCTAAACCAATAGTTTTATACAGGCAACCAGTGGCAGATGGCCTTTGAGAATAGATTTCAAACCTTTCACCGCTCACAATTTTATTGCAAATACATCAAACAACCTTGGACATCTAGTATCTTCCATAGTAACCTGGAAAATGGTTTTAGGTGTCAGATGGTGCTTTTCTCAGACAAAACATGTCAACAGATGTACATGGTGCACCAGCAGCAAACTTTGCTCTTTGTTCCCTACATATGCGCCACATATTCCAATTTGATCCAGGGTAGATCTTTCAATTTATTTTCAAAGTCTGGTCTATATTAATAGATTGTCTTCCAAACTATTCTTTCTCCCAGTCACAGTTCTACAGACTGATACCTCTTGTATTTTCTTAACATGATAGAGTGATTGAGTCTATATTTAATGCATGTTTAGCTGTTTTCAACACAATTTAGCAGCTGGAAACAAACAAGAAAGCCAGCACCACATAACTTGCCAACTCTTTTCAGTCCATCAGCAAGTGTTCTACAAAACATTGTTGGGAAACCTAAAGACTTTAATAGGGTTATGTAAAATGTCTTTCATATATTCTGCAAGATCTTTCGCTCTGCTTCAATCCATGGCAATTCTTGATCTTTTTAATTGCGTTCTACGGGAGATGAGAATAGACTGAGCTGTCATTAGAAGGTTGGGTTTTTTTTGACAATATGAATTGTTTTCTCAGGATGGGAGCCAACACTGACAATATGGTATTTTTCAGGATGAATTCTTTTGATAGGCAGCACTACAATGACATTAGCAAAACAGCAGCAACAGCGGCAGCCACATTTGTGGTAGCATTTAACACTAATTCAGATCTGCACCATGACCCTGATGAACTTGCAGACTCCAGGGAGAATGACACGAGAAAAAGGGAATGTGCACAATTCGTTTTCTTTTCTGATTTTCCATTTTATTTCACACAATGAATTTTGATTTCAATATAAAATTCAAAGTAACTCTACTGAAGCAAAAAAAAAAAAGGTCAAATCAAAGTGGTGTAAACCCTAGCATAAGTGGATCAGCTCAGAGTGGGTTAAAAATGGAACAGATAAATGTACTGAAGTTACTTTAGTCCAATCATGAAGTTAAAATAATCTTTTTATAAAATTTAGTTAAATAAATACAAACCTATACGGGCTTTCAAAAAAGCAACCACCAGCAATGTAAATTGTACTTCTAGGGTGAATTCCTGGCCATATTAAAGTCAACAGCAAAAACAACCACTTCTGTCGGTGGACTCAGGATTATTCTTAAAGCCTCTAATCTTTGTGTAAGAGACATGCACCTTTGGTAATACTGTGGTAAAATTAAATCAAATTTCAGCCTATTATTTTCAGTTTGATTTATGTATATCTATGGCCCCTGTTACCATAGAATCAGAGCACCTTACAGTCTTTAATGAATTTATTTTCATAATACTCATTCAAGAGAGGGAAGTACTATTATCTGTATTTTACTGAGGAAACTGTGGCACAGAGAAAGTATAGGTCTTACCCAAGGTTGCATAGGATGCCTGGGGTGGAGCAAAAAATTGAACCCAGATTTCCTAAGTTCTGGAGAGCCCCCCTAACCACTAGTATACAACCAGTACCCACGTTCTACAATGTGGTTTATATGACAAAAGCCAAAATATGCAATCATCCTAAACGATACTAAAATCTTACTCGTTATATACTCTCTCACACACACACACACACTCCCACGCCCACACCGCCTAATTCTCCTCTTATGAGTTTTACATCAGTGTAATTCCAGACATCAGCTCAGTCACTCCTGTGTGAGAAGAGTCTGAAACCGTATATATCTATCTCTGAGACCGTGTGTTTCTTGAAGTGCCGATTGTAATACGAATTCCATGCCCAAGAAAACTCCCATACTTTAGTTTGTCTTTCCCTCCTTATTTCTTTTTATGTTAAAGATGTATGGTTTTGAAATCAGGGATGTTTATAAAATTATATTGAAATACAAATGGAGTCTAATTCTCAGATAAGGAACACCATTCACGAGTCACACAGTAGGAAAGCGTCCTTCCCAAGACCACAGATTTCTGCACAATAAGGGCTCCACAATGATTTCTAAGCATTTGTACATAACTTCACATCACAGACTTGGCTATTTTAGAAAGTCTGTAGTACCTTCTATTTAAAGGTCAGAGGCCATTGTTATTGACACATGATTTTAATCCTTTGGATACTTCAAAGGATGAAGATTAGTAGAAATCCTCAGAACCCATACCCAGGAGACAACTACTAGTCAAAAAGTTGATATTATTGATGCTTATGGAAGTAGAAAAGAATATATAATTTATGAAATAAAAGTCAGGCCTTGTTCTCCTAGACTCCTGAGTTTTTACAGTTCCCTTGCTGAATTATCTAAGGCTGAATTTCATATTATAAATGCAAATATCTGATCAGTTATTCATCTTCTTAGGAGGACCCCTATCATTGGATTGGATTTTCTTCCTTGGTTATCTCTAGAGTTTTCCTTCATACATTCTTTGTTTCCTTCAAAATTCATTATAAACAACATAATTATATGTCTTTTTTTTTCTTGATTGAGCACATTTCTTACAAATAATGATTTACCGCTTGAAAATTACAAATAGCCTGAATAGATACAATTATTATATTGCTGAATATACTTTAAAATTCAAAAATGTAGTTCAGCTGAACTGTTCATAAATTATAAGTAGGCAGGTCACATTCCTTCCTCTAATCTACATATGCAACCTGGAATGCAAATTCTACATGTTCTTCAAAGAGAATTAGAACGCATGTGTACTGGAAAGCGGAAAGGGTTTATGGTTTAGATGAGCTACAAATGGAAATCAAATGGAGTTGAAAAGAAAACTCATTTCAGAATGGAACTTTTATGATTGATCTGTCAGGAGGCAATGGCCATGTCTCAGTAACAAACCCTTTTTGCCCCATTCTTCTCTACATCAGGATTTAGTTGACACACAGGACCTGCTCAAAGTTCAGTGAATATAATGCATTTAAGAACGTACTTTGAAGGGGAAAAATGGGAAGTATTCATTTTAGCAACAGGATTCTTCAGCTAGTTGATCTCTATTCCAGTTAGATATGTAAACCTGTAATTAAAAAAAATTAGAAGACTGCATGAACTTTTGCGTATACTCTTGGGCCTGGTGTACACTACATTGGAAGCTCAGACTAAGATACAC
This sequence comes from Pelodiscus sinensis, assembly GCF_052426305.1. Taxonomy (NCBI): domain Eukaryota; kingdom Metazoa; phylum Chordata; order Testudines; family Trionychidae; genus Pelodiscus; species Pelodiscus sinensis. Next base: position 20,057,390 of record NC_143063.1, on the reverse strand, counting down.
AACTCTTACGTAGCTGGAGTCGACGTATCTTACACCACTATTCCATGTTATCCACGCAGCAGGAGACAGATGGGAGTAAATGCTCCCATCAGCTTCCCATACTCCTCGGGAGGAGCAGGAGTGCTGGTGCTGACTAGGGTGCCCTTTGAGTTCAATCTAATGGGTCTATACTGCACTCACGAAATCAAACCCCGGAAGATTGACTGTGGCAGCATCGCTCTTCTGCATAGTATACACACACCTTGGTGTATTTCCTTTTTTGTGCACACCTTCTGAAAGCAGACACACAAACTGGGTACATATCTGTACAAGAAGGCATTTTAGAATCTTGTGCAGAAACATGTACCTAATACACGCCCAATCTTAGGGCCACCAAAGATACTAAAGACATGTGAAAGATTCCAGTGCCTCAGCAGTAGCATAGTTAAGCACGATGTGCATCTACCTGCAATAGATGTTGTACATACAAAATGTGCCTGCACTAGCAGGATCTCTTCTTTTTAAACAAGCTCTATATCATCATTAATGTGAGGTGGAGGAGTTAAAAATCACAGAGCTATGATCAGTAAGTGAGGTATGCGTCTGAAAGTGTTTCCACTTTTGTAATAGCAAACCTAAGTTATTTCATAAACAGGGGCCTAGGTAAATAGAACAGTTACGGCATTCTTCATCTCTAGGTTGAGATTTCCTAAAGCACTTTCCCTTGGTCTATGTTTTCATTGAAACAAATGGGAGAAGAGTTAGGCTATGTGGAGTGCTTTTGAATAAATCATTTTAAATTTTTACTGTGAAAGATTTATCCTGTCAGTGGTCTACAACTTAACACACTTACGATGCTTTCCTTTTACTGCTCACAAGATAAGTAGTTCTGACCTGAGTCAATATTTGGATGAAAGACTTCCAAAGTAAAGTTTCTCAAAAAACAAAACAAAACAAAACAAAACAAAAAACCTGATCAGAAGATTTTTTTTTAAATTTCTTCGGACCTAAAGAACTTACATCCTTCAGGTCTCATCCTGAAAGAGATCCCTGTGAACATAAAGTCTTACCCTTGTATCTCTCTTTAAAGGATTGAGGCCTAAGCTTCTTGTGCAGTTGACATGCTCATACACAAAGGGTGCAATACTATGTGTAACTTAAAGCAAACATTTGGCAAAAAAATCAGTACAAATTGCAAAAAATAATTACTAAAGAAAAAACAGGGGAGGACAAAGATTTGATGATAACAGTATAAGAGGTTTTTGTTGGGTCTCTTCATACATTTACAAAACGAAGTTCTGAGTGAGCTAAAGCCAATGAATCCATAAGAATTGTTCATTACAAAAGGGTTTGTATATATCAGAAAACTGGAACAGAAGAAATATTATGACAAGGCCAAACAGCTGTGCTTTCCACAGCACATTTATAAGTCATAATACTTAGAAGGTCAGTAGAACAGAGGACAGAAGATCTCTAAACAAAAGTGAGGAGCATGCTGACCTTTGGTTTATTGAGTACTCCAGAATGCTACTGAGCTCCTTTGCCAACAGTAGTAACATGGTCCCCCAGAGTATGTCTACACTACAGCGCTAATTCGAACTAACTTAGTTCGAATTAGTTAATTCGAACTAAGCTAATTCGAACTAACGGATCCAGACTAAAAAACTAGTTCGAATTAGCATTTTGCTAATTCGAACTAGCATGTCCACATTAAGTGGACACTGAACCGGGCTTAAGGATGGCCGGAAGCAGTGCCGGCAGGGCATCAGAGGAGGACTTAGAGCGTGGAGATGCTCTCTCAGGCTAGCCGAGGGCTGTGCTTAAAGGGTCCCGACCCCCACCCCGGACAGACAGTTCTCAGGGGTGCCCCGCTTGCAAAGCAGTCCTGGCTTGGAGTGCCCGGACTACCCACACTGGGCACATCACACCACTCGGCCATCAGCCCGGCTGCACTTGCCGCAGGCTGCCATCTGGGGAGAGGGGGCAATTGGGGGGCTGCAGGAGAGCTTCCACCCCCAGAAGCCCGCAGAGCCAGCCCAGTCCTCCCCATCGGGGGCTCGTGCCCCATTCCTCCCTCACCTCCTTCCACTTACCCTTCCCTAGCCCCTCTTCTCGATGTACAAAATAAAGATAACGTTTCTTCCAAAATGGAATCTGTCTTTATTGAACAAAACTGGGGGAGACTGGGAGGCTGGGAGAGGGGAGGGCAACTAAAATGATCAGGGGTTGGGAACAGGTCCCATATGAAGAGAGGCTAAAGAGACTGGGACTTTTCAGCTTAGAAAAGAGGAGACGGAGAGGGGACAGGATAAAGGTCTCTAAAAGCAGGAGTTGGGTGGAGAGGGTGTATACAGAAAAGTTCTTCATTAGTTCCCATAAAGAAGGACTAGAGGACACCAAAGGAAAGGAATGGGTAGCAGGCTTCAAACTAGTAACAGAAAGTTGTTCTTCAGAAAGCAAAGAGTCAACCTGTGGAACTCCTTGCTGCAGGAGGCTGTGAAGGCTACAACTAGAACAGAGTTTAAAGGGAAGTGAGATCAAGTCATGGAGGTTGGGTCCATGGAGTGGTATTAGCCAGGGGGTAGGAGTGGTGTCCCTGCCCAAGGTTTGTGGAAGGCTGGAGAGGGATGGCACGAGACAAATGGATTGGTCACTGTCTTCGGTCCATCCCCACCAGGGTCCGTAGGGTTGGCCGCTGTCGGCAGACAGGCTACTGGGCTAGATGGACCTTTGGTCTGACCCAGGACGGCCATTGTAAGCTCAGGGTCGGGGGTCTCAGTGGACCCCCTTGATTTTCATGCACTCCTGCTCCTGGGTGGCCAGGCTGGCAGCTCTCCTGCCCTAGCCGGCCACCTTCCTGTGCCTAGTGCGGAGATCGTGGACGAGGACCACGATCTCCGCACTAGCCCAGGCGGGTGCCCGCCTCTTGCGGTCCCGGGCAAGCTCCTGGGAGCCGCCAGCCTGGTCCCGGGAAGAGGGGGGCATCGGGTGGGTGGCTCGATCCGTGCCAGATGTAGGGTCTGCTGGCTGGGTGCTGGCAGGCTTACACCTGGCACGGGCACCGTAGCCAGCCCGTGGCCCTTTAAGGAGTCCGGGGCCGGGAGGGGGGCAGACGAGTTTCCCTGGGCTAGCCTCCCACTAGTTCGAATTAAGGGTCTACACAGCCCTTAATTCGAACTAGTAAATTCAAACTAGGCTTAATCCTCATGGAATGAGGATTACCTAGTTCGAACTAAGCGCTCCGTTAGTTTGAATTAAATTCGAACTAACGGAGCGCTAGTGTAGTACCTATGAAAGTTAGTTCGAACTAACATCCGTTAGTTTGAACTAACTTTGTAGTGTAGACATACCCCCAGACACCAAACATGAAAAGAAAAAAACCCACCCGCAGCAGTAAATACAGGTTCCAAAGGCAATTCCACTTCAACATCTAATCAGTCCATTGCAGAAGGCCACGTGTTAGACATAGCATGTACTGACAGACATCCAACCAGAGGGCCAAATACCCAACTCTTCTGTGAAGGGGTTATTGTGTCCTGAGATGTATTCTAGATACAGAAGTCTACATTTTTGTTTTATTCATTGGATGTATTGGCTTGTGTTTGTTGGTTTGGGCAACTAATTTTTTCTTTTACATTACAATTGCTAAAAAAAGAAAATATAACAGAAGCTAGTACAGCAAATAGCATTCCTGCCATAAGAGGTAACTTTTTAAACCCATACCATAAGGCTAGGCCATAAAAGTCAGGTTCTAACCTGCATGGCAACACAACGCTGGTCAAAATTTTTGCATGAGAAGTTTTGTGAAGAAAATGGGTTTTATTTTCAAAAATAAAACTTCTCATAAAAATGTTGTTGACATCAGAATCTTCAGGGTTTTGTAACATTTTCCATTATTTTTACTGAAATTATTTTCAAGATCCTTAAAAGATTTTTAGTTATTGAAAACCACACACATTCACTAACTAAAAACTTTACAAATATAATGCAACACAAAAAACTGATAGAAATTTCAGTTTAAAAAAAAAAGGCTTTCCATTGTGGTGGGAAATGGAAAATGGGTCTATTTTGGCTCTGCGGAATGGAAACTTTGATTTTTGAAAATGATTCACAAAATCATGTTCATGGTCTTTTTTTTTTTTCAAACTAGCTCTTTTAAAAAGCAGTGTGTCAGCCATGCTGACAGCATCTCATTGAGGATGAACGTAAACAATTCTTCATAGAAGAGACTTGATCCTGCATTCCTGGTGCACCCAGAGGCTGAGTTAAAAATGAAGTCCTACCCAAATCTTAACCCAGGTAATTATGCCACTGTACTCACCTGCATTCCACATTTCACCCAGGTACAGTATTTAATTTTTTGTCTTTCAGCCAAAACTTCAATGAGAGTTTTGTTATGAGAAGGACTTCAGAACTTGTTTACTAAACTTTGCTGTTATAGTTGTTACAATCAGCTGTTCTGCTCTGCTCCAGCAGTGGCTACATTTCAGTGCATCAACTCCTTTATATATTGCCTGATCTACTGTTCCTTGTGACAGCTGTTTAAAAGCACAGAACAACTCTGCATAACAGAGTAAAGCAGGAAATGAAGAAATCTATATTCAATTGAAAACACAAGTAGAATTTAGGTAGAGAGAAAACAATTACCACAACTGGAATTTAGCTGGCACAGCAGATTGGCATACTGATTCATATTTCCATGGGATATTTATTAAACACAAACAGTCAATGGGAGTTTTGGTTGGATGAACAATACAGAATTGGGCCCACTCTACACTAACAGGTGTATCAAATTGTGAAGGGCATTGGCATCCTTTGTCATAACTGCATGATATTGTACTAATATAGATTGCCAAAATAAAATCTGGATTTTTTCCTAACTGGCTCCACTGAAGCCAATGGCCAGGATATTACCAATTTAATCTGAAGTAATGTTACAACTAATATTTCAAATCAAGAACCAAAAATAAGAGTAGGGGTGTTGTGCAGGTAGAATTCCATACTTAATAGACATTTCATATTTGCCAGTGAAGATCAATTCAGAGACATGTGGTCAAAAGCAAATACCCAAATTATTGCTTGTAGAATCAATAATATAAAACATATCTCCATTAAGTTCTGATTTAATTGAAACTTTCTTTTTTCTTGGCAAGGATTAAAGAAAATGTAGACTACGGTTACAGAATTCACATGCCTACTTTTTATCTGCATGACCTGCTTAAAGAGCTAAGCCAACTTTCATTAAAAATTATTGGTCTCATAACTTTTTTTCCCCTTAAAGAGTCCCATATGGAACCAATATCATAATAAAATTGTAGCAGCCTAGCAATTTTTTTCTATATTCCAGTATGTACCATAAACATCATAAGTAATACCTTGATTTAAAAAAATCATAAAGAGACTTTACGACAAAGTCAAAACACACTAAACAATGATAAGAAGGTCTTGCTCGCACAAAGTGTCAGATGTAACTGCAATAAGTTTTAAAATAAATGAGGTATTTATCTGAAAGAAGACACAAAACAATATGTTCCAACATGTTACACATCGCATTTAAACTATACCGCTACAGAAGAACACTATTCATTTTTTCCTAGTGCTAGCTAACACGCACTCTCATATTAAGGAATTCTTTTGTATTACTATGGCATCTGCTAAAAATGTCAGATGTGATCACAGTCCTTGCAAAACAAGTATTTTAACAACCAAAACCTTATGATAGGTTATATTTCAGTGACTTGGAAACAACACTGCATTATCTGAGAAAACAGCACAGATGTTGCTTAATAAACTGTTCAGTTTATGCATTGTATTAACCTCATGAAACATTTATGCAAATCTTGCATTAACAAAAGGTAAAAGAATCATTATAGGTTATGAAGAAAACAATGTGACAACCTTTGTTTTTACTTCAGTATTTTATGGAGGTATTTTAACTCTTTGGGGTTTCTATTTAGAAAGACACTGAGGCATTACAGATTTTCATCTATTTTGTTTTCAGTTCTGCTATCATTCCTTCCAGCTGATTTCACATTTTATAATGCTAATAGTGGGTGTATGGTTTTGAGTTTCTCTACTGTCAGCTGGTCAGTAGGTCTGGGGGATATATTTAATGGAATCTGACAGCTGATGGAACTGATCTCATTGAAAGGGGATTTGATATGTGGGATGAATGTGGTGACCCTCAATTCGCCATTTTAATTACCATTATTATTCAAACTCTTGCAGCCAATATAACTCTTTTTCTTGGACACACCAGTACATGTGTATAAAAGAAATGACTTATGGATGAGTTAGTCCGTATACTGATTGGTGTGCCATTTAGATAGCATGTCAAAACAGATTAGCTGTTTTATCCTGCTATAAAATTAAAGGCAAAGCCTTTGTACTATGTACACTTATAAACAAAGCTATCATAACAGTGGAGAGTTTCACTGCGCTGTATTAGAAACCTAGCAAACATATGTAGCTTTAATAGAGAAAAATTATGTATCTCCATTTGCTAATGTGATGTAGAATACAATAGTAATTCAGATGTTCTTCTTTATGAAAAATAAGCCGGGATGCAACAGGTCTGCAAAGGATTACACCAAAGAAATATAGTTTCAGACATCCTCCATGTGCAATCAATCTGCAGGAAGAGAAAAATGCATCAATCTTGCTCTAATTAACGTGAAATCCAAACTTAGACAAATACACTGACATGATAGCAGAACACACAACATTCCATCCCATATTGATTTGTTTTAAAATCTTTAAAGAGCCTCGGTTTCACACTGATGATACAATGGGCATAGCCATTTGACCCAGTCTAAAAGGGTGCTTCATGTAAAGCGATGTTAGTAGGGACAACTGATGCTACCCTTCAGAAAATTGTTCTATTTTGCTACAGATGTCTTCTAGCAGAAAGGATGTTGGTTCCAGAAGAATTAAAAGATGTATAAGGGATGCATAAGGAAATCTCAACAGATACGAAGGAGATGTACAAGGAGCTGTCTGGTTTTGAATTATATGGCACTACTACTTTTTTTAGGTCAGGAGCATAAAATCTATTATTGATCTTGAGCAAGTCCTATTTTGAATGTCTTTGAAAACCTAGAGCACTCTAATGCCATATAATCAATATATACTTTCACATTTTTTGAATCAAATATGCAATTTTGTGTACACATCTAATGTACTTTGCCTTTTATTCTCTTCTATATAGAAATAGGTGTTGCTATGTACTATTCAGCTCCAGAGCCTGTTGTGAGGCACAGGCCATTTAAAGCTTTTGCAGACTGCAAACATACTACATTTCACTCCTTTACTGGTATAACAATTACTCCACAAGGAGAGAAAGCTTTGAAAGAAACCAAATAATAAATGGTGATGCCACCATCAGCTTAAAGCAACAGAACACTTATCTTACATACATAAGCACTACAGCGTACGAGGAAAGCAGTAATAACCTTTAAGTTAATAAGGAAACCATCTGAGAAAGACAATGTAATTAGATCACAGTGAAGAGGTTCACATTTGGCTTCCATATTTTCAAGGATGAATCAACATGATAATACTTTTAGACTACGTCTACACTGGCATGATTTTCCGGAAATGCTTTTAACGGAAAAGTTTTCCATTAAAAGCATTTTCGGAAAAGCGTGTCTAGATTGGCAGGATGCTTTTCCGCCAAAGCACTTTTTGTGGAAAAGTGTCCGTGGCCAATTTAGACGCGCTTTTCCGCAAAAAAGCCCCGATCGCCATTTTTGCGATCGGGGCTTTTTTGCGGAAAACAGTACTGTGCTGTTTACACAGGCCCTCTTGCGCAAATTATTTGCACAAGAGGGCTTTTGCCTGAACGGGAACAGCACAGTATTTCCGCAAGAACATTGATGATCTTACATGAGACCGTCAGTGTTCTTGCGGAAATTCAAGCGGCCAGTGTAGACAGCTGGCAAGTTTTTCCGCAAAAGCAGATGATATTTCCGCAAAAGCAGATGTCTAGACACAGCCTTAGTGTATGGTTTGAAAAGCATACCCAAATGATGGCATTTAGGCTATGTCTAGATTACAGAGAGAGTACAGAATTTTTTGTTCTTTTTCATACTTGCTTCCTCTTGTTTGCTTGCTCTCTGTCTGTATCAAAGGAAATTCCAGGTGAGAGTCTTTTTTTTTTTTTTTTTGAGCTTGAGATCTGCTCTTTCAGGACACAAAATGGAGTGTAAAGAGAAATGAGGGCAGATTAGAAATTCACAAAGGGCACTATCAAAGTCAAGGGTAAGGGTGTCCATGTTCTAATGCAGATGCCACCCTCCCCAGATTAAGGAAAGGTCAGTGTCATGGCCTTGACCCTCTTCCAAACAAGTCAGCAAAATAAGCTCCAAACCTGGTATGGAGAGTGTTTGAAGAACACTTCTTCCTGTGAAAGAGTAGCACATCAGCCATGTTCCCTATGTACTCCTTTTGCCAACCGTTACACAATGCTTCAGGATGCTCCCACAAGAATAGAGGGCCCTTCTGTACATATTTCCTTATTGCAGACTGCTTAAAAGCATTGTTAGATGCCTAATGTTTACACAGAACTTGTCAATGGTTTTGAAGCACAAATACATTAGGGTATGTCTACACTACCACCCTAGTTCGAACTAGGGTGGTAATGTAGGCAACCGGAGTTGCAAATGAAGCCCGGGATTTGAATTTCCCGGGCTTCATTTGCATAAAGCCGGGCGCCGCCATTTTTAAATGTCCGCTAGTGCGGACTCCATGTCGCGTGGCTACACGCGGCACGGACTAGGTAGTTCGGACTAGGCTTCCTATTTCACGAGGCATAACGTTAGTTCAGAATAGGAAGCCTAGTCCGAACTACCTAGTCCATGCCACGTGTAGCCGCGCAGTACGGAGTCCGCACTAGTGGACATTTAAAAATGGCGGCGCCTGGCTTTATGCAAATGAAGCCCGGGAAATTCAAATCCCGGGCTTCATTTGCAACTCCGGTTGCCTACATTATCACCCTAGTTCGAACAAGGGTGGTAGTGTAGACATACCCTCAGAAACTAGGGAAAGATGTTTCAGTTGTGAGGCTTTGGTCATGTATAATCTGGCATTCAGTGTATGTCTACATTGCAGTTAAACTCCCAGGCTAAGGAACTGTTTAATTGGGGGTAGGTATTTGGGGTTTGGACTACAGCCTGAGCTTTGGAACCCTCACAGCTCATAGGGTTCTAGAGTCTGGGCCTAAGCCAGAACATCTGCACTGCAGATAAACAGTCCCTTAGGTATCTGATTGCAGTCAGGGGAGCTGACAGCCACACCTGGCCGCTAGGTTGGGGGGAAGGAGATGGCTCCATGCTTCTGGGAGTGGTGGGGCGTTAGGTTGAATGGGTGAGGCTAGGGCAGCCAACCCTCAGCACTTTCTGGAGCATGTCATGTTGGTCCCCCAGCCCTTAGAGTTGCTCAGTGTGTGCTGTGCAGTACAGTACAGTCATGATTTAAGGGGCCCAGAGCTCTGGGAGACACAACAGCAGTAGTAGTGGCAACAGCCGGGAGCCCTGGACCCTTCAGAATCGCTGGGCCCTGGGACAGTTGTCTCCTTTGACTTCCCCATATTGGCAGGCCTGATTGCAGTGTAGATATGCTCTTCATAGACAAAAAAAAAAAAAAAAAAATTGCTGGGGCAGAGAACAGTGGAAAATGTCTACCACTTTTTAGAAGAGTTAGGCCAAAACTATCCTGTATTTAAACAATGTATGAATATATCCATTGATTTTTGCAATATATCCAACAGAGAAATGCTGGAAAATACTTTGGAAATCCAAAAAAAGTGATGCTCTCAATTAAAATAAAGCATTGCCACTCGGTTCTGTAACAACAGACACCAACCAGGACATTGCTAAGACTGACCAGCTGAGTCCAATTTTTCATATGTGACAGTATTGACTGATGAAAACAACAAACCAGCTAGAGAAAAAAAAATCAATGAACCTTTGCTAGGTTTTCACAAAATAAAAGACCAACAGGCTCCTGATCTCAAAAGTAAAATAATCAATTGCATTAAGCTGAAGGGGCTAAATGTTGTGGACAAGGATACGATGCAAGAGCAGTTCATAATAATTCTTAAACTAATTCCTATGTGATACTTTGTATCTGTTGACTCTAAAGCTTCTGCCACGCTTATACATTGTCGGAAGTACCATGCCCCGGGGCAACAAACAATAGATTCCCCATGACAAAGTCACATTCTACATCTGACCACGTCACTCCAGAAAGAATTGTTTTGACAATAAAAAGTTGACTTATGAGCAGCAAAATACTCATAAATGACAGTTATTTATCCAATATCCTGATCACCATCCTCCATCATCATTAGCTTATCAGTTAGCCAAGTTAAAATATGACTTTTGCTGAAGGACAGGAAAAGGGGAGACCAGCCACCACAGGAGTATGTAGATATCACCCCCTATCAAGCATTTATCAAAGTTATTAATAAGAGTTGGAAAACAATGTTCTTGTCCCATAAGAATTATGGAGGCTTAAAAAAACCCAAAAATCTTTCCTATCCAAAATCTGGATGAAAAGTTAAAGTCTAGAAAATTTTTGTAAACCAAGAATTCAAGAATAATTATGGATTACATTGATCACAACATTTCAATAACTCTGAAGCATTTTAATTTTGATCCAAAGCTTTTTTTAAAAAAAAGAAAGAGAGGAAATGCTTACCTGAAATTTCAAAACACAAAAAGTAATTTTGAATGAGACATAGAAAGTGTCATTATGGGATGCTGACAATTTTGAAATGTTTCCAAAAAAACGGAAAGTGGGAAGTTCACATAAACTGACCCTTTCCTGTGAAGAGTTTGGGTCTCAACAAATCAGCATTTTCTGATCAAAAACTTTGCCTAGAAATTCTCAACCAGCCCCACTACTAACCTTTTGTAATTATGACCTCAAGTCATGTGTCTCAGGCTAGTATATAAAGCTCAGAACTTACCAGATCTCTTACGTGGCACATTTGTATTGTAATGATTCTTAGCTTCTTGTCTGCAGTGATCATTCAGTTATATGGATTACACTTACAAAAGCGAGTTCCCATTGGTGATGCTTTTGCTTCTATAGATCAGTGTAAGAATCAGATGGGGAAATTATATCTTTGGTTTTCTTTGATTGCTTGAAAGGTTAGAAAGAATTTCTTTCTTCTATGAGAGGCCCCTCAGCTGCAGGTAAAAGATCATTACAGCTTTTGGGCATGCCAGCCAGAGGCAATAACCACCACCTGATTGACCTTTTTTGGCACCAAAAGATCCAGTAGGATTTGCTCTATCCTGGCAAGGTTGCCTATGTATGCACATGGTCTGATTTGGAAGTTTACGATGTTATGGCTCCTCCCCACAAGCAATCATTTAGATGAAATAATCTGAAAGATCAGTCAAAATTAGTACTATGAAATAATTCCACTACATAGTGAAACTAAACATTATCTTCAGATGAAGCTTAAATGAGTCAGGTTTGCTTTAGCAAAGTGAGACTTAGTAAAGCTGTAAAATGCATTTGATCCTATCAAAAATAACTGACATTATATAACCATAACCTCTTCCCTTGACAAATACGCTTCTGAAAGGCAGTGAAACATACATAATTATAGGCTGAAAACACTAAAAATATATTGTACTCTGTACCACACACATGCAGCATAACAGCTTGACTTCATAACACTTAAATGCAATATTTCCCTGCACAGCATTATATTAATGTGATAAAGAACAGGCAACCCCCCCCCCCCCCCCCAAAAAAAAAAAAAGAGCTGAAGAGCTGCAAAGTGATTTCAGAAACTGAAAAGTGATTTCAAATGTTTGGTAAGCATTAACTTGCTCACTGCACCCTATCAAAACCAGCTGCTAGTCCCTAATTTTACCCCCATTCCTTTCAGAATTACAAGGCCTTGAGACCATATTAATGAGAAATAAATACAGTAATTGAAAGAGTAAATAATGATAAAGGCCACCAAAAATCCTCTATTTGTTCCTTTATTAGAACAGGCTGATGTAATGAGCTACCAAATCCAAACAGGAAAGCATTTCCAAGAAAGATGCTCACACACTGGTGCTGTGCTAACTGACAATATACATATAGAACATGGGTCTGTCCCACTCAGCAGCTGATCCACAAAGGATCTTACAGAGCCTGTTCCAACTCCAGTTGGATGCACTTGGTCGTTTAGCTCCAAGTGATGGAAGGCTGGGCTTTTTGGAGCTTGAATGGTTCAGGTTCAATCTGTGATGCTCACCTAACCAGAAGTGTTGTTCCAGGTGAGAGGCCATGAAAGGGCTCAGCTTTCCCTCTCACTAACATGGCTTCCATTGCACCCAGTTAGTTTCTGACCAGTGCCTTGCAGAGCAAATTAAACGGGAATATTGAGATTGGAGGCATGATGCTTAAATGCTATTGAATTAAGTACACCAGTTATGTATGATCTGTGCTGCAACAGCTAAGGTCAGCCTCCAGGGTGCTGGCACTGTACAAACACATAGTAAGAACCCCAAGGGGTTTACCATCTAAACATAGCCCTATGCCTTAATTTCTGGCCATTTTGCCAATAGCAAGCAATATATCTGACTGAGATTTAGGGTCCTGTAAATCAAAGCAATCATGAACTACCTGCTGCTAGAGTCATAGGATGAGTTTCATGCCAGCCGCTGGTTACAGCTTTTTACCAGCTGATCCTTCCACAACCCTGAAGAATCGTGCTCAGAAAGTGCTGTAAACATTTGCCCTGACCCGGAGTTCAGTTGAGTAGGGCAAATAGATCAGTTCAAGTGGAAGTTCCAGCAGGACAGTACCAGTGTTTCTGATCTGACCAAGTCTCTCCCAAGCCAGTTTTCTGCTGCTGCAATCTCCCACATGACAGACTTCACCTTGAAAAGCCCTGTAACCACTTCACTTAATCCCCACCATAGAGAGATCCAAAAGCTCCCCCAGGACAGAACTCAGACAGAAAATGTGTATTTTCTCTGGGACAGCATGTGGCTTCGTGGGATCCCCATTTTGGAGACAGAGAAACTGAGATGCAGAGATAAAGATCAAATGTTCACTTTGGATGCCTAACCTGAGACATCTAGGACTTGATTTTCAGAGGTGTTGAATACACATTAGTTGAACAAACTGAAAATGAGGTCCTAGAGATGTCAGGTTTGGACACCCAAAAAGAAAGGGATGAGTCTGAAAAAAAATTGGCCAATTGTGTAATCTTTGTCCAGAGCCTGGTTAGAATTTAGGACTTCTCTACCCCTAGTGTTATGCTCAGATTGCTACACTCTAAGGGCATGACTACACTACATGGAAGATTGACGTTACCTCAGTTTTCCCTGGTTCAATTTAGCGGCTGTAGTATAGATCCACTAGATTGAACTCAAAGGTCATCCCATCAGTGCTGGTACTTCTGCTCCTCACAAGGAGAAAAAGAAGCCAACAGAAGCATTTGCTGGAAACACAATTCAAGATATGTCGACTCCAGCTATGTAATTTACTTCTTATTTAATTAGGTCTTCCTATGTAGTGTAGATCAGGTCTAGTACTCCTTGCACTCTCTTATTTTGCTTCAGAACGCTGACTATACTAATATGTCATGAAAGCCTCCAAGAAAGCAGGGTCCCAGGAAACCTTTCAGATGTGGCAGCATCTTCCCCCTAAACACCAGTTTTGAAGGCTTCTGTAATATCAGGACATGCAGTTTGGTTTTTCATTTTAAAATGTTTTGTATTTTTGCTATTTTTTTTAAAGGTTGCAACAAATCAAACAAAAAACAAAGTTCAAGAGGTGGTATGGCCAATTTCACAAACTCAAATGAAAAATTCTGTACTGCCTGAGACATGGACTTTTATGGGGGTTTTATTTTATTTTATTTTGTACACTGAGAATATGATTTCACACCCAGGAAATGCTATTGAATTAAGTGTTCATTTGGAAATATGTTCCAAAGTACAAAAGTTCCCCCATTAACCTCTTCAAAAATTCACCCATCATGAGAAACACATAGAGAAAAACCATCATATGAACATAAAAATTATGGTTTCACAAATTACATTGGACCAGATTTGTCCTTAGCATAACAAAAATGTTAGTTACATCATGGATGAATTTGACATAATGAGGAAAACCGTCCTTTTCAAGATCTTTGTTTCAAAATACTAAAATGCTTCCATCACAACTCACGTGATACAGCAGGAGTTCCTTTTGGTGATATCTGCCAGAAAAACCAATAAGTTTCTAATATAAATCTATAAAACTATGTTCCAGTAACAATTCAGCTGAAATTATATATATTAAGGAAAGGAAGTATTTTAAAAAATGCACTCTCTTGGCCAATATTCTCTCTTCCAGACATCTTAGAAAGCTTGGCTAATAAGCCAACCACTGCCATACACTTCTAGAAATCCAAGAACACTCTTCTCTTGCCATAATTCATTTCAAGCTCCCCTTATAAAGGCCACAAATGCAGCAGCATGAATGGCTACACCTGCTTTTAACACACAAGCATGGCCTAATACTCTGGTGCTTAATCAGGCTAACCTATTGACTTTATTGTGAGTTTTGCATTTTTATAGACTGCACAACAAACTTTCGCCTTATTAAATAAATATTCCTTCCCAATAGGTTCTGCCTAAAAAGGGGGCAAATTAATTAATCCAAACTATATTTTGAGCCTAACATTTTTACTTCAGCCACACACACAGTTTGCAATGGCAGTGCTATTTGAGTTAGGACTAAATGAGGACTGGTTTCTTATTGTTTGAGGCCTGACTTTTAAAAGTTGGTCTCTCTTTTGATGCCCACAACTATCTGAAGTCACAGGCAGTCACTTGGGTGTTTAACATGAACAATCAGGTCCAAATGATACCTGCTGTGCCTGCTATTTATTTGCACTACAATCCTGAAGGCACAAAAATGGAAGAACTTATTTTCAAATGTTCAAAGATTCTAAGACTAGGATGGACCATTGTGATGATCTAGTCTGACTTCATATATGAGGCAGGCCCCAGAACTTCCCCCAGGGTATGTCTACACTGCATCCCTCTGTGATTAGGCAGGTCGACATTGAAAATGAGGCAGGGATTTAAATATCCCGTGCCTAATTTGCATAAACATGGCTGCCATGTTTTGCCGACTCAGCACTTTGTTGGCAAAAAGCAGCAGTCTAGAGGGGAATCTGTCAAGAAAGAAAGCCTTTTTCAACAGATCCTGTAAACCTCCTTGCAGGAGACATAAGGGATCTGTCGAAAAAGGCATTCTTTCTTGACAGATCCCCCTCTAGACTGCCTCTTTTTGCTGACAAAGTGCTGAGTCGGCAAAACGTGGTGGCCATTTTTATGCAAATTAGGCACGGGATATTTAAATCCCTGCCTCATTTGCAATGTCGACCTGCCTAATCTGCAACACTCTGCCGACAGAGGGATGCAGTCTAGACATACCCCAAGATGATTCCTTGAGCAGATCTTTTCAGAAAAGCATCCGCTCTTGCTTTACAAATTGCTAGTGATAGAAAATCCATCACAGCCCTTGGTAAATTGTTCTAGTGGTTAATTACTCTCACCAATAACAATATATGCTTTGTTTCCATGTTGAGTTTGTCTAGCTTTAAATTCTAACCATTGGACAACATTACACTTTTCTCCACCAGACTGAGAATACCAGTATTGCTCCCCACATAATGAGGAAGGTAAATCAACCTGTTTAACCTTAGCCTTCTCTTCAGCTTAAAAAAGAGATTGAGCTCTTTGAGTCTACCACTAAAACGCAGGTTCTCATCCTTTAATCATTCCCATGGGCTGTTTCTTAACCATCCCCCTTTATTAATATCCTTCTTGAATTCTGGGCACTAAAACTGGACACAGGTTTACAGCAGTAGTCGCACCAGTGCAATATACAAATGGTAAAATAATCGCTCTATTCCTATTTGAGATTCTTCTATTTATATATTTCAGGATTGAATTAGCTCTTTTAGCCACAGCCTCATACTGGGACCTCATGTTCAAGTAGTTAGCAACCATGACCGTCAAATCTTTTTCTGGGTCACTGCTATCCCCCATTGTATAAGTATGGTCTACATTCTTTGTTCCTAGATTATACCTTTACACTTAGCTGTATTAAAATGCTTATTGTTTGCTTATGCCCAACTTCCCCGATTTTTGGGTCACTTGCCAAGTTTCCCAGTAATGATTTTATGTTTTCTGCCAGGTCATTGACAAAAATGTTAAATAGCCTAGAGCCAAGAACCAATTTCTGTGGGACTCCCTAGAAACACTCCCACACTATGATGATTCCCCATTTAGATTTACATTTTGAGACCTGTTTTTAATCCATTTAATAGGTGCTATATTAATTTTATATTGTTTTAATGTTATTAATCCAAACACTGTGTGGTATTAACTCAAGCACCTCATAGAAGTCTAAGTACATTACATCAACACTTTTACCTTTATCAAATAAATATATAATCTTATCAAAAACAGATATCAAGATGTTCTGAGGAATGCGTGGAAAATAAAAAATCAGCTATCACCTTAATTTTGTAAGCTATTGAAGATTAACAGACAAAAGTGGGTTTTTTGGCAGTCTGGATGACATAACTCTCCAGCTTTGCTCCACATTCTCATACCAATACTGCTCACAATATGGCAACTTTACTGGGAAATTATCCTTAACTGTTTATCTCTTTGTACTCTCCTCAGATGTTTAACTGAATTCCTGACAGTATGCGGAATATGGCTGAGAGCAAACTGGCTACCGCTTAGCCCATATAAACACTGTTTGGTGCTAGTGTGTAGTTAGTATGCTCTATAAAGCACTTTAAGATGCCTGATAACTTCCATTTTTTACAATACTTTTGTAGCCATCTTCATCTGTAAATTTGCCATCTTTACCACTGGGAAGCTAAGTAATTAACATGTGTCTGCACTGCAAGCATAAAGAACAGTAGTTTCTTAAAAAAACAAAACAAACCCCCTCCCCCACAACCACAACCCACACAGAGTATAAAAATCAATCAATCAAGTAAAGTGAAAAATCATGAAGGCTTTAAGTGCAAAATAAGAAGTTATATGCTATTAAAATCTGGCAGCATCGTCCTCTATTAAAAACATAGTGTACTCAACATTGCACTTCCTCCTTAAAACAGTTGCTACTCTGAAAGTTGTTTCTCCAGCTGCCTAAAATTCAAGTACCTAAGCCACTTTTCATAGCATTGGGGACACTAATATAAAGGCTGAACAGGAACAGTGCAGATCTCACTAAATGAGCTAACCTCCTCTCCCCCACCCTCCTCCCCCCAGTGTAAAGTAAAGACTCTTTGCCGTTGGAATCAGTGGGGTTCCAAAATATCTGAAGTGTTCAGGAAGATAACAGGAAGATAAGAGCAGACTAAATGGCCACCTTATATTTTTATACTCCTCTTTCTGATGGGGACGTGCCATGCTCTGGGCAAATTTCAATGATGGGAATGTATTATTTGATAAACCAATCAGCACCTTATTGCTACCTCAAGGCAAAGAAATGTTCACACAAATTAACTAGGAAACAACCTACAGGGTGGCATGGCAGAAAGTTGTTTAACTAATTTCAAGGTAAAAAAGATAAATAAAGCTCACTGAGCAGTGATTTACCAGAATAGCCAAATGGCCCTTTATTTATGAGATTGGGGGGACATACGTTCATATGCAGCTATGAAAGTAACTCCTGCATTTACAGGTATCTAAACAAAAGTCCTTTCCTCTTAATTAGATCTCCTGGAGCACTCAAATCCCATGTAATGTAATGGTTTCACATCTCCTGATAGAGACATTGCTCTGTGAGAACACTAGCCCAGTATATCCACTTTTTCACTGCACCACTTCTGGTCAGGCCCACTTACAGGGGGAGTCAAAGGAGGCAACTGGCCTGGGGCCTGACAATTCAAAAAGGCCCAGGGTTCCTGGCCACCGTTACTGTGGCAGTGGTGATGGCCAGAGCCCTGGGCCCTCTAAATCGCCCATGACGGCCTAGGTGTTATGCTCCGGCAGCTCAGCAGGGCTGGCAGGGAGAGGCTAGCTCCCTCCCGCCTGAGTCTTCATCCCTTCCCAGGTGCCTGGCAATTCTGTCAGCCCCCTTGTTCCTAGTGAATAGTCTAACGCTGACTACTGTCCAATAACTTGGATTATTGTTGATCCACAGCATTGTTCTACACTTTTGGGGGAGAGGGAGAAATGCTAGAATCAGCTTCAGCAAGATGTGGGTGAATGACAACTTCTCAGCTGGAGTACTGTCCCAAGAATGATGAAAAGAAATACTTCCCATTGATCGAGAATTAGCATCATGATGATATGCAAACATCAAGTCCTTTCAACTCATTCTGCCCTTTCCTCTTCCCAACTCCTTTCCTGGAATATTCCAGCAACATTCCAGGACACTTTCTATGGGAATCTGGCACAGTTGCAAGTCAATACATACAAAGGATCTTTCAAGGTCAGAGCTAGGCCTCATTTTAGGTGGACTCAGTCCTGTGAAGTGCTGTGTGCCCTCAACACTTATGAAAGTAGCGGGAAGTGTGGGTACTTGCAGAGTTGGACATCTAGGGTAAAAGTCCAACTCCTTTTGAAGTCCAAGACAAAATTTCCACTGAATTCAGCAGAACCAGGAGAGCCGGACTCGAAAACCAGAATTTTGAACACAGGAACCTAAAGTTAGGCTGTTAAATCCATATTCAGACTCCTCAATAAGTTTCTGCAATTTCAGTATTCAGGTGTTCAGTATTTTTTGAAAATTACACACATTTATTTAGGAGCCTAGAAACAGGTCCCTAAATGAATTAAGTTCCCAAATCCTATTAAGAGTCCATGAAAGTTCAGCACAGGTTCTTCTAAAAACCTTGGAAAACTGTTACCCTTAATTAGAGATCCAGGAGCCTAATTTTAAGTGATTTTTGGTGATCTTGGGCCAAGTTGTTTTGGTCATGTGTTTGTGCCCTGTAACTGTCTATGTATCAAACTGATAAATTTTAGAGGACACAAAGATGCCTGATGATTGACTAACTGTCTACTCTGACCTCCTTCATAAGACAGTATCAAGCTATTGTGACTGCATCATGGCTTCCATTAAAAACTTGATCCAAAACAAATAAAAAGTTTTAAAGGTTTTTGCATAAAGCCACATAAAGATTTACAGTAATCTTGGTTGTAGGATCAGTTCTATTCTGCAGAATGCCACTTACATGACGTTTTCTGTTGGCAAGCCAATTTTTAATTGGTTGGTATATTGGGCAAAGAAAAATGCAAAGAACTGACATTTAATTTCATGGAGACATTTTTAAATTTAACCATTAAATAGTTGTTTTTCTTTAAAATGATTAATGCATATAAATCTATATGGCAAGTTATAGATTACCAATTGTGTATCCCATAGCTAAGAACAAAAGAAAATTCATTATTACATTTAATTCATCAAACATTTAATAAGAATGTCATTACTTAATCCTCTCTGCCTTATAACTATGAACAATAGGCTACTTCCTTGGCCTTCAGTTTGACCTAAAACCAAAACCAAACCAAAAACAAACCAAAACAAAAAAAACCCACGCACACAGCTTCAATGACAAATTACTCCTTTTTTATAATTGCTTAAGGAAATGTAAAATAAAAAATATTTGATAGTCCATAAGGCTAAAACATCAGTGATAACTAAATTTAGTTTTTACTAAAAAGTTGTTGTTTTATGGAAATATTCAAGTCTCCATTCCATTTCATACAATTACTCCAGAAATAATACCCTCAGAGAGATGAACCAAAGGGCACAGGAATATCATTACAGAAGAACTGTGTCTTTGCCTATGCATTCATCTGTATCAATTATACAGTTGACAATGCTTTTTTTAAAATAAATAAATACATGCAATTATATACTATCCCATCTTAAACTAAAATAAAAAATGTCTTTAGTTGGATAAGAAACAAAAAATAAACAAAACTATCTGTAGCCTTATTCATAAGTCTAAACATAATAAATTCTGTTAAAAAAGGGCATCAGAATGAACTTCAATTTTGTCTTCACTGCAAAAAAAAAAAAAAAAAAAAAAAAAAAAAGAGGTGTCTTCTTTTTTTCTTTTAACATTGAGATAGCTATCTCAATGGAAAACTCTAGAGAAGAGAAAGCACAGGTCAATTTTACCCTGAGGTCAACTCTATATCTTCCTGTCACCTCAACATGGTGCAACCTGGGGTTTACTTTGACTAGTTGCATCAAGATAAAATTTACCTCTGCCTTGCCACCACCTGACATCTTGATGTAAAATTCTATCATAAGTTTTCTATCCTGATGTAAAAATCCCACACTTTTTTATAGTCAAGATACAGTCTCTAATATCAAAATCCAGTTCTTTTACTTAGTTTGTAAACACATTTCCATCTTTTCCCTCATCACCACTATGCCAGTTTCTTCAGGATAAAGAGTGCTCCACAATCTCACATCAATAGTATTTTTACCTGTCCCCCACTGTCTTCCTCCTACCATGTTTGGTCTAATTACATGCTTCATAAAGCTCTTCATTCTTGTAACCCTTTTTAATGCATATGAGTGCATCAGGATCAACTGCCAGAAAGGAACCGCTTTTAAAGCAAAATTTCAAAGCATGGTGTACACCTTTTTAACGAGGAGATAATACAGATCTCAAATTAGTGAGAGTCACCAGCAAAGTTTCTGTACAATGGGACCTTTAAAAGATACACTCCAATGACATATTTCTTACATTCCTTAGGCAACGTGGAACATCTACCTTTGTGTAACACAATAACAAGTTTATGTAATCAGTGCCAGTGACCATTAGCTTTAACAAATCATGATGAGCTTTCCTCTGAAAATTATATTAAAAGTCAGTAGAACCATTACACTGATAATAGTTTGAAGCAGTAGTTTAATAACTTACATGGTGGCTGTATTTCATGAGCAAGCCCAAAGGAAGAACATCTGACAAACTTACAGTGACTGCCTTATCTTGGCATACCAACTAT
Source organism: Pelodiscus sinensis (assembly GCF_052426305.1). NCBI lineage: Eukaryota > Metazoa > Chordata > Testudines > Trionychidae > Pelodiscus > Pelodiscus sinensis. The sequence goes on along the minus strand of NC_143063.1, from coordinate 20,036,403 downwards.
GGAGATCTTAGCTGTCACATGTTACTAACAAGATAATTTGACAGCCTTTGTAAGTGTAATGCAGTCATCAAAATTATACTTATGGTAGACAAAATACTGAATACCTGCTTCTATTTACAAGAAGTAACCTAACATTCTTTAACTTGCCAAATACATGTAGGATCCTAGAACCTCACTTGACCCATGAAGTTTGCATGATGAGCATCTCATTAAAGAACATGAACTCAGTCCTGAAAATCCAGGGGACTACTCCCTTATGATTACATCTCTGTTCATTTTTTTTAAATTTCAACATCAAATATATCTGAAGATAACTAATGGTGTTTGCTAAAAAAATGCTGATGCCTTTTATGAGCAGAAATACATCTTTCCTTATATGGGTATAGATTCCAATCTGTACTGAAAGAAGAGAGTGATGGGGTATACTCACCACAACAGGATTTCTTTCTGCGTGCTTTGTGAATTGGATCCTTCCAAGTCCAGTGCCTGCTTCTGCCGCTCATTCATGTGCCCCGCCACACTTTTCTCTCTTTCTCTCCCTTTCTCTCTGACTCAGAATACTCTCTCTGTAGCCTAGCCCTTTAGTAAGAGTAAAGTGGATGTGCCTTGGTGCACAGCTCCAGCAAGAGCTGGCTGAGCTGCAGCAAAAGCCAGCAGGGAGCTATTTAAAGAGCTGGCAGGGACCTGAGTTGCAATAGGACAGTACCTGTAAGAAATTTTAAGTTACTTCCACCGCTGTCTTTGGCCCTCTGGCCAGGTCACTAGCCCTCCCCTTCAGGGGAACCAAAGTCTTATTGGATGTCTGTCCTAGTCAGTCTTCTATTCTGCTGCGTAGTCTGCACCACTGCCTCATTAGCAGGTGAGGGAACCCAAGCTGCCCTCTGCTTCAGGTTCCAGTCCAGGGACACTATATCTCGCAACTGTGGTCTGTTATTTCTCCCATGCCCTGTTGCTATTTTCCTTGGCACTTTCATTCATCTTCTAGATCCCTGCATTCTGGGTTTACCAGCTCAAACTTCCCCATCTTAGGAAATAATGGCAGATTACTTAACTCTATCACACTCTACACCCCCTCCTTTTCCCTTAGGCTGTGTCTAGACTGTAGAGTTTTTCTGGGATGGTATCCTGGAAAAACTCTGGTGCGTCCAGGAAATACATCCACTTTTTCGGAAGAGTTTCCAAAAAAGCAGGTACAGGAAAAAGTGTCCCTGGATTCCTCATTTTATGAGGCATAAGAGATGTTCTGAAATAGGAGGTTTTTCCGACATTTGGCCCTGTATAGACAGGCCAAATGTCGGAAAAGCCTCTTCCAAAACAAAAACAAGGAGAAAAAGATACGCAAATTGCTGTTTGCAATTTGAATATCTTTTTCTGAAAAAAAAATGGCCATATAGACATAGCCTTAGGGAGTGACTTAAGACTTCCTCCCATGCAGCCTCTTTCTGTTGCCAACTTCCTGGCTATGTAACAGCTCTGCCTGTTCCTTCTCAGCTGGATTCCGGCATCGATCAGTCTTATAATTCTTCACTCTCATCCAGGAGCAGTTTATCAGATTAACTAATTTAATTTTACCTGCTCTGCCTCAGGTGGGGTGTTTTCTGTTATGCTAGGCAAGCATCTGGCCATTTGGGGCTACTAATGAACAATAGTAAAATCCTTTTAAACCTTAGTTGTTTGCAATGCTTATCCTGTGAAGGTTACTCGTATGCTGTTTTCATGACAATCAAAACAATTGAATTTCAGGACTTTTAAAGGCAAACATTTTTTCTTTAGGAGACAGTTGCTGGTAAAAGATCAGTACAGACTATTGCGATAACTTTTAACCACATCTAGAAATTTACATTTGATTAATATGTATCACTTCCTCCGGTAAACTATAATTAAATTAAGTGTCAAAGTGTGAAAAAGTTACTTTCTTAAATTAACAATTTTACACACACTTCATTTATGGCTTTCACATGATTTTTGCTCATTTTACTTGATAATGTTTTACTCTTATTATTATTTATAGCTCCATTTTTGCAAACATATTCCAGTCTCAATTGGAAATATCTCAGAAGATTTACCTGGCATTCCTCAGGTCCTTTGGGACAGAGAGCTAGGGTTGTGGAGGGTGCAGGAGCAAGAGCAGGGGCTTGGAGATGTAGAGGGCTTGGGGCAGGGGACTGGGGATGTGGGAGGTGCAGAAGTGGGGGGCTGTGGCTGCTCCCCAAAGCTGTCCCAGGGCGGCAAGGGTTGTACTGGCCAGCTGGCAGCTGCTCTGCAGCTGTCTGGGGTTCTTGGGGAAGCAGAGGCAAGCTTGTTTGCTGCCCCCCTCTGCTCATTCTGGGGTATAACTGTTCTCGGTGCTTACAACCCCCAATAGTTAGTTTGGAGTGTAACTGTCCCTCCTATCACTGCCCTCCCTTTTCTTTTGATAAGAAACAATCACATTCCAGGCACATCCTATTGTCCTGGAACAACCAGACCCTTACCTTGCTTTAAGTTCTCATCAGAGGAAGCTGCCTACCAAATTTGGTGGTCCTAGGTCTTACTGTTCAGGAGACATTCTTGAACAGACAAGACTCACAGACAGACAGACAGATGCACAAACTCTCCCAAATGTATAGTAAATATTCATACCACTCTACAGATAGACTAATGCCAATGAGAAAGCACAAAATCCAAAAAAAGCTATTTAATATCAACCTAGCCTATGGTAATACAAAGTTTCACAAGTAGTAGTTAGCTTGATTTAATACTGGATCTCCATCAAAAACCCATCAGAGAAGTTACAGAAAGATTAAGTAAATTTAGTGTCTTGAGGTATGGGATAAGGTTGAATTAAGAGATGCAAGCTTCAGTTACGTTAATTGCATAGCTGAAGTAAAAGTACCTTAACTTGACTTTTGGCGCTGTCCACACTGCAGGAAGTCAAAGGAAGCACACTCACAGTTCGATTTCCCTTGCTCCTCGTGGAAGCAGGACTACCGGCATCAACTGGAGCGCACCTCTCCATTTGAATTAGCGTGTCTTCACTAGATCTTCTCATTCGAACCCTGGAAGATCGACAACTTCAATCTTTCTCTTGAAAGAAAGACCTAACTAGTGCAATTTTCCTAGCCAATTGTTGGAACCTTCCCCCCCCCCCATTTAAGATATTGAATGTAATCCAAAATATTCAACACTATTTTACAACTGAGACTTTAAGTTGCTTTCACGTTATTAAAAGACACCGTGCATTAGGGCGTAGGTGACCCATGAATATGGCCGTTAATGCTAGATTTTAATAGTTGTCTTAATTTAATTTTGAAAAGATGTAATGCAGACCAAACCAAAGTAAGAGTCTTCCAAACACATTTTTTTTCCACTGAGCCACACTTTTGCAAACCTAAAAGTAGAAACAGCAATTGAATAGCAAGTAACTTGAACATTGGAACATATCAAAGAGGTGAGAGACAGCATTTGCATGCTTCCGTAGTAGAGTTACCATTAATATAAAGCAATGGCTATTTTGAGCCTCCCATATTGCTCTCACTGAGGAGAAACTTGGAAATTAAAAGGGAAAATAAAAGTAAGTGGCTTGAATCACATTGCTCTGCTGAGCATAAGTGCCTGGCCTTTTATCTAGGTAAATTAAGGCCAAGTGCACGCTGCAAAAGCTGTTTCTTTTGTGGCCAGCTCCCATGCATGCTCTGTTATACCAATCTGCAGTCTGTGAGGCTAGCGAGACCATAATGTTTCCTTCATTTGGATTCTTCTAGTCAGCTCAGAGCTGGCAGGAGTCACCTTCAGAAAGGCAAGAGCAAAGGAGGGTACCCTACAGCCTTGAAATCAGGAATTATAATATTGGCCGCAGCAGGTCATTTCTTTACCCCAGCCTCACTCTTATGTTTTCCAGATTTTAGGGGAATAAAGGAATTCTAATAAAGGTTCCGAATAAAGAACATGGTGCCAACAATTCTATATTGAAAAAAGTGGGTTTATACAAGCTCTCCTTCGTAACAGAAAAAAAAAATCAGTAAGGTACCACTGCACCTCAAAAAAATATAAAAATAATGAAAAGGCTCCCTTCAAGTCTGTGACCAGGATTATGCTTCATGAAGGTGCTTAGTAGTTGAAGAACTAGTGTGTGAACCCTGAAGAGCTCTTTGGCCTCAAAGATTAAAATACAATTTCTTAAAGATCTGATGGGGGAGGGAGAATCCCATCTTGCCAGCAGCAGCAGGAGGAAGCCATTACTGTTACTTATACAATCTATTCTTGCTGAGACTGTTGCCCAATATAGTTTACAAAATTTCAGTTGGAAATGCATTAGCAGCTGAACAGCAAGCAGCTTCTAAGGGGTAAATAGAAAAAATAAATTAAAAACCGAGCTTCGAAGCTTCAAATGTTATTGAACGTCTGCTGCAATCCCCACAGTCAGCAGTCTATAACCTTTTAAAGTCCAAAGAAACCTTTTCTTACATGTACAGATTTCATTTGATTTTGGTTTAAGAAACTTTTTATGGATTCAGTTCAAGTGAAGCAGATAACAATTAGTTCAAATACATAAGCACCCTTCCACACTTACATATTGGGAAGAGTGTATATATATATATATATATATATATATATATATATATTCCTTTTTATCCTTCCCTTTCTGTAAGTATGGAAGGGGGCTTAGTATTTGAATTAATTGTTATCTGAATATATGTAATCTATATATATGCAATTTCCAGGTTGCTTTTCTATTTGGAAATGAAACAGATTCCCTGGTAGTTGCATAGTTCTCAAATGCTTACTTAAACTTTTCATTGTCAGACTATTTAATAGCCATATACAATTATTCAGTCTATTTTGGCATGAACATGTTTGTGTTCTTTACATTTTAAAATAATAAAAATAATAAACCTAAGAACTGGCTGGCTGGGGGGGTTCCTTTAAGCACAGATCTCAGATAGCCTCAGGCAGCAGCCCCACACAGTAAGTCCTGAGCTGGTGCCCTGCCGGAACTGGTTCCGGCCAGCCTTAAATGCAATTCAGGGTCCACTCAGTGTGGATGCGCTATTTTGAAATAGCAAAATGCTATTTCGAAATGCATTTTGTGTATAGATGCATTATTTTGAAATATCTTATTTCTAAATAACACTGTAGTGTAGACATAGCCAGAGAAGGGAAGAAGCAGGGTTATGTATGACATTTTTGCTCTTCTAGCCTTACTGCATTGTCCCTAGAGATCAGCCATAGCAGCATGCCTTGTACTCCTGGAATGCTTGACATCTATTTGAGTGTTTTACATTGTTCTATTTAAGAATTAAAAGCTCATTAAAAGTACCAGACAGAATCTAGAACACCTACCTTGATGTACAGATCAGGTAGCTTATTGCAAAGAGCAGTGGAAACTTTCCCACAACACCCTGATCATATGGCTCATCCTGTTCTGCTTTTCAAGATGTCCCACTTCACTTTTCCATAGCCATTCCATTCCTGGCCTAACAGACTGCTAACAAAAGTACCACTACTGTCAGTGGGGACTATGATTTTTTAAAATATATCTGTAATAGCATTTGAGACAGCAAGCTATTTCATAGAGAATAGTCACCATCTTGTGCGGTAGTGACTGCCAGTCACTTCTGAGTTGGGCCAGATTTGAACCAGCAACCTACAGACTGCTGAGGATGTAAAGTTGCTGCATTTTATTGCAAACTGCTAAACCTTCTAATCCCTTACATGCTACTGAAATCAAAGTTAAGTATTACATTAATAAATGCATAGGCTACAAGTCATGTAATTAGACTGTTGGTTATTATAATAAAGACAGGCCATATTTTCTTTGAGATCATGTCTTTTTTTCTTTGCTTTCTTGATATTCCAGATTTTGTCATATTTCTTTCAAATGTATTAAAGAAGCTATACTTTGTTTGCTCAATCAGCTATTCTAAGGGCTGGTAGCTTTGCACCTTTTCTTTTCTCTTTTTTTTTGAGAGAGAGAGTTACTTGTTTTTGTTTCAGTTAAGGATGCAAAGATCCATTTCTTTGCTGATGGGTTTAAGGAATCAATACTTAGCAGACAATAAATACAAAGATTTGGAGAGGGGGAAATTAAATTTCTAGTACAGGAAAGAAGCTCTTACCATACATCAGTTGAAAAGTTTCTTTAATTTTAGTTAATGAAAGAAAAATTGGAAACTGACTGCTACCCTTTAAAATCCTCCACTTTCTGGTTTCTGTGGGCCTTTCTTCTGGGCATCTATTTAAAATATTATTTGGAACAATTTGAATAGCAGGATGGAAAATACTTCTGATATTTTTCCCATTAACAGTCAGTTACATTTCCCAGAAGTTCTGCAGCCTATTTAAGACAAAATTGACACACAGGGTCAAATTCACCTCACCTGCAGAAGGCTTGAGTAATCAACAGGTGAATTAGGGAGAGTCAACATTTCCATAGTACACAGGTCATTCAGCCTCACCCTATTCCATCCTGAGCCACCACTCCAACAGCATCTACTTCCCCTCTGCTCAGGATGGGAAGCGCACTTCATTCATGCAACTGCAGATGCCACAGCTCTTCATTGGACCTGTTCCCAAAACCCTGCCTTTACAGGCAGACCAGGTGGGACTAGTTCTCTCCATGGTGTGCAGGATGGTGCAGCTGCTTTACCTGCACCTCCCTTCACCCTCACCCTCCACAGGTGATGCTGTCCCCACACCCTGCAGAGAGAGCAGAAAGTCAGTTATGTGAATGCGGGAGGAGGAGGAGGATTCTGCCCTATTAGATTTTACCTCAGGAGCGGGGAAGATGGAATAGATTAAGTCATCTCTCTGCATCTCCTGCCAGAGGCTCTTTTGGATACATTCCTCAACTGGAGAGAGGGTGCTGCCAGCTCGGACTCAAGAATTTATTTACTACTGACAAGAATGAGAGTCAGGATGGAGAAAGCTAGAATTTGTCACACAGACAACAGAAGGTTGGTGTGGGAATGAAGCAATATGACTGGGTGACTGGAACCAAAAGACAGAAACTGTTGTGTTTTATTCCTGAGTTGGATACGGACTTGACCTGTTGACCTTGAACCAATCACTCAGCTCTACATCTTTTGTGAAGCAACACTTGTGTACACAATGCTAGGGGTGCAGCATGTAGCCCTTAACCTCCATGCACTACAGGGTGGATACACAGGTGATTATAGGACTCAGGAGCACTGTGATGACTAATTACTGTTTGTAAACTGTGTACAAGTTTTCATGCCTTTTTTAAATCCATTTTAAGTTGGAGACATTCCTTACTCTAATTTTACTTGCCTGATTACTGCCAAACTAGTCAATTAGCCCATCATAAGACGGGATTTTCAGGTCTCTCCTCCACATCGGTCTTCTCTCCTGAACCTCCAGTCTCTCGCTCCACCTCTCTCTCAACTCTCCTCACCCTCCTGCCTCTCTCTCTCTCTTCTCCTCCCCCTCCTGCCTCTCACTCGGGGGACTGTGGAGCCCAAACGGCGATCCCCGTACTGCATGGGGAGTGTAGTGCCCAAACAGTCGTTTGCGCCCCTTGCTCCTACGCGGCGGCCCGGCTGAGCAGCACAGAAGTCAGCCAAGTGCCCCAGCGGGAGGTGAAGGGGGGCGGGGAGGTGATGTTCATGGCCAGGGGTCAGGGGCTGGAGCCGCTGTCATGCTGCACGTCACTGCCCTGCCCCCCTTTGCCTCCCACCGTGGTGCTCGGCTGACTTCTGCACTGCTCAGCCAGGCCACTGCGGGGGAGCAAGCGGTGCAAGAGGCTGTTTGGTCCCCACGCTTTCCATGCAGCACCCCCGAGTACCACGGTGGGAGGCGAAGGATGTGACTCAGGCAACAGCACCACCCAGAGGGAACAGCCAGGGAGGCAACAGTGTCGCCCAGAGGGAACAGCCAGCATTTCAGCGTTACTGAGTCACAGACATTGGGCTACTATATATATGATAGAGCCCATAGTCAATATGATATGGAAGCTGTGGCTATAGGTTTTCCACATGCTTTTTATTCCAAGAATTTGCATTCCTAAATCACAAATTCACGCCGTGCATCTTGGATATCTCTCCTAGGGTATGTCTACACTACCACCCTAGTTCGAACTAGGGTGGTTAATATAGTCATACGAACTTGCAAATGAAGCCCGGGATTTGAATTTCCCGGGCTTCATTTGCATGTTGCCAGGCGCCGCCATTTTTAAATGTCCGCTAGTGCGGACTCCGTGCCCGCGGCTACACGCGGCATGAACTAGATAGTTCAGAATAGGAAGCCTAATCCGAACTATCTAGTTCGTGCCGCGTGTAGCCGCAGGCATGGAGTCTGCACTAGTGGACATTTAAAAATGGCGGTGCCCGGCAACCTGCAAATGAAGCCCGGGAAATTCAAATCCCGGGCTTCATTTGCAAGTTCGTATGACTACATTAACCATCCTAGTTCGAACTAGGGTGGTAGTGTAGACACACCCCTAGTTATTTTGGATTTCCCGGATGTCTGGCAAAAACCACACTGAAGCTTATTTCCCCCAAAACCAGGGGTGCAGAACATCGTATTTTGCTAGAAACATTCTCTTAGTTTTTTAAAACATGAGTTCTCATTGATGCATTTCCTACAACGATTACTGGAGTTTCTATTAGGAAATGTGCCTTGCTCCTAGAAGTGAAGCTATATGGCACTTCAGAAGACTAAATATTTTAGAGGCTTCATTCCAGCCTCTTGTATTCTAGTTCCTGCTGCTAGCTTTGTAAAAGTTAGTGTGTGGAGAATAATTCTGGTCTGCATTAAAGTGGATATCACAAGTAGGCAGTGGCATGGGGGGGGGGGGGAAGAGGGGGGGAGGAGGGGGAGGTCTAAGCCTTCAGAATATGCCTCCTATATTTTGCACCTCCCTTGATTACCCTAGGACTAGCTGTTATCTATGAACTCTTACATACCACTGCATGTGCACACACTATTATTCTTTATTGTACTCTAGCATAACTTACATTAAGAGGGGACAAGCAGGGTCAGAGGATCTACAGCAGTCAATTGTCTGACCAAACCTTTCACAAGGAGGGTAGTAAAGGCATCAGCCATAGGGCACACTGCAGCCTTAAGAATTCAGTGCTTATGTCCACACTGCAGCTAAGAGGTGTGATTTCCAGAGCAGGCAGACAGACCCACAGTAGCTCAGCTCAGCTGAGCATGCAAAAAATAGCAGTGGTGGCACTGGTCGTGGCTCAGTTCAGACCCAACAGGTGAGGTGAGCCTAGAGTTGGGTGGCTATCCCAAGCCGTCTCCAATGTTGCAATAGCCACATTGGTATAAACAGGAGCTGAGTGAGCACAGATCTACCTACCTATGCTAAGTGTTACACTTCCCTGCTGAAGTGCAGACATACTGAGTAGGGCTAAGATTCCTTCTTTCGCAGATCCCAACTGATCTGCTCTGTGTATTCTCCATGTGGTTTAGCTGGGCAGGATGGAAACGATTCATCTTAGAAAAGGAGAGAAATCATTCATGTGACATGCATTCCATCCCCTCATGGGGTTGGCATAAGCTCTCATTCTCGGTCCTTTCCATCATAAGATTTTAAGCAGAATTAAACAAGCCACCATGTTTATCAAAAGCAGCAATGGGCTGACATGTGCATGCAAACAATTGTTATCAGTCAGTGCTGCATAGAAATGGAAGGAAATGGGAGAACAAGAGCTCTCCTCAATCCCAGACACCACTATTACTCCAGCAGAGTGCTGAAAAGCTTTGCTTTTTTCTGCCTGCTTGCTGGTTAGCTTCTCTCATGTATTTCTGATAATCTCACCCTTGTGCTATTCAATATGTTTTCATTGTGTAAGCTTCTAATTTCTCTGTAGACACATGAGCGCAATTCTGTGAGCTCTGAGGACTCATCTCCCATTGATTTCAACAGGCACTGAGGAAACAGAAAGCTTTGGAGGAGACATTTGGCACTTCCTCACATACACTGACTGTGCCCAACACCACAAGCCATACATGTAGTACTGGGATGTGGAGGAGGTAAACTTGTCTCATGAAAACAGCACCACCACAGGAATTTTCTCTTATTCAAAATGGCTACCTTGTTTTCATTACTACCAGTGTGGATGAAGCAAGATGGCCCCTATATCACTATAGTCTACATGTATGTGGGAGTGCAGTGCTGCCAGCTCTTGTGACATGATTGAGAGACATGGGATTTTGGCACCTGCAGAAGAACTGTCATGATGATGCAAAAAAACTCCTCTTCTCCTGTAGTTTTCAGGGCTAGTCATGGAGAGAGAGCTGTACATGAGAACCTCTGGGCTGAGAAAACAGATCTGTCCTGCCTTCATGTATGGCTCTATAACAGAGAGAGGGTCCAAAGGCAGCAGGACACAGGGGTGAGAGAGCAGAGAATATGGTACTTCTGGAACTCAAAGGGAAAAGTCTGGGGGCAGTGGGAGCAGGGCAGTTGGGGAAATGGTGCTGTGTGCTAGACAGAGATGTCCCAAAGCAGCAGGATGCCCTGTTGTGTTGTAGTTCGGTCAAGATGGTAATAGGAAATGAATGGCATTTTCCCTCTCGTAGGGGTGAAGAGATGGTTAGTGAAGTCTCCGTCTCCGCAGCGCGGGAGAAGCCTGCATTTAAAGGTTGACTTTTCAGTGTGAAGTGATCACATGCTCATAGCTAGAGGAATAGAGCGGCGTTAAAAAATCAAAAGACAGACTAAAACCATGATTTTTGGAGCCATCTCATGATTTTTGAGTCCCTACTGATTTTTGATGTCTTGAGTTTAGCATTACTGCACATATTACACAATCATTGCAGGCATTGATCTGGGATACCTCATGTGAATAAGAATTCTGAACCAATACTTGCTGGGAGCTATTGGGAAACACCTACCAGGGACATTATTCATGCTAGGTAATCAGAGAGCCTAATTCAGAGCTCACTTATACTAGAGTAAAACTATGTGAGATCTGAATCAGGCCCCTTGTTTGCAGAACCTATAAGAAAAATGTGTTGAACATGAACTCATTGGGGAAGTGGGAGGTGAACTGAAGAAATACAGGATGTTCCTGGATTAGGATACTTGGTAAAAAGTCAGGTAAGTTTTTGTCATTTTATACTGTATCTGAGGGATGGGCCAAGGAGAGGGGACTAGGAAGTTTGATTGTGTTCTTGGGGCTTCTTATAAATACCTACCACCTTAATTTGTAAAAGCTCCTGAGCATAACACAATATTATGAAAAATGGAGAAAGTAAATATTTTGCATTACTTCAGATGCTTGTACAAAATCAAATCCTTGAAGTTGTTCCCAACAATTCAGAGCCAATTTATTATGAACATAACCATTTTGCGAATCCCTGTTCCACAGTCTAAGGATCAAAAAGAACTATTTACTTCTGCAGAACAAATGCCTTAGCAGCCATACAACTAAAAGCAGACATAAATAAGGCAAATAATTAATGCAGTAAGGTGAGGCAGCACCCAATGCACAGAAGACTACACATTAATGGTTTGGAAAAGAGAACAAAAATTGACTTTCATGTTAACAGTCATAACGAACTTGGAACCATATGCAATAAATACATTATAAGCCTACCTAAATGACTGTAGCTAACTGAAGTGTAAAGACCAAAAGATATTCAGTTTTCAGCTCAGTGATCTCACTGCCAAAATACAAGCCCTTGATTACTATACTTACCGTTTTATACCTCCTAGTTCTGCTTTATGAAGAATAAATCACAGCCACTGATCCAAATCCCATTTGAAACTAACCATCTTCAGTAATATTATGGTATATTTGCATGATAGTGCAGTTATTTATTTATATATAATCTTATGAATCCTTTAGGGTACTGTTCACCAATTAAGAAGTAGCATATTAAACTTCTTAAAACCTTTGTAATCTTCACTATAAAAGCACATTTTATGTTGTAGATAATTTAGCATCCATAATCTAATTAAATGAAGTGGGTGACAACTGTAGTGTCTACAAAAATACTATATCAGTAGCAGATAATGTACACATTTAAAAGACTGGGACCCTATCAAAAACGTTGTTACAAATACCTGCCCTCAATCATAAATCCAACTAACATTTTAGGTTAAATCCAGCTTGCTTTATTTACATTGTTGTCCCAATGAAACTCATAGGGGGCTGTTTGCATGAGGAAATACAGATTCACAGGATCATTTTGCTGGATTCCTTTCACTTATAATAAAAATAATAATTATTTGATTTTTGTTGCCTCTTGTAAAAAAAGGTACAACACCCAATAAACTTTTTAAATCACCATTCTATGCTTTGCAGTTAATGATAATAAGGAAAATGACATTGAGAAGTTATAGAAGAAATAATGAATAAACAAAGGATGTAGATATTGCTGGGTTGAGAATGTTTCAGTTAGAGAAAAAAAATCTAAAAAAGTATTTCCTGATCCCCTCAAAGACAGAACAATCTAATATTCGATAGAGGCTTTTCTACAGGACTCATCACTGTAACTCTAAGTGATTCGATAAATATAAAAGCTTTTAGAATATGTGCTTGTTTGTGATCGCAGTCAGCTTTTTAAAACCAGACTAAAAATAAGAGAACAGAAGAGAAATGTTGTGTTAATTCTTGGACCCTTCCAGAGTACATGGGAATGCAACAGGTGACTGACATAACATTCTGCAGACCTCAAAGAGCTTCTGGAGAGTATTCTGCAGGTTTGCACTCATGCAGCGAGAGCCTCTCTGGTCCTTGCAGTTGGATTTATTTTTCTTTTAAATCAGCCCCTTTGATAACACTGTCTTTTCTAAGAGTTCTCATTTTAGTCTTGCATGTGAGACGAGACAGCTGGTCTTGCTGTCAGCATTATTGGCACCATGTCTGCAGTCACAGCTTGCAATTACAGTACCTTGCTGAAGTGTGGGACACCTGTGTACACTGAACTTTTCTAGTGCTTTACCACTGTTACTTTTTAGCCACATTACTGATGAGAAAACAGCTTAGAAAAAAAAAATCAATGGCTTTAAATTATACCTTTATGTATTGTGTATACAAAACCACAACGAAAACAGGAATACTTTTTCCATGACCATAAAAAAATTAATAAATAAATCTTGCTTATGCCACTTCTCCTTAAGCATTTTTATTTAATTCATTTAAAGCTTTTTCCAACCTCTTCCCCCCCCCCCCCCCCACACCACCACCCCACATCTGGTTGCTTTGTGCAGGCTTTCTTCAGGTTTCCTGCTCAAGAGACTAGTTTTATCTAAAAGGTCAATTCATTCAGCGGGGCACCAAGCAGAATTGAATATAATTATCCCAATCTTTACTGTGTAGAATTCATGCTTGAATTCATTCAAAAAATAGCAAGCAGTATAATTAACTCAGAGCCCAACCAAATCTATTGAGAATGCCTCAGGTATCATACAGTCCCATTTACAATAGAACATTTTCATTTAAGGACATTGTACGTATTAACCCTAGTCAGCATCCAATTACTCGGAATAAGTGAATTCTCTGTTTCAGGAATGTAATTTGAAAATGTTGTCATGCAATCTGAGGCAAAAGGTCTTTTTTCATTAATCTAACTCTCATTAAAGTGGAAGCCTGTAGGTTATTTCAAATCCATTAGTTTTAAATACAGGTGATTACAATTCTATTGCACATAAGACAACAGAAATGCCTAAACTACACAGTATTTCCTGATAAAGTGTTCTCATGAGTTTGTGACTTGCCCTAGCTGTATAAAGTAAAATTTATAGGCTGACCAAAACCAAACAGTATTTATTACTAACCTCGCCCTAACATAAATACTTTCTAATATACACTGGAAATTAACTTGTTTTTATACATAGTCAACTTTAAGCTATTGTTAGAATAAGATACATTGTTTTGGAGATTCAGCTCCAGTTCAGAGAAAGCATCTGAATCCTGTAAATTAACTCCAAAATGTCCAGACCTAATGAGTCTACAAAACTGGACTACAAGAAATGGCTCTCTTGGAAATTTTTATGCATTTTTGCATGTGGTGATAGTTGAATTACTGAAACAGCTTTTCATGTGTACTTCGGCAGCTCCAATTCCAATCTAAGCCAGAAATTGTATAATGGCTCAAGGAAAGGGATTCTTCTGTTTTAGAAGTAGCTCTTTTCAGCCCTGCTCTAGATCCTGAGAAATCTACCATTGATGGAAAATCCCCAAATGTAATATATTTGGAATTCTTTCAAAAGTTAGCATATTTAAAACCTCCTATTTAAATTCACCATCCATCAGGGATTACAAAACTGTATTAAAAGCCAAGCATGTCTTTCTTAAACCACAGTTAATGTGTGTATATATATATATATATATATATATATATATATATATATATATATATATATATATAATGTTATTGCAACAGAAATATCCTGTCTTTATGTACTGAGATCTTAGACCAGCTAAAATATTGAAGGGAAAAAAAGGCTATTTTTTAAAATTTGGTTTATATCCTGCTCTGCTAAGATGAAGACTTGGGACTATAATGAGACTCCGGAGTAGACAGAATTCTTTTCTTCAACAGTGTTTAAGCAAAATAGGAAAAAGTAATGCATGACCTCACACAACAATGCATCCTGGATATTTTTCCAAAAGTTGATTCACTTTGTTCCTTATACTCCATTCCCGAAATAAATATTTTTTTCAAAAAGTCTGTAACAAACTGCTTCAATCATTGTTTCTATCATTGACACTGGTAATTGAAATTGACATCCCACACCATCTCTCAGGATTTCAATCACATTATTTCCCAATAATGTGGAAGATCAAATCACTATGGCTATGTCTAAACTGCACTGTTAAATTGGAAAAAGATATGCAATTTGCAGCATGCAAATTGCGTATCTTTACCAAGTTACTTTCAAAAGAGGCTCTTTTGAAATTTGGTGCGTCTACACAGTGCCTAATTTATGAAAAAAAATGCTTTTTCAAGCCATCCCTTAGTCTATGTCTAGACTGCAGAATTATATCGGAAAAAGATACAAAAATTGCAAACAGCAATTGGCGTATCTTTTTCCACTTTTTTTCAGAAGAGGCTTTTCTGAAATTTGGCCTGTCTACCTGGGGCTAATGTTAGAAAAACTTCCTCTTTAGGAACATCCCTTATTCCTTATACCATCAGGAATACAGGGATGCCGAAAGAATGCATCTGCTTTTTTTGGAAACTACTTTGAAAAAGCAGATGTGTTCCTTGGACACAGAAGAGCTTTTCCTGGAAAAGCTCTGCTGTGTAGACATTGACATATTCCTTCTGGAATGAGGTTTTCAAGGATGGTGAAAGAGTGCGTCCATTCTTTCAAAAAATTTTCAGAAAAAAACGGACACGTTCCTTGGACGTGCGTTGCTTTTTCAGGATACTTCCGGTATCCCAAAAAAGCAATGCAGTCTAGACGTAGCCTATGGCATGGTGGAAAGGATCATGTTGCTTCTATAATACTATTCTATTTATACTACACTTCCATGATGCTATTACCCAAGTTAATAACCCATTGATGATCACGAGTTACAAAGTTCATTCTAACTAACCAATTCAAAAGAACGTTCTCCACCATTTCTTTAAAAGATACTATATGGAGTAACATAGCAACTCTGATCATAGGTGAAGAATAAACATCTTCTGCTGAAAATGTCCAATGATGTCCAAAAAAACATGTTCTTGTGGTCTTACTGCTAGATGTTTTATGGCATATTTAAAGTTAGTTGAAACATTGAAGATTATTGCAAAAAAAATCAATTTTTGCATTAAAAATGACAAAAATAAATAAAAAAAAATCACTCAACTTTAGTCATGTTACTTCATTGACTGAAATGGACTTACCACCAATTCTTTGAGAAGAAGTAAATTAGTCCGAAGACTTCTTGGAGGTCAGAATTTTCTCATCCCATTTTAGAGGAATCATCAAAAGGCAGCTTCCTGATTACCTGGCTTCCCCTAAATTTCCAGACTTCACAGTTACTTCAAAGCTAAGATCAAAAGCAAAGACCTTAGAAGATCCTTCCTCTTCTACTCATCCTTCATATGTTGTTTCAGAGCTTTGCCAACCTCTTCTTGCTGTCTACCTAATGTAAAACCAGGAAATAACCTTTCACATCTGAAACCATCCAAAATTGTCCCCAGAGTCATCTCTTCTTGTAATCTATTGCTTAGGACCACCATATGTAATAAATTACAACTGCTATGGCCCTCTGATGAGGTGCTACAACTTTCCTGCCATACATTAGACCATCAAAGTAGTAAGAGTCTGAAACCTGGAGCCAAGCTAAATTACATTGACAACAAGGGAGCAATATTTTAAGAGAAAAGCATTCATTACCTTTTTCCAAATGAAGAAGGCAGGCACGTTCCCATTGTGACCCATAGAGCCTCAGTAAACTTCTCAGTATGTTTTGATTCACACAAGCCTGGCCACGAGAGAATTTATGGATGTTGGGGACATTGTGTGCCCTTTTGCCCTATCCAATCATAAATAACAGATACCTATATGTATTGTATGCTACATATATAATTTACTAGCACTTCCAAGGGTTACTTGCAGCATTGAATCTATGGTCTCCTGCTGTGTTGCTTGATTTACATGCACAAATAAGTATAAAAGCTCAATGTGTCACAACAAGAAAAGGCACTCAACAATATTAACAGATATTTTTTCTCACCCATGTAGAGGCCAAAAAAGACTAACAATAAAAGGTATTTTTGGAAGTGATACATTTTACATTAAGCAATTTACAATAAACGTACACAATAGTGGCCATTAATAGCAAATATTTTGGACAAAATAAGAGCATCCATCATACCTTCAATTTAAAATCTATTCTACAATGATGGTGTCATGACTCACTGGGACAGTCTATGAAAAAGTCAAGAGAAAAAAAATCTTAGGGGGATAAAAGGATTGGGCAACAGGTCAGTAATAGGCAGATAACCTCGCCCCCATGGAAGTCAATGGCAAAACTATTGAGTTCACTAGGGCCAAGATTTCATCTAGCAAGGCTGAAAGAATAAGGGGACGTAACACAAAGTAGATAGCTTCATCTATTACTAAAGCATAGCTTTTTCTGCGGGGTGATTCTTCTATTCCTAAGAGGCTTCCCTTAGCTAAGCAAACATTTAATGCAATGCTATTATATTTTAAAGTATAAATTATAACTGCTGGATTAGATGCTCTGCGATGTAAAATCCATCTCTAAAATATTTAGGCTCCTTCAACTTACATGTTTAAACCTAAACAGAACTGAAAGCACTTTATCTTCAAGGGTGATTAATTGAGTTCTCTGTAGTTTATTGTGTGAATTTTTCAAACAAAACCTGTCCTAAAATGAAAGATGCCCAGGCACGTGCTATATGTATTGTAAATGTGCTCAAAATGAATTGCCTCTTGTAACCCAGAACTGGCAAAAACTAGAATACTTGATGGTCATAACAATGTTTAATGAGGCAACCTAGAACTATGAACAGTACAAACATTCAATATGTTTTCGATTGAAACTTTTATGTAAAAATCTGCTGATTTTTTTTTAGAGGAGTTTGAGAGAACATGGAGACAAAATAACATTATTCCATGTCATGTTCCCAGATTGATTCATGGCCAAAGATAAAAACAATTCATAACTGAAACAACAGGTATTGTGGTACTAATGCCTAAGAGATAAATATGCATGTGTGTATTGGGCACATCTCCCACCTATACATAATTTACACTGATCAAGCTAATGGTGTTACTGCTTTTAACTACCAAATGTGCCTTCTCTTAAATTGTATCACTCACATCTGATTACTAACATGATCTTCTCTGAAACTGGCACAGATCATTTTAGTCTTAAAAGTGCAACCTGCTATAAAATCTGGATTCCAATTTGGAATGTGGAGAGTTTAATGTTAGGTATTGAAAATATAGGTATTATAGAACACTCTGTAGAAAATTCTTTGCACAAGTATACTTAATAAATTTATACCTGAAAGTTATATCACTCTCACAATCTGCCATTTCCTTTTTGTTTTAGTTTGTTTCTTTCAGTAATTGATTTAACCAACAGAGTGTGTTTCCATGCATGATTCATAATCTATATACAACGGACTTCCGATAATCCGGAACCTATGGGACCTAGGTATGCTGGATTATTAGATATGCTGGACTATCAGGAGGTACTATAAGCTGGTTATATATATACTGTATACATTATATACTGTATATAAAGTATTCTTAACCCTTTTTATTGTACATACTGTATACAGTATACTATAATGTTTTAGTTTTAAGCCTTTTTTACACTTTTTGCTCAGTTTAGCTGCTGCCGCTGTTACCTTGTGACTCATTTTTTGCCGAAGTTCACTCACTAGGTTCTTGCCATTTTGATGCCAGACTATCAGGAGTGCCAGACTATTGGATGCCGGACTATTGGAGTTTTACTTTAGTCATTATTTAGACAAAGAATATTTCACTATGTACGTATTACTGAAATTATGACTGAGGTGTCTTCATAACAAAACATCTCTTACTACTTTAATTCAGAAATCCTTCAAGATGGGAACACATAATAGCACTAAAGTAACTAGCAACACCACTGAGCTTTTGGTTCCAGTTTTGTCACTGAATTTCCTTTGTGCTGTTTAAACAGTATTAGCTACTTTACGTCTGTTCAGCACAGCCCACACTAGAAGCACAGTTCCTTTCAGAGCTCTCAGACATGTTGGTGGAAACACAAACTGCTACACTCATTTGGGTGCAATACACTGCCTCAAATAGAAAGGAAGAGCAAATGTTTGATTCTACCCTACTTCCTGTCCCAGTACAGTAGTACCATTGCATTCTGCTAAGTAAAACCGCTGCAATTCTGACACCCTTAGGTGGATCATTCAAGTGGAAAAGTCTCTTATCCTTTGCTACATTAAGACATGGGTATAATTCAGGGGCAGGAACACAGAAATACCCATCAGCTGATCTCCAGAGCCTCAGTAATGTCTGCATAAGTTTTCAGAGAACAATAAACAATCACACTGCTATATAAAATGCCTCATTTAGTTCCATAGATGCAAACTCAGATGCAATGACAATATTTTAAAGTATAGCTCCGGTTACATATTTCACTGCCCATCAATGCAGGTAAGAGGAGAGGAAGTACTGAATTATGAAGATCTACATCATCAGGTCTCAAAGTGTGGAAGCTGCAGGAAATGTAGAAATTAAGATAAATTGTCCCTTACCAACACGTGGCAGAATTAACAGGTGAACATTTGTTTTCATTTTCCTGAAGTGAGGGGTTCAGCTTTCAAAAGTCTGGGAAAAGCTTGCTGAGAGAACCAATTTGAAGAAAAAAGAGAAAAAAGGGATTTTCCAACTCTCCAAACTTTCACTGGGCTCAAACTTGAACCAAACATTTTCTTGTGTACTGTAGTGTTCTGCCCCCCCCCCCCGCCCTTTTTTTTTTTGGCACCTTGGCCATGCAGAACAAAATTTAGAAGTGCTAAAATAAAGATTTTCTGAGATTTTCTGATCCATTTTGTAATCAAGCATCTGAAATTGAGGTGACTATCCAAACAAAACATGAACTCAAAGTTTTGAGATACATTCATCTCTGTATATAAGGAAGCTGAAAAGGTCCTAACACTAACCGCGTTACACAGCATGCACTAGAGCGTCTTCATCCATGAGTAATGCAAAGGAAATGGTTGGTTTCACTCTCCAGAGGAGGAGGAGGGAGCCTGTTAATCAGCCTCTTAATATTTCTGATGCTACCACTTTCAACTTTCTAAAATCATGATGACACCAGCATTTCCCTAAGTGCCACTGCACACAGTGAGCTAAAGGACACAATGTGAATTTTCTTGAGTTTGGACGAGAAGACTACAATAATCATTTGTGTTATTAACATCACTTGTATATCAATTTTAATGTAACAATCACTTTCAGCAGATTGTATCCTATTTTTTGTGCAGGTATGATTCTTGTATATGTAATTAGAAATGTGAAGTGTGAATTTATTTATAATTCTAAATGTGCTAATGAGAGTCATCACCGATGTTCCAGAAATCTAATAGCTTAGTGATCACACAATCACCTGTAAATAGTGGGGGTTTTTTGGTCCTATAAGCCCATATTGTTATTGGTCCTAGAAAATCATGTGACCATACCACCTGGTACTGGAATCCATTTTGAACCTGACATTTTTTCCATAGGAATGGGGGATGCCAAACAAAAGAGTACCACCCTCAGGGAAAGTCTATTTAAGCAATGGGAAGCAGCCAGCTTTGTCTTCTGCTGGCTTTTGAAACTGCCTGCCACATCCTATGCAGATACAAAGAACTCTGAAGAAGCTGTAGACTCAAGTCAGAGTAAAAGATCAACTCTGATTTGAAGCTTTTACCTGAATTAAGAAGAGCTGTTTAGGGTAAGAATTCTCAGGTAACAAGTCTCTTAGTGGACGAGAACTGGCTATATGTTTTCTATTAATTTTAATTTATTTGATCTGAGTGTTTTCACTTGCAACCATTTAAATCCTACTTTTTGTACTTATTAAAAACTCTTTTGCTTATTATCAAGCCCAGTGTAAATAATTGTTACCTGGGGGAAAAGGTAAAGCAACCACTGTGCATATCTTTCTTTCACTGATAAAGTGAGCCAAACTTATGAGCTTTCTCTGTGTAAATCTTTTCTAACAAGGCAAGATGGATTTATTTGGGACTGGTTTCCTAGGTATTGAGCCTTTATAGCTGAGCCCTCTTGGAGCTGAACTGAGTGAAGTTTGCGCTGCTCTGTGTGTGTGGGGGGAGAGGAAACCCCAATTCTGTGCCTTTTCTGGGGAGACTAGAGGTTCTAGTCCAGCAGGACAGGGTGGTGGGGGGCCCCAGAGAATAGGCAGGTGGATCTCAGTGGCATGATCAGCACACCAGGGGGTCAACCTAAGGGGACTTTTGAGATTTCACCCCATCACAGTGCTCAATATATGTTAATGCAATTCTTCTATCTCCTCCACATTACCTTGCCAAAGCCCAATTAATTTAACCTAATCAGGACAGATAGAAGAAATTACCCAGTCTGTAGATGCTGTAAAGAATATAACCACCCAGGAGGGAAAGATAAGCAAAATGTGAGACCTTCATAAAGATATATTCACTTCAAAATAATTCTATAGCCTAAGTGAAATCCAAAACATCAACTACAACAAAAAATTCAACTTCAAGAGTACTTATGTTTGCTAACTTGTATAACTAATAAACCATTTATCAGTGCAATTCTACAACTAAAAACAGATACAAATTAATACAGTAGAATCACAATGAGAATGAGTAATCTTTTATGGCAGATTTCAAAAAATGGCCAAATTCTTACCACTTGCTCATATTCAGTAATAACTTACTACTTAAATCAATCCCATAGTAATCAATGGAATTAGTCATTTGAGGCCATGTTAGTCATGTTTGTGGTAGCATCTTACTCATAAATGGTCCTCCTCAATAAAACTGCTCATTTAAGTTAGGTTGTAAGAATATGGTCCATTCTAAGGTACTTCTTACTATGGGCACAACTCTACCACTCTGAAAAGTCAAGAACCACAGTTTAACCGTAATAAAACTATAATGTTAATAAACCACTTATTTCTTATATTGCTAATAATATCCCTATAATCAATGACAGTGACAGGTTCACAATCCACCCCACAATAATTAAGGACATATCACTGTAGATAGCCAGAAAAAAATCACATGCTGTTTGCAAATTCTACTGATCAAGGAGAGATCAGAATTACCAGTGATTCTTGTTGAATTGCCTTATGCTAACGAAAAGCATGATGGGGAAAATAGCCAGTTATTTTTGCTGTTTGTGCTAATTATTTCAAGCTAAATGAGGTCAGACTTCATTCTCTTTACATTTTAAATCCAGAGTTCTTCCCCAATTGTTTCAGAATATGAAATTTTATGATGACATCTTATATTTGGATTGTATTTTGGATTAATGAAATATAATAAAAGTATCCTAAAGTTCCTTTAGAGATCAATTAACATAGATAATATTAAAATTGGTTAGAAATAGGGAAATGCTCACTTTCTAAAAATACTTAACATGTACAACAAGTAAGCCTTTTGACTCTACTCAACAACCCTTTGTGTCACATTGTTACAAAAACATACTTTTGCCTCTTCTTTACAATTTTCAGCTGCTCCTGCTTACAATTCTTTTGGATGAGATCTTCCAACCTGAGTGTCTCAGATTAGGTTTCCAAACAAGAAACCTGAACATCCCATAGTTTTCATTCACTTGAAGCTCAGTCCAGATAAGTTAGATGTGATTTGTTGAATCCAGATTGTTTCAGGGGCATTTAAAGGTTAGATGTGATTTGTTGAATCCAGATTGTTTCAGGGGCATTTAAAGGTATCAGTATAAGTCTCATAGACCAATTTTGTTTTTAAATTACCAGTACTTTCAGATGCCTACCTTGAGACCAATTAAAGGGGGTCTGCTTTCAGAGGTTGGATCAGCACACATTCAAAATAAGGCCCTTTAACTTATGTCTAAAGATAAACACGCAAATATTGAGGTACCCCAAAACACTGGTCACTTTAAAATCTAGGGCTAAACCCTTTTTTGGTTGGGGTCCCATTTATACAAGAGAGTTTAATATTATCCATACATTACACTCAGAGAGGAGCAAAGTTACTGTGAACTCTTATTCTCACTGCACTCAAGGTCACCATTTATGGGATGTAGGGGGTAGTAGTCCCCTTTGCTGAAGTTGGAACCCCTGGATTTCATGCTTGAGGTCTACTTAAAGCTGCATGCCCTGTCTCCAGAGGCAAGTCTTAACTGCAACAGAGTTTGAGCTTCTTGCAGCTTTGTCTTTGGAGCAGGGAGTTTGTTATAGAAAGAGAGAGGCAGGGTGATTAAGAATAACAAAAGACTGGCCATTCAAGTAATTGAAGGATCATTACATCATCATGAAAACATTGCCAGGTACTCCACTTAAAAGATAGGAGGCAAAAACAAATAGGAATGAGTGTTGTGCTGCTGGGACTTGCATTTTAATCACTGCGTTAAACTTATAAATGTTCTTGAAAATGGGGTGAACAGTGACTAAGCCAAAGCTGACTGCAAAGAGTTACAAAGGGATTTCACAAAACTGGGTGTTTAGGCAACACACAGGGGCTACGTCTACACTGGTCCCTTTTCTGGAAGGGGCATGTAAATTTCACCAGTCGTCGTAGGGAAATCCGCGGGGGATTTAAATATCCCCCGCGGCATTTAAATAAAAATGTCCGCCGCTTTTTTCCGGCTTTTAAAAAAGCCAGAAAAGAGCGTCTACACTGGCCCCGATCCTCCGGAAAAAGTGCCCGTTGAAGTAGGAATAAGACCCTCCGGAAAAGGGCACTTTTTCCGGAGGATCGGGGCCAGTGTAGACGCTCTTTTCCGGCTTTTTTAAAAGCCGGAAAAAAGCGGCAGACATTTTTATTTAAATGCCGCGGGGGATATTTAAATCCCCCGCGGATTTCCCTACGACGACTGGTGAAATTTACATGCCCCTTCCGGAAAAGGGGCCAGTGTAGACGTAGCCAGGCAGATGGAATTCAGTGTTGATAAGTGCAAAGTGATGCACATGGAAAAATATAATTCCAATTATTCATACAAAAATGATGGGGTCTAAAATAGTTGTTACCACTCAAGAAAGAGATCTCAGAAACATTGTGGACAGTTCCCTGAAAAAGTCTAAAAACTAAAAAGCTAACAGAATATTGGGAATCCTTAGGAAAGAAATAGCCATTGCCAAGAAAACACCGTATTACCTCTTAAATAAAGTTATTGTATGCCCACATCTTGAATACTATATTCAGATCTGGTCATCCCACGTTAAAAAAAAAGATATAGGGTATGTATACACAGCAAAGTTATTTCGAAATACCAGTCGTTATTTCAAAATCACTTTACTAGCATCTACACAGCCAAACCACTATTTCGAAATTAATTCAAAATAGCAGAGTGCTTGTTTCAAATTTGGTAAACCTCATTCCACAAGGAATAACACTAAATTCAAAATAGCTATTTCAAAATAAGTGCTGTGTAGACACATATCGAAATAGGGGGCCGCCAGCCTTCCAAGGGTGCCCTGTTGGCCACTCCAGCCTCAACCAAGAACACTCCTCTCCCTCCCCCCTCCCTGGAGCCCTTAAAGGAGTTGATTCTAGCCACAGTACCTGTGCCAGCTCCAAGCCTGCCAGACCAGAGTCAGCAGTCACAGCTCCTGACCCAGTGGCCCCAAAACATGAGCCAGCAGGCCACTGGCAGTCAGCCCTCCACCGCTCCCCAGGAGCAGTCTGCCAGCTCCTAGGAGCCTGCCAGGGCCCGGAGAAGGTAGGTGCTTTCCTGGTCCAGGGTGGAGATCATGGACCTTATTCAGGTTTGGGGGAGATAACCCTAATTTCCGCGCTAGACAGAGGAATGCGGCAGGATTCTATGGCAGGATAGCTGTCAGCCTGGCCACCAAAGGCCACATGCGAACCCATGAGCAGGTTTGCATGAAAATCAAGTTGGTCCAGCAAGACCCTCAACCCTGAGCTTCCCTTCCCCCTTCTTCCCCTTGCTTCCCCTAAAGTGATAGGGAATAGCCAGCATGGGTTTGTGAAGAACAAGTCATGCCAAACTAATCTGATAGCTTTCTTTGATAAGATAACGAGCCTTGTGGATAAGGGAGAAGCGGTGGATGTCATATACCTAGACTTTAGTAAGGCATTTGATACGGTCTCGCATGATATTCTTATTGATAAACTAGGCAAATATAACTTAGATAGGGCCACGATAAGGTGGGTGCATAATTGGCTGGATAACCGTAGTCAAAGAGTTGTTGTTAACGGTTCTAAATCCTGCTGGAAAGGGATAACAAGTGGAGTTCCTCAAGGGTCTGTTTTGGGACCCATACTGTTCAATATCTTCATCAATGATGTAGATATTGGGATAGAGAGTACGCTTATTAAGTTTGCAGATGATACCAAACTGGGTGGGGTTGCGACTTCTTTGGAGGATAGGGACATAATTCAAAATGACCTTAGCAAGTTAGAGAAATGGTCAGAGGTAAACAGGATGAGGTTTAATAAAGAGAAATGCAAAGTGCTCCACTTAGGAAGGAACAATCAGTTCCATACATACAAGATGGGAAGCGACTGTCTAGGAAGGAGCATGGCGGAAAGGGATCTAGGGGTCATAGTGGACCACAAGTTGAATATGAGTCAACAGTGTGATGCTGTTGCAAAAAAAGCAAATATGATTCTAGGTTGTATCAACAGGTGTGTTGTAAGCAAAACTCGTGAAGTCATTCTGCCGCTCTACTCTGCACTAGTTAGGCCTCAGCTGGAGTACTGTGTCCAGTTCTGGGCGCCACATTTCAAGAAAGATGTGGAGAAATTGGAAAGGGTACAGAGAAGAGCGACAAGAATGATTAAAGGTTTAGAGAACATGACCTATGAAGCCAGGCTTCATGAACTGGGCTTGTTTAGTTTGGAAAAAAGAAGATTAAGGGGGGACATGATAGCGGTTTTCAAATATCTAAAAGGGTGTCACAAGGAGGAAGGAGAAAATTTGTTCCTCTTGGTTTCTGAGGACAGGACAAGGAGTAATGGGCTTAAAGTGCAGCAGGGGAGGTTTAGATTGGACATTAGGAAAAAATTCCTAACTGTCAGGGTGGTCAAATATTGGAATAAATTGCCAAGGGAGGTGGTGGAATCTTCCTCTCTGGAGATATTTAAGAACAGGTTAGATAGACATCTGTCAGGGATGGTGTAGACGGAGCTTGGTCCTGCCTTGAGGGTGGGGGGCTGGACTCGATGACCTCTCGAGGTCCCTTCCAGACCTATTATTCTATGATTCTCCCAGCTCCCTCCTCACAGGTTTTCTCCGCCCGTCTCCCCCCTTTTCTTCTCCCCTTTGCCGCCTCCTTTCCCCAGCCTCACCAGAGTTTCATTTCCCCCCCTCCCTGCCGCCAGTTTTGTTAAATAAAGAGAGTTTGTGTTCATGAAAATACATGTATTTTATTTGACATCAGGAAAAGGGGTTAGGGAGGGGTAAGTGGAAGGATGTGAGAGAGGAATGAAGCACAAGTCCCCAGGGAGGCTTTTAGTGTTTCTCAGGGTGGAAGCTCTCCTACAGGGCCTCCTGGATACTGACAGCCCCCCGATGGACCTCCTGGATGGCAGCCTGCAGAAAGTGCAGCCAGGCTCTCAGCAACGCGTTCACGAGAAGCACCAGAGTGCCCAGGGGCAGCTCTGGCTCCATGTTGCAGAATGCTGTGGTGTCCCGAGTGAGGGCAACCAGAGCACACAGAGACAAAATGCTTTGCTGTCCCTCGTCGAGGTAGGCAAGCAAGCAGGGAAAGCTGAGAACTGGCTATCCAGGGTGGGTTCCTTTAAGCACAGGCCTCAGATAGCCTCAGGCAGCAGCCACACAAAGTAACTCTTGACCCGATGCCCTGCCAGACCTGGTTCTGGCCGACCTTAAATGTGATTCAGCATCCACTCAGTGTGGACACGCTATTTTGAAATAGTAAAACACTATTTCGAAATGCATTTTGTGTGTAGATGCGTTATTTCGAAATAACTTATTTATTTCAAAATAAGATATTTTGAAATAATGCTGTAGTGTAGACATACCCATATTGTATTTGGAAAAGGTACAGAAAGGGCAACAGAAATTATTAGAGGTAAGGAACAGCTTCCATATTAGGAAAGATTAACAAGACTGGGATTTTTCAGCATGGAAAAGAAATGGCTAAAGGATGGGGGATATGTTAGAGGTCTAGAAAATCATGAATGGCATGGAAAATAGAATAAGTAAATGTTATTTATTCCTTCACTAACATAACACAAGAAGCTCACCCAATTAAATTTATAGTTCAAGGAGAATAGGTCCATCAATGGCTATTAGCTATAACGGGCAGGAATGGTGTCCTGAGCCTCTGTTTGCCAGAAGCTAGGAATGGATGACTGAGAATGGATCGTGGTGACTGCTGCTTCTGTTTATTCCTTCTGAAGCATCTGGCATTGACCACTGTTGGAAGACAAAATACAAGGCCAAAAGGACCTTTGCTTTGACCCAGTATGACCAGTCTGATGTTCTTATATAGAACTGAAATGTATCTGCCCCCTTGTTGTAACCCATCAGACCCCAGTCCTCTTCCAGAGCTGAGATAGAGTCCAATAGAGTCAAAATCTACTGTTCTGTAGATTGGTGATGAGCTGAGAACTATTGGCTGCTGGGCCATGGTACACTAGCAGGCCACGCTCATGGGGTTAGGGTATACCCCAGGTGCATGGCCAGCGGCTGCCAGAGCTGAAGCTGGCTGTTCATAGCGGCTCTGGGGCTAAAGCTGTCTGCTGTGTGGCGGCTCAAGGGCCAGAGTGTACCTCAGCCCCAGCCTGCTGAGCTGCTGAACAGCAGCTGGCTTCAGCTCCAGCAGCCGGCTTCAGCTCCAGCCGCCACCACATGGCGGGTGGCTGCCACAGCTGAAGCCGGCTGTTTGCAATGGCTCTGGGGGCCAGGGCTAGGGTGCATCTCGGTCCCCTGAGCTGCTGCACAGCACCTGGCGTCAGCTCCAGCAACTGCCACCTTACCAGCAGATGCCACAGCTGAAGACAACTGTTTGCAGCAGTTCTGGGGGCTGCGGTTGGGGTACTTCACAGCAGCTCTGGGGACTAGGGCTGTAAATTTCAAAGACATATGTGAAAAGATTCAGCAGCAGAAGTCCCATTAAATAAAGTGCGTGAGTACAATGTAAAATGTATGCTATTATTAATCATCATGTCAATTATCAATAATATTACATTGCATATTTTTAGTCATGCAAATGGGTATTCTAATATGGCTCTTTGTTGACCACTTTTTCTGAATTTTGATGTAGTTTGGCTCTTTGATTGAAAAGATTGCAGACCCCTGCTGAATGCGGTGGTGCCAAAATTTCAGGTGGGTTAAAACCTTTTAGGCTGCTTTTGAATAGTGGAACAAAAGGCCTAGCTCATGACATTTGCATGATTACATTTCAAACAAAGTTTACATAGGTGCTCATAGTTTAAGATAAGAAAGGAAAAGTTTCTTTGGACACACTTTTTTTTTAGTGTTGTAGATACCTGCAAACTCTGATCTTAATGATTTTATGCAAATATTCTAATGAATTTTCATAATGAATATATAAATATGCAAATAAAATGATATTGGTACGCCAAAAGTCTGTGAATGGGTTTGCCGGTCTGCAGTATATATAAGGTTGGGAACTGCCTGAAGTTACTTGCCACAAGGGCCGTGTCCAGACTCAGGGGTTTTTTCGGGAAAAGTAGCCTTTTCCCGAAAAAACTTCCCCTGCGTCCAGACTCAAGCCGCGTTCTTTCGAAATTATTTCGAAAGAACGCGGCTTTTCTTTCGATGGCGGTAAACCTCAATTTACGAGGAAGAACGCCTTCTTTCGAAAGTTCCTCTTTCGAAAGAAGGTGGTCTTCAATGTAAAGAGGCCGTCTTCAAAAGAGAGCATCCAGACTCTCTGGGTGCTCTCTTTCGAAAAAGCAGATTTCTCTTTCGAAAGATCCGCCTGCAGTCTAGACGCGATCTTTCGAAAGAGGCTCTTTCGAAAGATGCTTTCGAAAGACCCTCTTTCGAAAGAAGCCTGCAGTCTAGACATAGCCCAGATGTCAGAATATATTAGTTTTAGAGCTGAGTAAGTCTAATATTTATTTAATTTTCTTTCTTTCATACAGGAATTAGATACAGTACTCTGTCAGCTTACTGCTAAGTTGTCTGCCAAAAAAGTAGAGTTTTTCAGGACCTTAATAGCCCCTGGATAGAGGTGATGTGGCGGTGGGAGGGTCAGGGGAGGGTGGATGGGAGTGGTCTCCCCCATTGGTGCTTAGGTTGTACTGAGAATGCTCAGTAACACTGCCAGAGTCTCTGTCCTCAGTCTGCCACTCCCATGCTCTCTCTCTCTCTTCTTCCTCCCATCACGACATGCACAGGTTAGCCCCCCTCCTACCAAAATCTGAAATGGTGCCCCGACTGCATTATAATTGGGTGTTTCACTATATCTGAGTTCCCTATAAGGAGATTCCTACGTATAGTGAGTTTGATCACTTTCCCCTTTTGTAGGAGAAATATTTAATCTTGCAAATGCTACTTTTTAGATAGCCACCGGTTGATTCCTCACATTTAGTGACTTCTAATAAAGTCTGATAGCTAAAAGTGCAGATTTTTTTTAAGGAAACAATCAATTCAAAAGTGAAACTAATCCTCTCCAGTGAAAGTGTTCATTCTATGTACAGTGACAGTAAACAGAAGGAATATCTCTCTCACTTATGCCACTGGTGATGGACACTGTCCTTTTTAGGTTGACATGAAAAGAGGCTTTGGGGATCTGGAGATAATAGCATTTTAATTAAGATTCACAAGGGTTTGCAGTCACACAGGAGACGTAAGGATGAACTGTTCTATAGAGAATTATAATTTAAAACGATATCTCATCCCAAAAATCCAGATGATTCATCTAAAAGACATAATTTGTCTAACTTTTCTGGTGTACGTATTTTAAAAATACTAAGAAAAACTCATTATTCAGAAAAGCACAATAATATACAAACCCCAAATATATTTAAACAAGATAGTGAAAACAAGACCATCCATTACTCTTTTGGGGATTTAAGTTAACTGAGGAAGATAGAAAAAGAAAGAGGAGTTCTTGCCACTGATGTGTGGCCTTTTTGAATGAAGAGGCTTTTCATTAACCAAGTAACAGAAGATATCATCTTTCCCTGAGTAGGAATCAGTAACTATTAGCACAAAGTGTTGTTATTGTTTTTTTAATTGAAATGTAAATTCTGGGAACACTCTGACCCAATTTACTCCCCAGAAAAAAAGGGAAAAAAAATCTCATTTTCTAAGCTCTACATGGGCACTTCAGTATTATTGATGAGTCAACTGTGTTGCTACGTGGAACTCTGCTGACAATATTTTATAACATACAAAACAGAGCACACTTATACAACACTGTGAACTGCGACATAAAATAGAACACCCCATCCCCCCCCCACAATATATATATATATATATATATATATATATATATATTTATTTATTTATTTATTTCTTAGGCTGAAATCATCACAATTCAATTAACAAATGTTATCCTTTTGTTTGAAAACAAAACAAAACAAAAAACACACACACCATAACGGTGCTTCTTCTAATGCTGAAATCACCACCAGAAAAGCTGGGTGAATCTATTTGCAAAATATAAATGTTCTTTTCTTTCTCTCCCTCCAACTGCCACTCAAGCTAGAACTGGAACATTAAGGTACTGAAGGATTCAGATATCTTTTTGGTAGGTCTTGTTTCAGCAGCAGAATCACAAATGTTTTGTTATGAGATAATCTGAGGTAATCCTAGAATGTGCAGGTTCTGAGATAGGGAACATGTTTGGGAGTTTCAAAGAGGTTTTTTGTGGATTTCTCTCTAGCACATTTTATAAATATTCAAGCAATCTAATATAGGAGCTAACTCATATCCAGATGGTGTACAAAGTGCACCCCTGAGTTGCCGAAATTAAGAATGTTTTTGCTACCTTGTAGGATGAGCTGTGTGACGTGGAATACTGTAGTGTGCTCTGGCTGAGTTTCTTTAATGGAGGTATGAACAAAGCCTTGAGCATTTACATCTGGAACAAAGGCCTGGCCCATGTCCCTAGAGTTGTACTGTTCTGAGGAAATGTAGTTCAGAAAGCAGGTAATCATTTTTTTCCTGGTCATAGTGAGTTATCTAGTTAGATCACTTTAAAAAAAATTAAAGAAATCTTCTGTGTCTTTTTTTTTTAATGTGAGGATAAGGGGTTTATCGGTCTTCTTAAGCAAGGCACAATGAACAGTCATGACTGTCTAATCATCCCAGCAGCACCAGGAAGAAATTTGGAAGTGAACACGTGCTCTGCCTGTAACCTTCTCTTTTCTGTAACATGAAAGACAAAACAGTACCGGTTGCACCTCTAAAATCTGGGATTCTCTGATCTGGCAACATCCATGATCTGGCATGACCATGGATGTTCCAGGATCAGGGAGTCCCAGCACGTCGCAGAGGGATGGGGGCCTGGGAGCAGACACATGGCTCAGCTGGGCTGCATGGGGGAGGGGAGGAGGCAGGAGCTGGCATACGGCTGCAGGGGGTGGGGCACCAGGAGACGGCATGTGGCTTGGCTGGGTAGGGGCCAAGAGAAAGCCTGGTAGGTGGGAGCGGCTGGGGGGGGGGGGGGGCAGCAGCAGGGAGCCTATAATGACCTCCCCTGGTCCAGAAAATCCCTCATCTGGGACCACTCAGATCCTAAGGGTGCCAGACCAGGGAGGTCCAACCTGTAGTTAAATGGACTTCTGGCTATTTGTCATCGGTATTTAACTAAATTTGTTTTAGAATTCTTTTACTAAATCAAGGCCTCTTAACGATACCTTCCCTAGCTCCAATCTCAACCTTTCACTCAAGGAGACTGTGAAGTATGCTATATTTATATATATATATATATCCACAGTTTTACTAATCCCAAACTTTCAAAAACCATGTCAATCCCCCCAAAATCAAGAGATTGATTTACAGATTATCGTACTTTTAAAAATAATTAATCTTGAGGCTTGGATCCAGGTTTTCTGCTTTTTGAGCCTTTAGGAGTTGTGTTATCAAGCTTCTTTCACCAATCATTAAGGCTAGATTTTTTTTTAAATGAAAGCTGATTTAATTACATAATCACACAACTCCAGGAAATGAGACTTCATGAAAACACACCAAATTCCATCAGAATCACCCTAAAATTGTGACAGCTGGCAACATTGTGTCTTGAAAAGCTCTGTTAATCTCTCCTACCTTAAAGCCAGAAATGCAAACATTGCCCTTAGAGGTGACAGGGGATGAGAAGGTTGAGGCTTTTTGGTGTGTGTCCCAGGGGTTAGTGTACTCACCCTGGATGTGGGAGGCCTCATTTCATTACCCTAATCTGTCAGGTTTTGGGGTATTCTAGCAGGGGAGCCTCTCTTCCATCACGCCTAGTAATGTTGTTCTGCTTTATAAAATAATTCAATATTCAGGGGAAAGGGGAGAAAAAGGGGAGAAAAAGAGAGCAAGTGACTCAGGAAATTGCAGTGGGGGAAGTTGAGGTTGGATATTAGGAAAGCTATTTCACTAGGAGGGTAGCAAAGTGCTGCAATGAGTTACATAACGAGGTGGTGGAATCTCCATCCTTAGAGGTTTTTAAGTCCTAGCTTGACAAAGTTCTGGCTGGGATGATTTAGTTGGGATTGATCCTGCTTTGGGCAGGGGATTGGACTCAATGGCCTCCTGAGGTCTCTTCCAGCCCTATGAATCACTTCTAGAGATTCCCAGTCTGGACGGCAGATGGATGACTCCATCTCTCTTAGGAGGGAGTCCGCAACAACCACCATCCATCTTCTCTTGAACCCTCTAAAATCTGGTTCTGGTTTGTTTTGGGTTTTTGTTTTGTTTTGGAGTTTTTTTGCTCCTCACTTGTGTTCATCCCCTGACTGATTTTTCTGTGCATCCGCGGTCCCCAAACCAAAAAAGATTCCGCACCCCTGCATGAGAGTGAAAATGAGAGCGCTAAAAGAAAGGATAAGAACCACCGATTCATCTCCTCTTTGTGCAGCAGCCACTAGCAGCTGGCACAGTCCACAAACAAATTAGGACAACCAAGATTCTGTGCACTAGAGAGCATGTGCATACAAGCTCACAGCAATTAATACATTACAGTAGAGCCCTGCTTAAGTGAACAACTGTCAGTTTAGGAGTGTCAGGAGGGATTCTTAGCCTTCCCTAGGAACCCCCAGATTTTGGGAGGGTTAAATCAGGTCATAAATGTTACTTAAAACCAAATTATTTGTGATTTTGTGTTTAAATCTAGAGAGAGAGAGAGAGAGAGAGAGAGAGAGCTTTTGAGAGCCATCAGAAACTGGGAAGTTTGATTCATAATGCGTTAGTCACACTTCTTTAAGGTTTAGTCTCAGGAGGGTCTTTTTTAAAAGCAATTTAATATTCCAGAGCAAAAGCTAAAGGCTAGTATGAATATTATTTGTTATTGGATGATATGTAGTGAAATCTGAGATTTTTTTCCCCCAGAAAACTTGGCCTCTCTGTACTTTTCCTATAGAAAGAATGATCAAGTACTTATAACACAAATGCATCAGGGAAAGAAAGAAGTGATGGATGGCAGGCCAGGGAGAAATAAAGCCATAAAAACAGTAAATAGCTAAATGGGATTTGCTCTTTCAGTGACTCAAGCACCAAAATTATATTTTTACAAACCACAGCCTCATTAAACCAAAAATATGTCTGGCTCTTGCACTGTGTAAGGCCATGGAAGTCCCAAAACAAAATCCATTTATTGTTATACATTTCCTCTTTTCAATTTTGTCTTCTGCTTCTGACTAGGGGCCAAATTCCATCTTCTTGCCTTGGAGACAGGGAGACACACACACACCACTCTTTGAAGACACAATGGGAATTCCAAGATTGGATTTTAGGAAAGAATTTTCTCTTGTAATTTTATATTTTCAAGTTAGACATTGGTATGCTTTACAAATGTAGGGTGTTTTTAAAATGAA
The DNA here is from genome assembly GCF_052426305.1 of Pelodiscus sinensis. Classification (NCBI taxonomy): domain Eukaryota; kingdom Metazoa; phylum Chordata; order Testudines; family Trionychidae; genus Pelodiscus; species Pelodiscus sinensis. The sequence continues at coordinate 20,002,818 of NC_143063.1, read as the reverse complement.
AATTGAAACACTTGTATTTTTGTGACAAGGACTCAAATTCAAAATTTGTGCTGTACAGTAACTTGAAGATGTATAAAAGTCAACAGCCAGGCATGATATTGGAGGGGTTCATATTTTCTGCAAAGTTCAAATATTAGTAAAATAGAAAAAAAAACCACATACAATGCAACTGTTGTTGCCTGTGCGCATGGATCTTCCCATAATGATAACTGATATAAATGAAATAAAACTGACAAAATGTAGCTCTCACTCCTCTGAGCTACATGGGGCCAGACAGCTGAATAGTAGCTGCTGGTTGGAGGTTCCCTGAACCATTATGCCTCGTTTACCAGGGTACGATAGCTCAAGGCAGATGGTGCTTAGTAAGGCTTAGTCTTAAAAGAGCCTGAATACTCTTGCCCTGATCCAGTAAACATGTTAAGAACCTACTCAAGTTTAGGCAAGTGAGTATTCCCATGGATTTCAAAGTGACTACTCATGTGCATAAAAGTTAAGCAGGTTCTAAAAGTGCTTCTGGATCAGGGCCACATCCAAGTAGTATCAATCTCTACACACATTCATTAAAGGGGTGAGTTGCTATAACTATCCAGATAAATGCTGCAGGTAAGTAAAAGTGGGTTTTCTCCAAAGCTTATTGAAGTCAATGAAACTCTTTCCACTGATTTAAGTGAGTTTTGGGTCAAACCCACCTACTACTGCTCCTTACTGCAGTGGCAAAATTCAGAAAATGAACACCCATATACCCGACAGACTCACATCTCTCAAAGCTACATCATTCTTCAGAAACTCAGCTTTTATTTAAAAAAAAAAAAAAAGTCTCCCCATAGGTGTTTATGGTTGCAAAGGAAATCTACAAATGTGAACTGACCCAACCAATGAAGAACTTCTCATTCATCTCAGAGCTAACTCACAGGCCCAATAAAGATAATGTACATGACGACATTATTAATGACTGGCAATAGTTTAATAACTAACGGAATTCCTTATGCAAGACAGGACATGCAGAATCATATATCTGTCCAGCTTACCACTTTGGTGCCACAAATGCCACCAATTACTTCTTTTGCCCAAGTTGGAAAGCAATCAAACGGAGCCCATGGATACACTGAATAATCGCCGATTCATTTAAATTAAAATAACTGCCGCGCTGTGCCGATCAGCTGTTTGGCGTCACAGCGCTGTAGTCTGGACGCTCCGTGGTCGACATCAAAGGCATTTGTCAACCTCCCTGGTAAACCTCATCCCACGAGGCATAACAGAGAGGTCGACAAATGCCTTTGATGTCGACTGCGGAGCGTCCAGACTACAGCGCTGTGACGCCAAACAGCTGATTGGCATAGCGCGGCAGCCATTTTAATTTAAATGAAGCGGCAATTATTTAAATCACCACTTCATTTCCCTTTGCCTACAACTCTAATCTACATGGCTCCGTCGATGGAACCATGTAGTCTAGACATGCCCAGAGGGAGCAAAGCTCAGAAAACACATTCTACTATTCTGGACACCTGTACAATTTACAGACAGTGACTGCTACTTCTGGTGCCTCACATAAGCACAGCTTATATTAGAGGCAGCGTTTAAGAAAGTACCACCAGCTTTTTTCCTAAGTCTCGCTCCTCCAGGAGGGTAGGAGCAGCATGTGTCTCTCCTACAACCAGATAACATTGTATAAAGCAGTGGTTCACAACCAGAGATATGTGTACCCCTGTGGGTACGTAGAGGCCTTCCAGGGGATATATCAGTTCACCTAGGTAATTGTCTACTTTTACAATAGGCTATATAAAAAGTCAGTGTAAATGAAAATGAGAAAGTCAGCAATTATTCAGTAATAGCGTGCTATGATACATTTGTATTTTATCTTTGGTTTTGTAAGCAAGTAGACTTTAAATAGAGGTAAAACTTGGGGTACCCCAGACACATCAGACTTCTGAAAGGGGTACAGTATTCTGGAAAGCTTGAGTACCTTGGTACAGAAGGGTTGGAGACATGGACATGACCCCAAGCCAACTGGCTATGTACCACTGGGTCCAGTAGCACTGAACGATGCCAGCTGGACTCTGGAAGATGGTCCCTGCCTTTCTTCCCTCACTAATTCCTCCACATAAGCCAGGGCAGATTTTTCCCCAACATACACTTGAGACCATATTGTGAATCTCTTTCTTAAACTAGTAAGCACTTCTCTACACAAACAGTACTCATGACTTCAATATAAGTAACTGCTCACTAGCGGTGGGTAAGGGATTCACAATCTGGCCCTTGAAAGGTCTCTTTTGTAAAACTGTTAAAACAAATAAGATAATGATTGTGTCTATTACCTCTGTATATGAATATGCAAACATTGGTGTTTATTAAAGCAAAGCCATTCTGCTATTTTTGCCAAAGAAACTTCTGTACTTTAGTAGATTCTAATAGATGATCTGACACAATTTAAATATTCCTGGCAGCAGGGAAGTTCAGTAAAAAGCACAACCAAAAAAAAAAAAAAAAAAAAAAAGAAAGAAAAGAAAGGCTCAGCAAGGTTGGAAATCCATAAAGCAGGAATTAAGTGCTATAATCAAGTTGTTTGTGCAACCATTTAGCATCTCATTTTCTTTCTACGCAAGCTGAGGGACCACTTGAGACAGGCCATCTTGGAGAGTAACAAAGTGCACAATGACCAACATGGGATAAAAAGAATATTGATAGCCCATGACAAGCTGTTTCCTGAGAAATGTTTCTTGGTCAAATAGCAGCAATCATTAAATATATGAGGGTCAGTCAATTTAATCTGCTCTTTTTATATGGATTGATTAGTTTAGTAAAGGAACAGAGCTAGGAAACAATTAATGTGTCCACAGTTTTTCATGCCATGATAGCAGCCCATCATTTTTAAAAAGACTGCTTAAAAGATGATCTTCCACACTAATACATACAGTCATACACATTTTAGCTATTGCATATAGCACTGGTAGGGACTAAGGCTATTAAGAATTGCAGTTGTACAATCCAGAAAACCATTACAGTATACCTATATAGCACCTTTTATTCAGAGGTTCTCAAAGTGCTTTACAAACTTGATTTAAATGAATATACTTTACAAATTGCAGTCCCAATCCTGCAAGGGACTCCACACAACTGTGCCCATATGCAGCTCATTACAGGATGAGGTTTATATCTAGAGAGACCACTAAAATGTATCCATCACTTGCATGAAAAGAGGCTCCTCTTCACAGCTGCACAGCAACATTACACAAAAGTTCAGGGCATGAAGGAAAGAATTATCATGTTAGGTTATGGAAAACTCCTGTAGAATTTACTACAGATTAAACAAATAGGGTTCGATAGAAATTGTTTTTAAAAAGAGAATGGCAAACTTCCTACAGAATTTTCACAACCACATGAAGAATTTAATAAAGAATTATATGATGCCTAATGAATTCTATAGGCTGGTTTACAATGTCTATTCGAAACTCAAAGAACTTTTCCATAAAGAATAATCATATGAAACTCCAGGAAGAATTTTAGATAAGCCAACTATAATCATAACTTTGAGAACTGCACCACAACACCGGAGCTAACACCCACATTCTTGATGGAAAATACCATGAAACCTTTAATAACTCAGTTGTCCATGGCCACACAGACTACTCCGGCAGCCAGGGAAACTGATTAAAGATCTCAAAAATTTCCTATTTCCAGACTGGCTAGAAATACCATAGAAGGACTTTCTAGGGTTTGCTCAAATAGCTGTTCAGACTGGAGCCAGCATTTTCCTGCAAAGATCTTTCAGCACTGCATTATTCTCAGGTGTTCACCTCTTGGCCCTCTCTGACAATTGTTTGACAGATGATGCAAATTGCCTGGCACACATTTTAAAGTTGAACATTTAAGAAAACAAATTACAGCTGACGTCTTTGACGTAATGCTTTGTGACACCAATAGTTAGGGAGAGTGACATTGTCGGAAAATAATTTAGGTTGAAAGCTTTTGGAATGGTTCATGTTCCAAGGTGACTTTGCACTGCAGTTTGCTACTTTTAAAAGTGCTTCAGGATACGCTTTCTGGGTGAGATGCAAATCCCTCAGAGGTCTACCACTGTTTCCATAGACTTCCATGTAGTTTGAAGCAAGCCCTCAGCGAGAAGGCAATCTTACAACATTGACCATTTGGCAACCGTTCTTACAGAATCTGATCTCACAATTAGTCCTGCAGTATTTCTTCCTCTAGTATTGGTAGCTGACCCTATATTTCCACTCTTTGTTTGACTGTAAGGAAGGAGAGAGCTTTTCTTTGGGTTGGAATGTGGAGCCTCTTTCTGCCCCATTCCAGCATCTCCACCTTACTCATCCTGAACTAGGAACAGGGATTCGGTCTGACAGATGCTACAAATCTAGCCAATCACTCTTTCGGGGAGTCAGGGAGGAATTTGTTCTCCCATAGGCCAATTGACGGAGGACTAATGAGTTTTTCACATCCCTACAACTCTTTCAAGCCTCAGTGGGTTAAATAGGTAGGCATTTAGTGCATAAGGGTATGTCTAAACTTGCAGCCTATTTCGGAATAGGGCTGCAAATGTAGGCATTCGGAATTGCAAATCAAGCCAGGGATTTAAATATCCTGCGCTTGATTTGCATCTTCCCAGCTCGGCGCCACTTTTGAAATTTACAAGCCCGGAATAACTGCCCGCGTCTACACGCGGCAGTGAAACGGGCGTTCGAAATAAAGCCCTATTTCAAACAACCTGTTATTCCTCCTGCAATGAGGTTTAACAGATAGTTTGAACTAGGGCTTTATTTCAAACACCCGTTTCACTGCCGTGTGTAGACAAGGGCAGTTATTCCGGGCTAGTAAATTTCAAAAAATGGCACTCAGCCGGGAAGATTCAAATCAAGCATGGGATATTTAAATCCCGGGCTTGATTTGCAATTCCAAATGCCTATATTTTCAGCCCTATTCCGAAATAGGCTGCAAGTGTAGACATACCCTAACAGAAGACTGAGTTGTTAATTTGTCACAACTTGCAACAAAAGGGTAAGATTAACAGTTCCCAGAGATAAACTGGGATTTTGGTGATGGACCTTGGATTCATGAGATAGGGTGAGAACTTTGTGGCCCTTGCAGGCCAGGGTCAGATCTTTTAGCTCTTGTTGGCCAAGGTGCCCAACTTCTGCACCTCTGTTCCCCATATATGGGGCCGGATTCTAGGTCTCAGAAACAACTGGTTCCAGAGGGGTAGGCTATGGACAGTCACCCTGTGGTATGGGTTATGCAGCAAGGAACCTGCTAATACCCGCAGTGGGACCAGTTAAATGCCTTGTATAGGAGAGTGTGGGTGATAGGCAGGTAGCATTCCCACCTGCCCTGTGTTAAAGTTTAACCAAAGTTGTGGCCAGCCACTTAATTCCATACATGTGTTTGTCCTTATTTTGCCACTGTTTCCACATCAAGGACCATGAACACTCATTCCTCATCTTTTCACCCTGCAAGCAAATTTTTAACTTTCTGGTATCTCGACAAGTCTAGATTTTTTTCCAATGTGTTTAATAAAGAAGGAAAAGGTGAGAGGGAAAGCATAGAGGGATCCTTGATGTTATTCAGGTTGTCAGCAATTGACATTATGCTGTTCTTCTGGAGGCATTCTTTCGATATGCTATACCTTGCCCCCAAAGACACTGGGCAACACAGCTGTAACATAGTCCTCAGGTTTTGTCAATGAAGCAAAAATCTGGAAGAATTAAAACAGAATAGTTTCTATGAACTTAACTCACTACAGATTCTCGGGATAATAACTGAGTGTTGTCAGAGAACAGAAGCCAATTATAATGAGATTAAGGAATGCAAAGCACCTAAACACATATTTATCCTACGTATACGAATGCTGGCTCAGTTAAAACATTGCAAGAGATCAGAAGGTCTTGAATAAAGAGGAACAAAAAGAAAATGACATCCGTGAATCTCATTGTCATTTACTCTAAGCCCATTTGCACTGTGATAACATGTAACTATAAATTACTCCCACCTTCAGTTCTTTTTATACTGTCAATGTGTGAACGAAAAATCAGGCCAGTGAGTTTTTGCAGATGTAATCAGATATTCTTAGGGACAATAGTAGCCTTCTGCAACACATTAGTAACATCTGACATCTGGAGACAAACTTACTTTGTATAAAGCGTGTTGTAGAACTTTTTAATGAGCAAACAGTACACAGAACCCAAGGGATTCAGTTTGTACCCTTTACTTTATCAAAACCAAGTGCAAAACAGTTAAAAATTATATAAAAAAGTGTGAAAATGCAACACTTAAGATTTTCAGATACATGGCCCAGTATGTTATATAGCAATGAGACATAAAATTTAGAACCCAATTTGGATGTGAATCTGAACATCCCTAAAATTCAGGAGAAGCTCCTGAATTCAGTGTTCCAGATCTGGTCCATATTTATCTCATAGGATGCCATTAACATCATGGACAAGGTGAGGAATAATAATAGAGATGTAGCCAGGTTAGTCTGATCTTGCTAAAACAAAAGGAAAAACTATGCAGCACTTTAAAGACTAACAAGATGGTTTAATAGGTGATGAGCTTTTGTGTGATAGACCCACTTCTTCAGATCATATTCTGGAAGAGAATTGGCATAACCATATACACCAAAGGAATACAATGAAAAAATTGAACACATTATTAAACAGACAAATCAGATTTAGTAAATTTGAGACTTTACAAATGGGCCTTAACAAAGATGCTAATTACCTTACCCATTACCAAGAAAGCTTCCCCACTTATCACCCCTGATTAGCCATTCATTGACTCAAATAGCTATTCCCTCCCTCCGTCTCCCTCACCCCACCTGCTGTACTAAATCTGATTTGTCAGTTTAATAATGTGTTCACTTTTTTCATTGTATTCCTTTGGTATATCTGGTCAAGCCAATTCTCTTCCAGAATATGATCCGAGGAAGTGTGTCTGGCCCATGAAAACACATCACCTATTAAACCATCTTGTTAGTCTTTAAAGTGCTACGTAGTTTTTCCTTTTGTTTTAGCAAGGTGAGGAATGGCAGCAGAAGAGAGGTTCTGCCGAAAACAATGGGATTACGCACAGTATTACTTAGCATGGGGAAGGCTGGAAGAACCTGGTTCAGAGAGTAAGCTGTGCAGTGGACTTGGAGGAGGAAAGGAATATACATGGTGGCTGAGTTAACATTGATAGGAACCGCCAATTTGGTATCTCTGAGTCTGTGGTTTAACACTGCCTTAAATTATTGTTCAGTTATTTATCATTTCCCAAGAGTATACAACCTTCAGGAATAGCTTATTGAAAAAGTAAGATGAAAAGATTTCACATTAGATGGTTTAGGATTCTTCAAGCTAGCAACTTAGCTTAGATTGAACTGAGATTTCAGCCTTCAATTAAACATGAAGTCATTGTCCCGGAGATGAAATATGAAACACATACAGGAACAACCACCAACTCAATCATCATCCAGTGGTAAGTCTGAGTCATTACACTCCAGCAGCAATTCTGTCCACAGAATCAACCTATCGTCCCACATAAAAGAGACTTAGCTAGCCTGATAGAGGTTCAACTCCACCTTAGCTGAAGGGACAGGCACTAAAATGTGTTGGGGAAGTAAAAATGGAAGAGAAAATAGTAAGATCATGTCACAGGCAGTGCTTGGGAGCAGCAACACAGAATTAGAGAAGATGGGTAGGGACCCAACAAGTATTTTTATCTGACGCTTGCCATCTTGGTTGACACCACAAAGACTGAACCAGAGAGCTCCAAAGCTAAAAAGCACAAGTCTTTACAATTTGTGCTAGACTGTACAACTGGAGGCTATTGCAGACTCATCGCCTCTATGGATTAGGCACAAAGTGGGACACACTGACCAGTGGATTATGTTGATACCCTAGAAATGTGGACAACCCAATTCACATATTCTTCTCCTTAAGCCCTGTTGTGTCACTCAGGCCCTACAGGGCTGCTGTGCTCCTATCAGGCTGCAATCTTTCCTGTGCAAAAATCCAGCTCGTCTTGTAGACCCACCCCTCAGAATCTATTTCCTGGTCCCCTACCAGTCCTGCATCTTCCCATCACCCAAATCAGCGTAACCTGTACTGGAGCCTAATGAGCCTATTAGCTAATATGGCCTGGGCAGAGAAAATAAGGAAGTCGGGAGGTGGCAGATTAATGTGGGAGGAGAAGAACAGATAGGAGAGAGAATAAAAGAAATTAAATATGCCCCAAAATGAGAAAATGGTTACACTGGAAGAGGGAAAAGCCTTAGATTTTCCCTCTGGACCCCAGTTCTTCACCCTATTTAAAATACAAATATTTCCTAGAAAATTACAGTCTTACCCACTGTCCTCTTGTGACTTTCCAGGACAAGGGCCATCTTGCTTTCTCTTGGTCACCTTTATGAGGCTGGTATGCAGTGCTATTTTCAAATATTACTACAGTAAAACCTGCACTATCCAGAACTTAAGCATCCGGAAAACTGTAGAAACCAGCAAATTTCTGATGCCGGGAAAGGGAAAAGAAAAAAAAAGAAAAAAGAAAAAAAAAGGAAACTGACCCTTTAAGTGCCAAGCCACTCCTCAGACAAGCGTGCAGCACATATCTGGGGGAGGGGTGAATGGCAGCCAGAAGCAAGCATCTCGGCTCCCCTCGCGGCTCCTGGCACCCCCAGCAGGCCACCCCTCCTGTGGCTCCCAGCTCCCCTCCCACTGTCAGGCCACCCCTGTCATCTCCACCTCCCACCAGGCTGCATCCCGCCCCCTTTCTCCCCCGAGCTTGTGGCCCCCCCAGCAGGCCACATCCCTTCCTGCCCCACCCCCGTAGGCTCCACATGGCTCTCGTCCCCCCCCCCCCCAGATAATCAGAATGTTTAGGTTGTCGGCATGCCCTAATCCCCAGGTGTGCCGGATAACACAGGTTTTAGTATATATGAATTGGTCAAATAATTCAAACTGCAGTGATACACTTACTCAAAATGTTTCAAACTGACAACTTGGGAGCCCCTTTATTAGTTCTAAACTTTTACTACAAGTTAGACCTCCCTGGTCCAGTGCCCTCAGGACCTGAGTGGTCGCTAACAACTGAGTTTGCCAGACCAGGGGAGGTTAGACCTCGGTGTTCTCCTGAGGCTCTGCTCCTGACTGCTGCCCCAGCCAGTGTGCTGCCCCCTGGCCTGCTGGCAGTTCTCAGCTGCCAGTCGACAGGCCCCACATGCTGCTGGCCCCGCTCCTGGCCACCCAGCCCCAGGGGTTGCTGGCCTTCTGGCAGGTCTCTACTCCTGGCTGTTGGCCCCACTACCTGCAGGCCCTGCTCACGAGGTTCCACTCCTGACCACCTGACCCCACACGAAGCAGCAGTCGCTTCCAGCCCTATTCCTGGCCACTCAGACCCATGGGCTGCCGACCCACCAACAGGGCTCTGCTCCTGGCCACTGACCCTGTGGGATGCTGTCCGGGCTCCTTGGTGCCAGGCCATCCTGTGGGCTACTGGCCTGCCAGACTGGTTCCTCTCCCAGCCACTCTCAACGTCTGTGACTTGGGCTCTGTGGTCCATGGGTTCTCTGGTTCAGCAACATCTGTGGTCCTGCTGGACCAGAGATGTTGCTGGATCAGAGAGTTCCAGACCAGAGAGGTTCAACCTATACCCTTGGCGACCAACCACTCATGATATTGTCTCACTTGTATTTTTACCACTAGTAATTCCATATACTTCAAAACACTATGAAAAAATCCCTGTTTCTTGCTCAGTAATGCTAAATTCAAACACATTATGCCATAGAGAATACCTACATGCCGTTACATTAATGGAATGTATGATACATGTAGTAATAACACTTTGCATTTGAATATTATTTTCTATCTAATTACACATCCTCACCAGGTAAAAATCAATGCAGCTCTACTTCACTGCCAATCCGCTAATTTATATCCTGATGAGGATCTAGCACTTTACAGATATAAACAGGGTCTGAATGAATGCTTCCCTGACATTTAGCTAGGAAGAGGAGAAGAAACTCTGGGTCTGTTTATGGAAATTCAGTTTCTCCTGTGTTCCTTAGATTTGCTAGATATTCAGCTGATGGAGCAATGTTTTGCTCATTGTAACCAACTTGGCTGTTGTTGGGTCACAAATTATGATAATACTAAATATAGGAATTGTGAAACGTGATCACAAATGCTTGTAATGATTATGAACAGGGCCGAATTAAGGCATGGGCTAGCCGGGCAGCTGCCCAAGGTGCCAACCTATAGGGTGTGCCTGACAGCTGCCATCAGGTGCCATGCACCCGACTCCCCGGCTGCAGCAGCTCCCAATGGGCATCCTGCAGCTGCCGCCAGGGGCGGGGGCCGCATTAACCCCTGCAGCGCTGGCCAGCAGCGCCCTTCCCCCCGCCGCTGTGGGGTCCTGTATGGTCAGGCTCAGCCCGCGCCTGGTGGTCCCGGGCTGCGCGCCAGCAGCGATAGCTGGGCCGGGCACATGTGTCCTGCTGCCGCCAGATCCACATGCCCTCCCCCACGCGCCGGCGTGGGGATGGAACCACACATGCGCCCTCCCCCAACCCGGGGCACCAGAATGGCTCGGTCCAGCCCTGATTGTGAGAATACAGAAAAGATGGAAAGACAGACTGTGCTTACCCGGTTTCAAAGGAAGACAATTCACTGTCAGTTTAAAGACCCTCGGATGAAGAAGGGCTCAAATGCCAAGAGTTTTGTGGTGGTAAGACAAGAGGACAGGACTCCCAACTAGAAGTCTGCCTGCTTTCAAGAGTCTGCTGTAAGACTGGTTCAACCTGTTCCTCCCCACCCCTCTAAGAATACAGCTAAATAGGCTTCATTAAGAGCCTCCTTTGTTGTTTTTAATTGCTCCATTGGAGCTGAAATCACCTGTGGCAGGACTGTGCTTCTGACCAAAGTTAAAATCACTAAAGCTACATCTAGACTGCCGTGCTATTTCAGGATATCGGAAGTATCCCAAAATAGCAATTCCACGTCTTTAAACATATTTTGAAATAACAGGCGCACTATTCCAGCATCCCTCTAACCTTTTTCCACAAGGGTTAAGGGACTCGTTGGAATAGTGCTTTATTTCAAAATGACATCAAAATAAGCTATGCAATTAGTGCAAATTGTATAGCTTATTTCAAGATAAGGGTGCTGTGTAGATGCACCCTAAGGGTAAGTCTACACAGCAACATTATTTTGAAATAACTAATGTTATTTTGAAATAATTTAGTCTGCGTCTACATAGCAAGCAATTATTTCAAAATAATGTTGATATATTGTCAATCAGGAAGACTTCTTACTCCTATTCCTGTAACCCTCACTGTACGAGGAGCAAGGGAAGTCGGAAGAAGAGTGCTCTATTTCAAAATAAGTGCTGTGTAGATGCTCCCAATTTCAATTTCAAAATAAGCTACACAATTGACAGCTCAGTTTGCATAGGTTATTTCGAGCTAAGCCCTGCGGTGTAGATGCACCCTAAGAGATGGAGTTGGGGCAGCTAGCCAGAGCAGTAAATGAGAGGGCAGTGACAGAAAGGTGTGATGAGTGGCCGGCAGGGCAGGGGTGGACAGGTGCAATGAGAGGAAGTAGGTTGGCGGCGGAAAAGAGTGGCCAGTAGGGTGACATCAGAGAGGCGCAACAAGCGGCTAGCAGGGTAAGATGTCTCTATCCCCCCCCCCCCCCAGGTTGGGAGATGAACTCTGTGGGAGCATCTCTGAATTATGGGGTTACCCTGACCAAGGGCAGCAACTGCAAGTGGAGTGCAGAGAAGGTTGGGCATGTGAAGTGGACTTTTGTGTTGCTGAACTTAGAACCTGAGAGAAAAGGGACATTGCACAACCTACTTGGAGTGAGACTTTTACTCGTGGCTTATCGGTATGAACCCTAATTGTGGTGTTTCCCTAAACCAATGCCAAGTTACTTCCCTCCCTTTTATTAAAAGTTTGTTTTCTACAATCAAACATTGTGCCTGCAAATGAGGAAGTACTGTCTTTCAGGGATGGGGTGTAAATTTCTCAGGTTACTGAGTAGGAGATCAAGCCAGTTCTGTGTTGGATTGATGGAAAAGAACCCCTAGATCCTGAACCTGGCCCTGGCTGCTCTCTGATTAGTCTTCGCCTGACAGTTAGCATTATCAGAAGTTTATAGATGGGAAAACAGAGGCAGAGCAGTTGAGGACTTGCCCTAGGTCATGAAGGAAGCTGCTGTCAAAGCATGGATTACAACTCAAGTTTTTCTGTTCTTCTCTGACCTATGGTCAAACCGTTGAACCATCCTTCCATGTCAAATAGCCACTTTGGTGTTAGGAAAGTGGGAGAAATAAATATAGAATGTGATAAAACTTCATTTTTGGATATTAGAAAAACCTTCTCAGTATAAAAAGCCAAGAGCTCATTCTATATGCTAAACTGAATTTTTTTATCCCAAAGGACTTGTTCATTAGGCTCTGAGAGCTGCGAAATAAATAACCTAAAAACTATCAGCATCAATGGGCTACCAGAATTTATTCTCAAGTGAATACATCAGAACTGACATTCCAGGGAAAGCAAAACACAAAGGACAAGCCAAAATAACAAAATGTACTATATATTTTTGATTGTGTGTCTGTCATCTCCGAGTCTGTTTATTCAAGAACTCCTCCTAAATTGTAAGAGCCAGGACCACCAAATATTGTATGCAGCTTCCTCTTAGAATAACTTATAGCAAGATAAGAGTTTGGTTGTGTCAGGACAATGGGATGTGCCTGGAATCTGATTGTTTTCCATCAAATCGAAAGGACAGGTCTGAAAGCAGGGGCAATTATACTACAGAATGAACAGAGAGGGACAGCAAGCACACCAACCCCAGCAGGCACCCCAGCCAGCACCAGGGGGAATACTACTATCTAGACAGCAGGGCCCCCACTGTCCCAGCTGGCCCCAGGGAGCCTCCCTGCCAGGGCTGTAACAAGGGCAGGGCAAGCAGGGCGCTCATACTGGCCCCTATAATCAGGGGCACAAAGACACAATATGTAAAAATAATAAGCTGCCAAAGTAAAGAGCACGACGTGCTAACCTAAAGAGAGGGGGCGCATAATTAATATTTTGCTTCAGATGCAAAAATATCTAGTTATGGCACTGCCTCCTGGCTTGACTCCTGCACCCCCACATCCCTGTCTTGACCCTGCCTTGTCTCCACATCCTACCCTGAGTTCCACAAACCTCACAATCCTTTGCCCTGACTCCTGCACCCTTCACTCCCTACCCTGAGTCCCTCACACATCCCAACCCCCTGCCCTGATGCCTGTACCCCCAGCCCTCCGCTCCTCACCCCTTACCCTGATTCCTGCGCCTCCACCCTCTGCCTGAGCCCCTCATCACCCCTGACTACTGCAGCCCAGACCCCAGTCCCCTGTTCTGAGCCCCCCACATTCCAAAGCCCCTGCCCTAACTCACCTACCACATGCTTGCCCTGGGTTCCTCTTTAAGGACCCGAGCAATACTAGGTCAATGTGCTAGTCAATCAAAAGAAAACAAACTTGCTCAGTCTTACTTGCAAAGCTTTCACACACTGACAACAATCCTGCAAAGAGTTAAGAATGTATATAACCCAACTCAAATGAGTTTACCCTAAAATGATCAGTAGTGAAGCCATTAACAATGCTGATATATGAAATGTCATTGTTGGGGGCTTGAGTTAATATTCCTTGGGGTGAATTGGAGTAACACACACGTCTGAGCACTTGTTCCAGACTGTGGGCAAATTAAGGCAGAAATCAGTTACATGTGGCTCCCATTTTGAAATTTATTTTTAAATAAAAGCTTATTCCATAGCCTGCTACTACATAGCTTTCCCCGCTGATGTATTTTAACTCCAAGTGTATATTTGCAGGTCACTTTGCCTACCCACTTAGGGTATGTCTACACAACACCAAATAATGTATTGTGTGTCTCCACAGCCACCCCGTTATTTCAAAATAAATTTGAAATAACAGGCTTCTTACTCTAACTTCTGTAAACCTTACTGTACGAGAAGTAAGGAAAATTGGAGGTAGAGTGCTCTATTTCAAAATAAGTGCTGTGAACATATGCCCAATTTCAAAATAAGCTATTGCGTTATAAGCTTGAGTTGCATAGCTTATTTCAAGTTTAGCCCTGCTGTGTAGATGTACCCTTACAGATATCTCCATACATCATTGGCCATATTTCCTTAACGGGTAGATGTAAGAAAGTCTCAGGGCTAACTTGGCTACAAATCTGAATAGAAGCAGGACATTTGCTCTGAGTGCAAATGCTTTAATGAATTCTGTGGGGTCATTTCACATGGTTTACAGGCCGATAATTTCCCCAGAGAGAAAAACACATATGCCTAATAGATGTTTTAGTGGTTAGTTTGGTAGTCTAAACAATCTTTCCTCCTCCTCCTCCCCACATACCTGAAAAGGTTTGTAAGACTCATTCAGAAGGCCAAATGAAATTACCCATGCAGAAATATAAGGGTATGTCTAAACTAGCCACCCTAGTTCGAACTAGGGTGGCTAATGTAGTCATTCAAATTTGCAAATGAAGCCCGGGATTTAAATATCCTAGGCTCTATTTGCATGTTCCCGGGCACCGCCATTTTTAAATGCCCCGTAGTTCCAACTACCTGCTCGCGGTTACACGAGGCATGGGCTAGATAGTTCGAATTAAAGCTCCTAATTCGAAGAGTAACGGTAGTTCGAACTAGGGTGGCTAGTGTAGACATACCCTAAGATGTTAAGAAACACTGATGGCTAATCAGTGACATTTTACGATATGCAGAACCCCACTGAAAGCTAAGGCCTCAATCATGCAGTGAGCTTTGTACAGACAGTACCCTTGAATCAACAGCGTACACTGTAGAATTCAGGCCATAGTCTATAATGGATAAATGGTACTATATTATTCTTTTGAACTGTTGTTTTTTCTTGTGTGATTGTTACAGGCATGTTAAACTTGGAGGGGATTTTTCTCATGATGTAGAAATATCAAAGTGAAATAGTAGCCTTCAGTTGGTAGTGCTGTATTTGACATGACTTCTATGTCACTTGAGTTGACCTTTTTTCATTAGAACTGTCCCTTCATGAACTAATTTATGCCTAATTTATATATAGCAAAGATCTGAGCTTCTTGATGTTGGCTGGTTTCTGGATCTCAGCCATGGCCTATAGTTGTGTTTCTTTTCCAGAAGACACTTCCTAAAGTGAAATCCAAGTGTGCAACTATCAATATTTTATATACATTTCACCCAACACTTTGAAGAGGAAGTTCTCAACAAGTATATGCACAACTCCCATTAGCATTAATATGTGCTGAAGGACAGACCCTTTAAACAGCAAATCTCTTAAATCCCCTTGAGCTGACTAATGGGAAAAAGAAAAGGGGAAAAAAGAAAGGCATATCTAATAAAACAGGTTCTCTGAAGAATATACTTCTCCTCTAACTTCTAGAATACTTCTTCCTATTAAGCACCACACATATTACTGTCATTACATAAATAAATAATAGCACTGACAGTCATGCATTGAGGGCAAGGGAACAAACAGCAGGACTCCTGGATAGAGTTAGGTAAATTTTTTTGGCTGAAACTTATCTGGAAAGACGCAGATTCAGCTATGCCAAAATGGTTTGTAAATTTGTGTTGATTTCATCAAATTATTCATTGGGGGAGGGGGGACAAAAGAATATGACTTTTTAAAAAAAAATCTTTATTTTTCAGTATAAAGTGAGTTTTAATTTCTAAATTCACTTGAATTTTATTTTTGTAATTTAAAACATTTAAAGTGGTTTAAGAAAAATATCCAAAATAAGTTTTTCCTGACTTTTCAAAATTTTCAAAAATTCCCTTTTTTGAACTGACATGAAATGATTCTTTTTTTATAAAAGCTTTCTGCCACTGCCAAAGATCTGAGACATCCATTATTTGCCCAGCTCCTCCTAGTTTCTGTTTTTAGCTCTGGAAGGAGTGTGGCTTAAGTACTGGAGCTGAGAACTTAGACTGGCTTCCTTTTTTACTCAAAGTTTGTCTACCCAAGGGTATGTCTACACTAACCCCCCTAGTTCGAACTAGGGAGGCTAATGTAGGCATTCGAAGTTGCAAATGAAGCCCGGGATTTAAATATCCCGGGCTTTATTTGCATCTTCCCGTCCGGTCGCCATTTTGAAATGTCACTAGTCCGGACAACTGCCCGCGACTACACACAGCAGGAAGCGGGTAGTTCGAATTAAAGCCCGAATTCGAACTACCTGTTATTCCTCCTGCAAGGAGGTTTAACAGTAGTTCAAATTAGGGGCTTTAATTCAAACTACTGGCTCCCTGCTGCATGTAGCCACAGGCAGTTAGTCCAGACTAGTGAAATTTCAAAATGGCAACCGGACGGGAAGATGCAAATAAAGCCCGGGATATTTAAATCCCGGCCTTCATTTGCAACTTCGAATGCCTACATTAGCCTCCCTAGTTCGAACTAGGGGACTAGTGTAGACATACCCCAAGTTACTTGCTGCAAGCCAAGGTATGAATCACCAGTGCATCAACCTGCCATGCACACTGACACTCCCAGAGTGCAATTTGGCATATTACAGATGGTATTAAGTCATAGAATCATACAATCCTAGGGCTGGAAGAGACCTCAGGAGGTCATCAAGTCCAACCCCTTGCTGAAAGCAGGACCAATCCCAACTAAACCATCCCAGCCACGGCTTTGTCAAACCAGGATTTATAATCCTCTAAGAATGGAGATTCCACCACTTCCCTAGGTAACCCGTTCCCGTGCTTCACCACTCTCCTAGTGAAATAGTTTTTCCTACTATCCAACCTAGACCTCCCCCACTGCAACTTGAGACTATTGCTCCTTGTTCAGGAGTGTGTCACCACTGAGAACAGCTTCTCTCCAACCTCTTTGGAAACCCCCTTCAGAGAGTTCAAGGCTGCTATCAAATACCACCCCCCCCCCTTCTCTTCTGTTGACTAAATAAGCCCAAATCCCTCAGCCTCTCCTCATAAATCATGTGCTCCAGCCTAATAATTTTTGTTGCCCTCTGCTGGACTTCGTCCAATGTGTCCACACCCCTTCTGTAATTGGGGGCCCAGAATTGGACAGAATGCTCCAATACTCCAGTTAAACTGCATTCTGGAACAGTCCCCAAATGGGCTGCTACTGCACAGCAAGCTAGTGCACTGTGGCTTCAAGCTGGTGTCACTCAATTGATTTCTAAGGAGTCAATCCTGTTTTACACATAGGAAGAGAATTGGCCCCTTAGATTCCAATCTCAGAGATGCCACTGACTCCGAGTGGCTTGAGTAAATCTTTGCTGTTCTGCAGGGAGGTATCTACAATGATAAAAATTGCAGCCAGGCTCACAAGGTTATGTTAGAAAGGAACAGGTAAGCCAGGTGTGGATGGGGTAGAAGGGTTCCTGTATTGCAGATACTCGTTCTACCTTTTACACACTTACTCTTATATACACTCTTATACACCCCAACAGGTTTCAGGGCAATATTTATCTTGGGAGAAGCCGCTATCTCCAGCACCAGGGCAGTTATACCCATCTACCTAGGCAGATGGGGCTCAGTGAAGCAGGCAACAGCCCTGCTGCCACACTGTCAGGGAAGCCCTCCCAGCCACTCCCTCCGAGACACACTGGGGGTGAGTTTTGAGCTGCAGTTCTTCAGGTGCTGAGCAGCTTGTGGGTGCTCCTGATAGCACCCAGCCCATATGTGCTGCTCTGTATGGACTGCAGAGGGCCAGGAGCATAGCACAGGCTGAGGGTGCCTCAGCCGATCCCTTGCCCTCAGAAATAATGGAGGAGGGCAGAGACAGTTACAGAGGGCAGAAGGTGTCTAGCCCTGTGGAGGACTAGGGAAAGGGCCAGGACAGGCTTGCTGCCTGCAGGGGATGGATAGGGAGTGGCCCCAATCAGAATGAATCTCTTTTTACTCGGTTGGAATGTGTTTCTCCAGACTAGGCTAGATTCACTGGTGCACGCTAGCTCCTATGCCATATTTTGACAATGGAAAACCATCATCAACCAAGTCTGATCGTCCAGGTAGATTGGATGTATGGAGCAGCCCCGAAGTAGCTAGTGTATTACTGTACCACTAAGTCTTGCCCCTTAGGAGGTAGGATCAAATTGTTGAGGGTTTTTTGCTTGCTTATTGCATAGCAGCATGGATCTTTGTGTGCAGTTTCTGTGACACAGAGACTATATTTGAGTGGTCTGCATATTTGTGATGACAACATTTGTTTGCGTTTGGTGTCCAGGCATGGGGCTGGTGAATGCAAATCAAATGTTGTTTGTGCTCAAATTGCAAATTTTTTCTTTGGGCAAGATGACTGGCTTGGTTTCCCATTGCATGACTCCTCTTTTACGGCTTCATTCTTTTAGTTCCAGGACAGTTGTGCACCTACCTGAAACTGGAGTCATGAAATGGTGACTCAAGCCTTTAGAACATTTGACTAACTACATATGGGCTTGGGATGTGCCTTCTACTTAGTTTAAAGTTTGGCATAAAAAAAGCTGAGTTTGACACTGATATTTTAGGTTAGCCTCACTTTCAGTTAGATGAAATTGAGAGGTAAAATGTTAGTTAAGTTTTGACCATGGGCATTTTATTTCATGACGACATCACACGATAGAGTTTGGAGACTCTCACATGTAATAGAATTACCAGCTTGAGACCATTTATACAAAGCTCCTGAACTGTAAAATTGTAGCACTACATCACTGCCAGGGAGCAGTTTGAATAAATGTACAAACAGAACCTCCCAGTGGGTAGATAGCCTGCATGTTGCTTTCGTGTGGATGTGGATTTAATGGATATGGGCTGCTTTTGCCAGGACAGTGAATGTAAGCATCATTTTAGATTTCAGAATCAGGGCCTCCCTAAACTATTCTTGTATTCAGAGAAACCCTCTGGAACTTTGCTATGCTCTTGCTGTATTTTAATTTTTTACCTACCTGCCCCACATAGCAAAGACCCTCAGAGACCTAAAGAATCTCTATCTTTACTGGAAAGCTTATCTTTTTCACTAAAAGAAGTTGATCCAATAAAAGATGTTACCTTATCCCTTTGTTGAAGTTTTGGTAGTCTCAGGATGTGACAGCAACTCTGCAAAGAACAGAGCTGTCTGAGATTTAATTTGTTAATGTTCGTAGAGCACTTTGAGATTCTTGGATAAATGGTGTTATTGAAATACAAATGTATTATTGATATAAAAATCAACCGCAATAGTCACACAAATGCAAACTCTTTCTGACTTCTTGAAAGTATCATCTAATAGATGTAGGCTGCCCCCAAGGGAGGGGCAAAAGGAGAAGTTGCCCCAAGACCCAGTGATTTAAAAGGGTTTGAGGCAATGGGCTGCAGAGGCAATTTAAAGGATCCAGGTGACACGGTCTGGGCGACGCTGAGGACTAACTGGGGGAGGCCCAATGCAGTCTGGGTGGTGCTGATGGCTGACTGCCCATAGCCCCACCCTTTCTCCCAATGCCCCATCCCTTCTGCGGGGGGCTGTAGCCAAGCCCACCACATTACCTAGGACCCGGTGGAGTCTAGCCAGTCCTGAATAGGTGACACACAAAGCAAAAATAAATTCAGTGTGGATTTCTTTCCTTAACGCTCCAGTGTGGTGAGCATCCAGCACAGAAGTATGCTTAACTATCATTTTAATTCATTTTTCCCTTCACCTGTAAAATTTTCTTTTCCTTTTACTTCTTGGTTGCCTATAAGTAGCTCAGAATACATCATTCTGTCATATCACCAACATTAGAAGGTCTGCTTTGTATGGGTATAATTATTTCTGTCAAGAGAGTAGGGTTGTCTAATGGAATAGTTCAGTGGTTCTCAATCAGGGGTGCATGTACTGTATGGGTATGCAGAGGTTTGTTGGGGATAATCTACTCATCTAGATATTTTCCTACTTTTACAACAGGCTACATAAAAAGCACTAGCAAAGTCAGTACAAACTAAAATTTCATACTGACAATGACTTTTTTATACTGCTCTATACACTGAACTGTAAACACAATATTTATGTTCCAACGGATTTATTAATAATTAAATGATAAAAATGTGAAAGCCAGCAACTTTTCAGTGATAGTGTGCTGTGACACTTTGGTATTTTTATGTATGATTTTGTAAGAAGTTGTTTTTAAGCTAAGGTAAAATTTAGGGGTATCCTGAAAGGGGTACAGTAGCCACCAGAGAGCCACTGAAATAATTATACCAGTACAAGTCCTAGTATGGATGCATTTACAGCATTATAAAGATGACATATCTATAGGCTGTGTCTAGACTGGCCAGTTTTTCCAGAAAATCAGCCACTTTTCCGGAACAAACTCGCCAGCTGTCTACACTGGCCGCTTGAATTTCCTCAAGAGCACTGACTTCCTACTGTAAGAAATCAGTGCTTCTTGCGGAAATACTATGCTGCTCCCGTTCGGGCAAAAGTCCTTTTGCACAAAAGCTTTTGCGCAAAAGGGCCAGTGTAGTCAGATTTGTTTTGCGCAAAAAAGCCCCGATCGCGAAAATGACGATCGGGGCTTTTTTGCAGAAAAGTACGTCTAGATTGGCACGGACGCTTTTCCACAAAAAGTGCTTTTGCAGAAAAGCGTCCGTGCCAATCTAGACGCTCTGTTCTGAAAATGCTTTTAACAGAAAAGTTTTCAGTTAAAAGCATTTCTGGAAAATCATACCAATCTAGACGCAGCCATAGAGTTTAGTGCCTTGCTGTATGTGAACAGCTCGATAACGGCCTCTATACTTGAGAGGTAATCCCACTATAATTATACTGGAAATAGTAATAGCAACGTAACTTTTGTATATTGAGAAAGCCTATGACGCAAGGATAGTTTTAGTGGTGTCATATTTTGAGGTCTCTTCCATAAACCAATATATACTGAAAGGTTTTCACAGAACAATTTAAAAAAAGTTTTAAATTATTTCTGTGTGGCAGACCTGTTTAACCTCCTTCCTCCTTTGTCAACACTAACCCTCCCTGCCTGGTTTTCATTTTAGTTTCACAGTCCACCGTAAGGCTATTTAATGTAAGTCTACAAAAGGTCAAATATATCATACAAAAAAAAATCACCGCAATTGTAACCCATTAATTTTGCCTTTTAATTTCTTATTTTCTTAGACCCTTCTTATTTTACTTTTGTTTCATTTTACACTGAACTGAACCACACATTTCTTACTCAAGCAAATCTCCCATTGTTTGCAAAAGAAGATTTGCTGGAGGAGCGACTGAATGACCCAATCACTTATGTGACTAAGTATTTCACAGCATTGTTCTTCAGACAGGTTTTCCCATTATTAAATACAATCTCATTTATAAGCAAAGAAATAAACAAATGTGGAAACATTTTTAGGTTTTGCATTTCAAAGACACAAGTCATCATTCTTTTAGGCAGGTGTGCCTTTCCTGGCAGCTGCTAAAGATTAGCAAATTACAAGTTCAGCATTTTTTTAAATATGGCTAAAGAATAAAATCTTTAGTCTGGCGATTTGAAGTCAAACTGCCACAATGAGCACCTGTTGAGAAAGTCCATTATTAGAAGCTGGGGGTTCTAGGTGAAAGATCACTGTGAATTAATTTTGATTGCTTCACAAAACTCTGCATAGCAAGTGGTCTCTGATGGGGGTATCAAGGGACTTCCATTTGGGGCGGGGGAGATTTTGTTTCTAGGAAGGTAATATAATCTCTGTAGTGACATTAAAACACATCAGTGGCTGCACTTGCCTGAGTCCTTCTCCTGAAACAGATTGTATGTGCTTAGGTTACCAGGTATTATGCTCTGGGAGGGGAAAGAGAAACAACTGATATCGAAATCTTTTCTAAAGGATTAGCTAAAAAGCATATGGTCAGAGATCCATGACTCCTGGATTGTTAAAGCAGTTAACTACTTACATGTTTTATCTGCATCTATATTTCTCAATGTGCTGGACTGTTACATTAATTGCTGAAGTTAAAAAAAAAAAAAAAAAAAAAAACACAGACCACAAATCTTGTAATTAACAAAATAATGCAGCAAGTAAATATTTTGCTGGAAAGTGAATTTTATATATTCTAATAGAGATATTAGCAATGATAAAAATAGAATGGCTATCTAGAAAATATTTCTCTCTATTGGGGTAGAAACTACTGAATATTAAGCAGCTATTTCCTCTCTCTCTGTGAAAAGAGTCTCCATCTGAATTATGCAAAAATACTACCTGTCTGTCTTTTGATTAAATTTAAAGCCATGCTTCCCATCTGTTTGTGCAAAGAGTAATAGTCTATCAACTACTTTGTATGCTCACTTTACTTAAAAATGATCTCATTATTTTTTAGAACATAAAGAATAACCAGAAAGCTCTATGCTCCTAGCTAATAATCATGATTTGATCAACTTAATGTTTGAGTTGTCAACACTTGGCCATTAATACCACACAAGTTACAAGGTTCACTAATCCTCTAGCTAAAAAGAAGCAAAACTGACTTCCAAAATGCAATTGCTGTAAAAGTTATTTGCATATAAAGATGAAAAAATGTCCCAAATGTATCATATCCTGACTTCATTTTATGTTATTCTTCCTCCAGCGTTATATCATGCTTTAGGCCCTGTAAAAATTGGGGCTTTTAGCTGTATCTATGCAAAGCCTTGGGCATGTTTGGATTCCATACTGTTGCAATGAGACTGCATTATCCTCACTGAAAACAGTGGCAGAGTTGCCACCGTTGTAAGAGCAGGATTGGACCTGGTATTTCTGTTTACTAAACATATCACTGCACTAATCTTAATCACGGATCAAATCCTGCTCTTTGTTCACTCCAGACAGCAGTGGGGAGTTTTGTCTGAGTAAGGGCTGTGGTTTTGGACAGAGTAGCAAGGGCCTCATCCTCTGGGCTATTAAAGCACACCTCTCTGGTGCTTTGGCAGGGCAGGGGAGCACAAAAGCTGGACACTTGAACAGAGAAATCCTGAGGCAGCTCTAATTCATCCCGGAGGCCAGCCCCACAGCTGAAAGGCCTAGGATGGGAAGGCAGAAAAGTAGTTTAATGTCACCGTTGCAGTCCTCAGCCCTTCCTGAGCTGTTCCAAAGCAGGGAGAAAGGTAGAAACCTAATCAAAACCATTAGGGAAGTACTGAAGCGTGGGATCCGTACAATGGTATTTTCACTGGCCTGATCCTTTCCTCATCCCATCCTGCTCAGCCTCACCCTGCTTTCCTCTGGTTGCAGTTGCAGAGGGAGCTTACGGAGATGGATCCCATGCTGTGTGGGGGTGCATATACCACCCCCTTATGCAGCAGAACCGCAAAATCCTGCTATTTATGGGGCCTCCACATCTACAAATGTGGGAAACAGGTATGCTACTCACTGCTTCTATAAACACTGAAAGAAGAGAGAAACAGCAGAGAAAAATCTATAACAAAAACAGGATTCATCTCTCACTTCATTTTCTGATGTTTGAATTTTTTTCTTCAGTTATTCAGATGATAGAACAAGACAAGTGCAAACATACAGATGTGGGGAAAATGCATGGCCCCGGGCAATATGAAGTGACCCTGGATGCGTTATAAGTGAAAACTTCAGAAGAAGCTTTGCGAGGAACAGATACCAAGCTTGAGAAGGAAACACAGGACACAGTTCATATGACTAATTAACATTAACCTAAGTGAAGTATGCACTAGATGCACAAAGTGACATCAAGGGCCAAAGTCTGCCTTGCACCCTCGTATTGAGGCTAGTGGGGTTGCACAGTGTCAGCCAGAGTGTAATTCTCACCAGCAGGACTGTTGGAACATTTATCAAATTTTGAAGTCTATCAAATGTCTCTTTTTAAGTAGTGAGGGAACAAATGTGTATGCTGTTTCAACTCTCCTCATTAACATCTAACGAAAGCCTCAAAATGCTGAATAAAAGTGACCAGAAAAATATCTTTTGGATTAAAAAAAGAAAAGATTCTCAGTAAATGTCCCTCCAATTTTTTTTAAATGAGTTTAAAAAAGCAGAGTATTTAAAGCTCTATTTAAAATATACGAACATTGAGAAATATAGAAACACCTCCCTGTGTTCTTTTTCACATGACTCCAAAACAAACTACAAATCTCCAATGTTGAAAAGTTGTTCCTTAAGTTAATAAAATC
Source organism: Pelodiscus sinensis (assembly GCF_052426305.1). NCBI lineage: Eukaryota > Metazoa > Chordata > Testudines > Trionychidae > Pelodiscus > Pelodiscus sinensis. The sequence goes on along the minus strand of NC_143063.1, from coordinate 19,978,691 downwards.
TGTCAGCTTCCATAATGGTTGATTGGAAGAAAGTCCACAGGTGCAGTATTCTGTTGTTCACAGCTTGGGAAGTCAAGGCTTATAATAAAAAGCCCTCTGTGTTATGGTCCTCCTTCCCCATCAATTCACATCAAGTATTATTAGAATCATCTGCCACCTCAGTGCTGCTTCCTCTGTGCTCAAACTGCAGAAGCAACAGTGACATTTTACTGCTCTGCAGGTGCTGCTGTGTGTGGTCATGAACACATAAGTGTGGCCTGCTATTGTTCTCCAGTAAGCACTTTGATCTCAAGCACAAAAAGCTGCATAGCTGGATGCCCTATTCATTTTTATGCTAGGTTTATATGGGTAAGAGAAAGAGGACGTGACAAGAGATGGGCAATCCATAATATTTATTTCAACAACTGCTTCAAATCTTTTTAAACGTCATAAGAACATGGCTCATTAAACTACAACAGCCTTGAAATTGTGTTATAAAGCCACAAAACAAAAATCAATACATCTGCTGGAAAGGAGGTAATGAAATATATCGAGTTGGCTGAAAAGAGGTTTGTATGAATCATAATATTATTATGTACACATCACTTCTATTTCCAATACTTACAGTTAACAAACTAGGGGCTGCTTTCTTCTCCAGCGCTTAAACAGGTGCTACAAGGTAAGGTTTATCAAAGTTATTTTTCAAAGCCATTCCTTCTGCTATAAATAACCCTGGGGAGGAGGGGCCTTAGTAAAGGAGATCAATTCAACACATATTTGCTATCTGAGCTTCAGCTGTTGTCGTATTACTTCACAGTCTAATCAATACGCCGCTCCATAAGAGCAAAGGAAAAAGCCACAACATCACCCTGACAAGTCACTGTAGGTTTATTACTGGACTAAAAGCATGTCGTGTTTCTAATCTTAATAAAGATTATTTTTGGTAGCAGCATCTTGGCCATTATTAAATACTTTAACCCTCCTTCTAACATTTCACCTTGAATTGTTTCCCCTTTGCTTTTGAGCTGTGCTGTATGAACGCTTTGACCACGATCTCTCAAATAATCATCCAGGAAATGACTCAGAATTATTTTTCATTGACTTTAAATTGAAGTTATCACTCTCCCGGTGAATTTAAACAAAGATGATGTTTGTATCTTTTAACACATAGGCAAGAAGGAATATTGCTGTAAAACCCAATCACTGGAAGACTTGAGGATGGAGGTAGGGAGAGGGGAGGAGGGTGTGATGATTAAATCATCCAGATTCCCAAATGGAAATGTTGCTTTATCACCCATGCATTACACTGTATAATCTGTAGTGCTTAAACACAAGGCAATACAGCCGTGAGCTGAATCTCTCTTGGTCTTTGTCTCACGTGCTGGGGCTTTTTCAGATGTTCTCCCTTCCTGGGGCTATGTTCTCATCCTGTGTTAAAGCTACTGTTGCATCTTCTGCTTGAGAACTGAATGGTGTATGCACGTCTTCTGTGTCTGATAATAATTGCATGCAGAGGTGATTGGCAGATCATAAAATGGGAAGCCATGTAACATACTGTGGAGCAGAGTGACAATTTTCTTTTATCAAGCATCTCTGACTGCTACACCTGCACTTTGCCCATTGGCTCTCAAACAGGGGCATGCATGTCTCTAGGGGTACACAGACATCATCCAGGGACTACATCAACTCATCTAGATATTTGCCCAGTTTTACAACGGGTTACATGTAAAGCACTAGCAAAGTCAGTACAAACTAAAATTTCATAGATGACTTGTTCACATTGCTACCAGTGTGTTGGTGGGGGAGGGAGGAGAACTGTCCATTACTGGCCCCCAAGTCCCTCCCCTTCCAGCCATAGCCCAGCCCACTTACCCCATGGCACATGACCCCCTGAAGACATGGCTTTGGGGATCACCAGGAAGGCCTGATACAGTGCAATAGCAGCAGTTTCCCGCACACATACACCTCGCAGCAGCAGGAGCCATGAGGAAGCAGAGCACACTGAGTGCACTCGCTCTACTGCATTCTGCTTCCCCACAGCACCTGCTGCTGCAAGGAGTGGGGGGGGGGTCTGACTGCTGCTGCATGGTGCCAGCTCCCCCCACGGTGATCCCCAAAGCCACATCCTCGGGGGATCAGGTGCCATGGGAGTGAGAGGGCAGGGTGATGGCAAGGTGAGGGATTTGGGGGCTGGTAACTTGGGAGTCTTGGACCAGATTGCACAATTGCTCCAGCTGAGGAGAGCCTACAGGCTTTACTACACTGTACTATACAAAGAAATGAGAGTACAATATTTATATTTGAATGTATTTATAGCTATATGGGAAAAATGAGAAAATCAGCTGTTTTTCATGGCTCACACAGCCAACTCAGCTGCCCCTCCAAACAATCTGCCAGAGTACCAATTTCTCTCTCCTCTAACCCCTTAAAATATACAGTGAAAGCTTTGTTATCTAGCACTCTGTTAACCCAAAAACTTTAACCGGCATTGCCCCCAGCCATAATTCCACCACATCTTCAGGAGTGTGCGCCTGATTCCCACCTTTCCAGCCTGCTGTTGTGGGGCTTCTGACAGCTGGCATTGCTGGTTGACATCAGCATGCGCCTCCTTCTTCCTCATCCTGCCTCGGGCTCCCAGGAGCGGGATTTGCTGGTAGGGGGTGGAAGACAGCAATAAGCTTTGTTATCCGACACATTCAATTAACCGGTAACCCCCATTCACCATGAGTGTCAGCTAACAAAGCTTTCACTGTGCTGGCTTCGGGTGAAAGGGGAAAAATATTCACTCCCTCACTAGTGATATGTTTATATTTTACTACCTCACAACCCAAGAATACAAGAAATGGGAAATGTCTGCTCTTAATTCAAGCCCTGGTAGGTCCTGTGGTACCATGACATTATTATTTACAGAAAACGTATTTCAGATCACTTATAGAGATTTCTGAATTGTGCTAGTAATATTGTTCCTCATTTTCAAAGTTCTGTACAGTTGGATTTAAGATACCAAGACACTAGGCTATTACGTACAAATATATACTTAAAACCTCTCAAACATTTGTAGCCTAGCTTGCTGTCCCTGCATGGCAAGTATAGTATTATGTTGTGTGGAGTTCCACAGTAGAGAAGAAACAGAGGCTGAGTCTAGACTGGCATGATTTTGTGGAAATACTTTTAACGGTAAAGTTTTTCTGTTAAAAGTATTTCCGCAAAAGCGCGTCTAGATTGGCATGGATGCTTTTGCGCAAAAAGTGCTTTTGCACAAAAGCATCCGTGGCCAGTCTAGACGCGATTTTGCGCAAGAAAGCCCCGATCGCCATTTTAGCCATCGGGGCTTTTTTGTGCAAAACAATTCTTCCCTGTCTACACTGGCCCTCTTGAGCAAATATTCTTGTGCAAGAGGGCTTTTTCCCCAAGCGGGAGCATGAAAGTATTTGCACAAGCAGCACTGATTTTGTACATTACAAAGTCAGTGCTCTTGCGCAAATTCAAGCAGCCAGTGTAGACAGTTGGCAAGTTTTTGCGCAAAAGCAACTGCTTTTGCGCAAAATCTTGCCAGTCTAGACACACCCAGAGAGCTTGAGTAGTTGCAAGTGTCCATTTTATTGCATAACAGAGAACTAACTAGAACCAGCCCAAACTAGCTGGGCTGACCCCTGTGACCTAACTCTGTTACTATAACAACAAGAGCTATATCTACAACCCAATACACAACATATTGGATATGTAACGATGAAGGGTGGTATAAATACTGTTTTGACTCTCAGCTGCATAATCACAACCAAGATTCATACTGATAAACCAAAATTATAAAACGTGGTCTCTGATGATCTTAAAGTACTTTTCATGTTCACAATGGGGTAAGGTCAATAAAAGTGGGGACCCCCTTCTGGGCCCGTGTGCACTTTGCCAGAAAACCAGGATTAACTGCTTTAAAAAACACACCCGCACACAGGGAGGGGGGCCTTGAATCTCAGCTGCAGCTAAACTGAATTCGGACTGGGGGAACAGACTGGGCTTTATGCCACCTTTGTACTCCTCTCTCTGATTCTGTCAACCATCAGAGAGACGAGTGACCCTGAAGCAAGCTAGAGTAGTTCTACATGTGTGTCTAACAGCAGTCACAGCAGCCTAGTATACTTCAGTCACATGCCTCCTGTTAATCTCCTCCTACCCCAACTGCACCCTTGGCATGCCATATGCTGGGGAATGCAAGGGGAGGGAAGCATACAGCCATTCTGCTGTGCTGTGCCGTCCCTATGCTGAGGGTCAGTTTCATCTGCTATGTATGTTGGCAGAGCCTGGTAAAGGGGACCTGGAAGAACCTGGATTGAGAACCAGGATCTTTAATGGCCATAGATGGTCAGAGTCTCATTATTTACAGCTCTTCTGAAAGACTGTGCCTCTGGCAGCGACTATTACCACCAGGCTGGAACATTGGTTCAGCAGAGGCTTAGGGGAAAGGTCAGCTTCTGACTGACCAGCACCCCTATCTGCAGCATACAGATATGCTTTGGAGGTCTCCAATGCAAGTACTGACCCTTACCAACCCTGCTTAGCTTTTACTATGTAAGGACATAGAGAGTGGGTGCTACAGCTGCAGGCTATTGATATTTAATCTTTAATTTATTGTTACTTTATTGTTTCCTATAAATTCTCATGTCTTTCACAGGCTGCTGCTGAGACCTCTGCCATTAATTGTTAGCCTTTTACAGAGCAATAACTCCACTCCAGACAAAGAAAACCAACTCCTAGTCTGCAGGAGACACACAGCACATCCCTACAGCATTCCCTTCTCGTACCAAGCCTTTTACAGTTAATCATTAGCCAGCAACTTTGTCTGCTTAAAGCAGGCCCATACACAGGAATTTCTCTCTCTCTGTGTGTGTGTGTGTGTGTGCGTGATTTTTTGTAAATGTGGCCCTCAAAGGTGCAAACACCACCCCCAATGGTCCCTCAAGTAAGTATGCAACTGGCCAGGGAAAGGCTGGGGCTGCTTTCCCACTACTCCACTAAGAGTAAGGCCTAACCCAGGGGTTGGCAAAAGGGCCTCCGCAGGCCAGATCTGGCCCTCCAAGCGGGTGGATCCGGCCCATGGAGGCCCTGCTGCTCCCCTGCCCCCAAGCAGGATTGCCAGGTGTTCGGTTTTGAACCAGACAGTCCAGTCTTTGAGCTCTCTCTTCATGAAACAAATTGAGAAAATATAAATGTCTGGTATTTTCTAAATAAGATGAATTACATCACAATCTAAATTACAAGTGTGTCCGGTATTTTTGTTGAAACCACCTGGGAACCCTACCCCCAAGTCAATTAAGGCCTAGGGGCGGGGGAGCGGAGAAGGATTTGCGCACTCCCCCAGCCCCAGGCCTTAGTTGGCCGTGGGTGGGAGAGCACGCGAAGCCTCCTCCCACCTTGCGAGGAGCACATGGCACTTTGAAGTGCTGCGGGCTGCTCACAGGGAGGGTGGGAGAGCGGAGGAGACTTTGCGTGCTCCCCTACCCATAGGCCAATTAGAGCCTGGGGAGCTGCGTGAAGCTTCCTCCACCCTGCCCCTGCCCTGTGAGTAGCCTGCGTGCCATGTGCTCCTTGCAGGGTGGAAGGAGGCTTCCTGTGCTCCCCTGCCCTCAGGCCCTGATTGGCCTCTTCCAGTTCATGGGTGCCTAGTGGAAAGGGGGGGGCAAAGGGCTCCTGCACCCCCAGACCAATCATAGTCTGGGAGTGGGTTAGCCCTGCCCCTTCCTGTTTAGGCCCCACCCCTTCTGGGGTGGCCCCCAGGCAAAAATTATTGCCCACCCCTGACCTAACCCCGGCCTCACTCCTGGGGAACAGGGGAAAATCAGCCCCAGCCTTCCCCCGGCCAGCCAGCACATGGGGGAGGGAGGCTCACATTCTTACTTGGGATACTATAGGAGGGTGTTTGCACCCTTCACACCCCGCAACCCGTGTACAGACCTATAAGTAGGGTTGCCAGGTGTCTGGTATTCACCCGGACAGTCTGGTATTTTCGCCTCTTGTCCAGTAAAAAAAAATTCAGAGAATACCGGACACCTGAGATGTCCGGTATTCTCTGCATTTTTCCCCGGCCAGGACACGAAAATGCTGGGCACCTGACAACTCTACAAACACTCAGTGCCCGGCCTCCCCCCTCCTGAGCCCCTCTCAAGCCCCCAACACCCGCAGGCCCCCGGCCCCATGCTTACCTGGTTCCCCAAGGCTGCTGGCACAAAATGGCTTCCAGCGAAAAGACATAGCAGCTTTCACTGGAACATGAAGGGCCAACAGTCTGTTACATAGAGCGTCCTATATTTACATTATTTGACTGCTTGAATAAGTCATGACTCTCAAAATCAGCAGCATTTCATTCATACCCTACACTCCCCACATCTACAAACTCTAGCCCTCCAGCAATTGGCTGGGTTGAATCACTCTGCTAATGTATTTACTAATAATGTTTATGATCAGTTTCTGGCAAGACCTTACAGCCATGGGTCTGAGCTTGACTTGTGCCTAAGCTATTCACTGCTGTGAAATCTGGGGCTGTAATTTTCCACCGCTGACTGATGATATTCAGTGCCTCAGTTTAAGAGTGTTTCCCATTAGTCATCCAAAAGGAGCCTGATATTTTAGACAGTAAGTGTTCAGTGCTGTGTAAAAATTAGCCCCCTTACTGGTTTCTCAAGATGAGCATCCAAAAACAGAGATACTAGAAGTCACTAGTCACTCTTGAAAATTTAGGCCAAGGGTTTGGTTTTGTTTGTTTTGTTGCCCAGGTTCTTAATTTTGTTTTATTCTTGTTATTGTTCTCAACATCTAATTTTTCCATATGAAAGAAGCACTTTGAGATAAGTAGCTCATAAAACCAGGACTTTATGCTTTTAGCTGACAATTACTTCAGACTCCTGACAAAATTAAACCCATTCAGCTTTGTTTTATTTTGTTTCAGAAGGGGAGTGGAGAAAAGAGAAGACGCCAGAAATACCCTCAGACAGGCAGAATCCACTGACTTGTATTGGAAGTGGATGGTATTTGAATGGCTAGCTACACAGTTATCCTTTCAAAACAGAGAAGGCTGGCACTGCCATGAAAGTGATAAGGAGGGGAAAATCAGTTCTGTAAGATTGAGAGAAGCCATTACAATTTTGTTATTGTATTTGTGAGAATTCATTTTACCAAACTATTTTAAGGATTCTTAAATACTGAGCATTCATCTTCTCAGTGCTAATTCCCAGCATTGAGAAGAGCTTGGTTATAACCTCAGCTGCATTTTTACAATGCATCAGCCAACACAGCTTCACCAGTGCAGTGGAACCATCATTTACTGCTGGTATAATAATAAATAATAATAATAATAGCTTATCTTTTATATCACACTTTTTAATCAAATCTCAAAGTAAAGGTAGTAGCATTATCCCCATTTTATAGACAGAGAAACTGAGTCTCAGGAAGGAATTACTTGTACAAAGTTACCCAGGAAACCAGTGATGAAGCTGGGAATAGAATTCTGTTCACCTGACTCCAATGCCAGTGCACTATCTACTAGGAAATAATGCCTCCAGAAAACTAGTACCGTAATTTAGCGAATATACCCCGCAACTGAATATACCCCGTGGTTTTTTCTATTTGAGTAAAAAAAAAAAAATCTTGTATGCCCCACGCACGAATATAACCTGCAGGGTATACAAGACTTTTCTGTGCCGGGGGTATATTTGCTGCTGGTATATTTACGGTGCGGGGGGGGGGGGAGGGGATTAGCCACTCACTACCCAGGTTCCAGTGCAGCCGCCAGCCTCCGGGCAGGGGAACACTCATCTCCTGGCCCCTTCCTGCGGCTGTGCAGGAACTGGGAGGTGAGTGCTTCCCCGCTCGGAGGCTGGAGGCCAGGAACTGGGGGATGAGCGCTCCCCCACCCCTTCCTGCGGCTTCTCAAGAACCGGGGAGTGAGTGCTCCCCCGCCCGGAGGCTGGCGGCTGCGCAGTCACAGAAAGAGGTGACTCACCACCTGATGAGTAAAGAAAATTCTGTATACCCCGCACCCCCCCCCCGCACCTGGGGGGGAGGGTGCGGGGTGTTAAAAACGAATATAATCCGCGGGGTATATTCGCTAAATTACGTTACTTCTGTTATTCCTTCAGCCCCAGAACAAGCAGGGGGAGGAACTGTGACCACAGTTCTAGTTTTACGTTGCCATACCAGACATTCTAACCCAGAGTTTTTAATGACCAAATATTTTGCCCCCCAATTAGTATTGACATTCCATCTGCTTAGTTTTATTGATACATTCACAATAACTCTGTGGGAAATAAAGTAAAACAATACAAAAATGACCTAAAATGCCAATCAAAACTCATCTATCATAAATATCACTTAGTCTGACAATGAACTATATTTCTGCTCTCCTGAAGGCACAGGAATAAGTAAAATAGAGGCACAAGAATCTTGCACAAAAAGGGGGTTTTGCACAAAATGGACATGTCCACACTGCTTGTTTTTGCACAAAAACCTCTTGTGCAAAACAAATCGGAAAAGATTATGCAAATGAAGTGGAAGAAAATGCTAATGGGTGCTTCATTTGCATTGCCTCTTCTGCAAATAAATGTAGCGTAGACATAGCCTAAGTGTTGCCCTGGCACTGGACTGGAGCAAGGGGTATTTGTATTATCCATAAGGAGAATTTTGTATCCCATCGTGTTACATCCCATAGCTCAGTGAAAGGTATAGTAATCTTTTGAGATGTTTCACAGAAATAGATGGTAAAATGAATTCTTACACATACAATAAAGAATTTAAATGCACATAAAACTACTTTGGCTTTTAAACAGCATTCATCATAGTTATTTCCCCTGATAACTTACAAGCATGCTGAGCTCACAGGCAGTTATTCACATGAGAGTGAAAATTTAGAAGGGTTGTTATTAGACACTACTATAACAATTTAGATTCCAATATACAGTAGCTGCTTACTATACAAATACAAGGTAAGAAAGCCCCTTTCCTAAAGAGCTTCCAATCAAAATACCCAAGACACAACAGGGCTTAACTCGAAATACGCTACGCAAATGGAGCTACATCAATTGGGTAGCTTATTTGGAAATAGGGAGCATCTACTTGGCACTTATTTCAAAATAGAGCACTCTTCCTCCGACTTCTCTTGCTCCTTCTACAATGAGGATTACAAGAGTCGGAGTAAGAAGTCCTCCAGCTTGACAGTATTTCGACATTATTTTGAAATAACTGCCTGTTGTGTAAACACAGAGTAAGTTATTTTGAAATAATGTTGCTATGTAGACATATCGATACAGCAGGACTGAGAAAATGTCATTAACCCCATTTCACAGAGATACTGAGTGATTTGGCCTCTCAGAGCTGGGAATTCTACTTGGATTGTTTTAGACACAGGGTACGTCTACAGTACAGAAAAGATATATCCTTTACTCACGTTAGCTAATCTGCATCATCCTACATGGACTGTAATATCAACAAAGCCAAAGCGCTCAGTGATCACAAAGTGTTCTGTGTCCTGTTCTAACGGGAGAGCATAACAACAAAAAGCCTCACCCAAACTGTCTGGGAAGCACAACCTTTAAAGGCACTAATACCACTTTTTCCCCCCTCTCCAAAAACCATGGAGACCTGGTCTACACTTAAAATAAAATTGAATTTGTTAAGGTTGATTTTTGGCCCCCAATTCTGAAAAGTGCATGTTTCCACTGTGTGCCAGAATTCAATGTAGTTTGAAGTAGCATATTCCCAGTAAGATGGCTACAGTTGACTTTGAGAGCAATGCACTGTGGGTAACTATTCCACAGTTCTTACCACCACTTTGTATTCTGAGTTATGCTCCCAGTGCACGCTGAGAGCAAAATTGTGAAGCAGGTGGCTCTGGATAAGTGTCGTCAATGTCTCATAGTGCACTAATCTCCTTCCTCTCCTTTCTTCCCCCTGCCTGAAAGCAATGGCAAGTAGTGTTTTCACACCCTCCCTCCCCCCACCCCGGTTATCTGTGCAGATGTCTTTGCAGGATAAGCATGGAATCCATCATGGAACCCATTAAGCAAAGTATTATGGTCATCATATTAACCATGGTGGAGTATACTGTAATATACTCAGGCTCTGCACGAATGAGGAAGACTCTCAGAAAGCCATGAACACACTCTTCTGCAAAGCACTTGAGTAGAGTGATGCAAATACTGCTGGCGTTCAATTCTTTTGACACAGTGGCACACTAGTTCTGGTGCCATGCGACAAGCATAGACTGGTGGGACCACATGGGGATATGGCTATGGGACTATCAGCAGTGGCTGCAAAACTTTCACATGTATACGGCCACTTTCATGGACGTTTGAAAATTGCTTTTCCCAACCCTGAAGTGCAGGAATACCAGAATGAGTTCTGAAGAACAGGACCTGGGGATTACAGTGGATAAGAAGCTAGATATGAGTCAACAGTGTGCCCTTGTAGCCAAGAAGGCTAATGGCAAGTAGGGTGTATTAGGAGGAGCATTGCCATCAGATCCAGAGAAGTGATTATTCCCCTTTATTCAGCTCTGATGAGGCCACATCTGGAATATTGTGTCCAGTTCTGGGCTCCCCCACCCCACTATAGAAAGGATGTGGATGCATTGGAGAGGGTCCAGCGGAGGGCAACCAAAATGATTAGGGGGCTGGAGCGCATGACCTATGAGGAGAGACTGAGAGATTTGGGTATATTTAGTCTGCAGAAGAGAACAGTGAGAGGGAATTTGATAGCAGCCTTCAACTTCCTGAAGGGAGGTTCCAAAGAGGATGGAGAGAGGCTGTTCTCAGTAGTCACAGATGGCAGAACAAGGAACAATGGTCTCAAGTTGCAGTGGGAGAGGTCTAGGTTGGATATTAGGAAAAAGTATTTCACTAGGAGGGTGGTGAAGCACTGGAATGGGTTACCTAGGGAGGTGGAGGAATCTCCATCCCTAGAGGTTTTAAGTCTCAGCTTGACAAAGCCCTGGCTGGGTTGGTTTAGTTGGGATTGGTCCTGCTTTGGGCAGGGGGCTGGACTTGATGACCTCCTGAGGTCTCTTCCAGCTCTATGGTTCTAGGATTATGCAGTAGATACACCACAGAGGTCTTGAGGAGTGTCACAGGGCAGACTCACCACCATGGCACCCCCAGCCAGCAGTCCTGGGAAATAACTTGTTGACTCACAGGATGCCTCCTTTTAGCTGGTGTCTCTCCATGTTCTTGCTACTCCCTCATCAGTGTCTGAGCCCCCTTTCGAGGGGGGAGGCGCACTGGCATTTACCCTGCTTGAACCCCAGAGTCCTTCCCTCCCCAGGGCACCCTGCTCTCCTCTCAGGGAACACTCAGTTCTCCTGGACCCACCTTTACTCAGTGACTCACTACCAGTCTTCATCTAGCCCCTGCCTCTGGGGCAGACTGCAGTCTGTAATGGCCACTCATCACTGCCAAAAGGATGTGGACCTACTGCCTTTGCCTAACCTGGCTGCTTCAGGCCCTGCAGCCTGGGAGCTTGCTTGGCTAGAGCTTCCCCAGACCTACCTTCCTTCTCCAGCACTGCTCTACCTCCAAGAATCCTCCTGCTTCCCTTGCCATCAGATCCCTACTGCTCTCTCTTCAGAGCAGCAGTCAGTTCCCCCTCTCCCTCCAGGAGCCCTTCTTTATATAGCCCCCAGCTGGGCCCTCATAAGCAACAGCTGCCTCAGCTCAGATCTGGGGTTTTGCCCTTAAAGGACCAGTGCAAGGCAAACACCCTGTCACAAGGAGCATCTGGACTCAGTTTGGTGGCAGGCATGGCATTGGCAAGGGACAGGCCGGGATTCAAACCTGCAGGCAGAAGGGGATCCAGGCACAGCAGGAAGGCAGAGGCTGTGTTTTCAGAATCCTGCCTTTGCCAGGAGAGTGCAACTTTCCCTTTCCAAAGGAGCATGTGGGTAACAGGCAAAGGTGGTCCAGGCAAGGTGGCCTAGGAGGGACTCAAGCCATGCTTCACTGTGGATGAGCAAACTGAGGGGGCAAGCTGAACCAAATTTGAGCAAGTAGCATTGCATCCTGGTGTATGGGGATCACAATGTCACTCACTCAGATTGGGCCCAGCTGACCCCACCCATCAAGGGGCCAAGCCAAAACTGAGCGGCATGCTGACTCCATGCATCCAAGGCTAGGTCACGCAGTCCAGAGTGGGGAGCTGAGCCCAGCTGGCCAGCCAGCCTTGCAGGACAGCAATTTTTGTGGGTCAATAAGGAATAGTTCTGAAAAACCCAGCAATGTTAAAAAGCCTGTCCACTGTAACTTGCCCTGCCTTTCTGGTTGTGAGCTCAATCTTTCAAAAAGACCGCAGGGGCAGCCCGTCCATATAGGCAAACTAGGCGGTCGCCTAGGGCGCCAAGTTAAATGGGGTGCCAAATGGTGGTGCAATATCATTGAGGGGTTTGGAGGTGGCGGCGCTGATCACATGGTTCGCCTCGGGCGCCAGTTGCTGGCAGCTAGTCTAGGGCCGCCCCTGCGCTATACAGCATTTTGGATGGCAGAAAACCAAGGCAATTATGAGGGTGGCAGCCCGTGCCAAAGCCCATGATGAAGCAGCTTCATTGCCATAGCACCCGAGCTAGCTAGAGTAAAGCTAGCATGGGCATGACTACATGAGCTACAATTATCACCCATGACTGCTCTGTAGACATACCCAGTACCACAAAGGTCACATGCTTTTAATTTGGATTAGCAGCTTGATTACAGCCCACATGGCTATGCCTACACTGTAGATGGGAGAGTGTCTTCCAGCCCGGGTACAGTCTCCACTAGATCAAACAGCAAGGACATTGACTCAGAGAACAGCTCAGGCTCTCAAGCCGTCTGAGCTCAGATGGCTAGTCAGAGCCTCTGCCAGTCCCACAACATCAACTTTTCTATTTTTAGCATGTGAGCCCAGGCATCGGCCAGTATCACAATGTCTACATAGATATATTAGTGTGCTAACTCAACCTGAGTTTCTGAGACTCAGTTATCTGGGCTGGGAGGCATGCCCCCAGCTGTAGCCAAACAGCTTGGCGTTAAATTCAAGCTGCTTTCCCAAGTTAAAATTAAAGTGACTGTGTCTTCACTGCTATTTTAACCCAGGTTAACTAACCCAGTTTAAGAACACCCCCTTTTAAAAAAAGATACAATGTAGTCATTCCAATAGTCTATGCCACTCCACAAAGACAAACCTTCCTTTGGACATTTTCATGCATTTTTTCAGAGTTCCAAAGCACAGATATGCACAATTAATATGTTAATAAAACTCACTTTGGACATTCTAATATAATTACAACAACTTATATATAATAGGCATGCGCAGCACATTTCATTAGGGTGTACACCCAGGGAATTTTATTTATTTATTTTTTTAAAGGCGAACATTTATTGAATACTCAATCATAAAGGACATGCTGCGAGCGAATGTGGGCTTTCTCTATATTTCTACATTCAGTGCTTAGTACATAATACAACAATCCATACTTTAAAACTAAAAGAGCATATCATGCGATTAAATTAAAATGCAAAGCCACTTTTTTTGAGACATTAGGGTGTGCCTGGGCACACCTGGCACACCCCCTGTGCACGCCTATGATTGATATATATATATATGAATAGGCAACTAAGCAGCATAATAATGGTAAAGAAAGAAAATTCTAAATAGCACCAACACTGAAACTGTATTCAGATCATTCCTCTTAGATGCTGCCATCCTCTCTTCACCTGCACTGATTTATGAGTCTCTACAAAACCTGCACATTTTCCCCACAACCCATTTTACCTTTTTTCCCCCCATTTGACAAATATTGATTTATTTCCTGCATGTTTAAATTCATTGTAATCCATTCTGTTTTGTTTACTTTCTTGTTTGTGCACTTCCTTTATCGATGACGACATGAATATTTGCAGTTCTGGGAATACAGGATTGGCTAATTAACTGCTTTTACAAAGCCAACAGAGAGCACAAGAACACAACCCATTGTTTGGTATGGGTCACACAGGAATGGTGACCTTAAATGACTTGCTAGTTTCTCACACAGCAGTGGGCTGAAAAAATTAATAGATATTGGAAGCCAATGGAATTTAAACTGATTTAAGCAAGGGTTAAACCTATTCAGTGAATCCGTGTAGGTACTTGCCCTGGTATAAATGGTTCAACTTAAATTTGATTTTGTTAAACTAATGCGTTTTCTCTAGTATAGAGAAGCAGCACCACAAGGATGTGCTTATGTTATCTCCTAGCCATTAGCTACACATGGGTGAATTATAGTTTAGCAACATTGTATTGTGTGTGCCAGTGTCTTGTGGGAGTGCAACAAAAAGAGCACACTGTTTGCAGTGGAAATAGCGTTTGCTGAAGGAAGCAGGATCAGGTGAGATCTTTGCAGTCTTTCATCCACAGTATTCATTCTAGAACCAGGCCCATACAGAGACAGTAACAATAGTTAGCCATGTTAAAAAGGTCACAGAACTCCCACGTACATATTCTTCAAAAAACACTTAACTTTGTTTATTAGCCATAGAAAAGGGATTCCCAAGACGGAGCCCTCTAACTATCAGCCTCATCAGCTCATAAGACAGCCAAATTCTCATTAGCAGCTCTCTCACCACAGCTGGAGACTTGAACCCTGCTTGCAAAAATATATCAATTTTTCACTTCTGCTGGGCTCTTTTAGCTAACAGGAAGACCCCCAACCCACACGAACTCCAGCTTAAGGTGTGCTGGAGCACATGTGTGCAAATTCCTTGTGCTGAAGTGGACTGGCATCTGAACATTGCTCCAGCCATCTACATTCATTCCCGTTATGTGGATGCATGTGAGAATCCTGGTGACTTACATAGACATTGGGTGGCAGTGTTCCCTGTAGGGATGTGAATGTTTAACCGGTTAACTGGTAAACCCCACCTTTAATGGGTGAGGCTTGCAGGTTAAGGTTAACCAGTGGGGGTTGAAGCCTCTCCCCACCTGCCACGGTGGGCCCGGCCCAGCCCCCCCTCCCCCCATCTTTGCCAAACATGATCTGCAAGTAGTTTTGTACCTCCTGCTTCAACTGGCTCAGCTCAGCTTCCTGCCCATTGTGCAGTTCTCCAGACCACTTGGCATCCCCAGGAGTCTCTTCCTGCATCAACTGTTTCCTTATAAAGGGTTTGCAACTGCTTGTCCTATTGGCCAGGCTCTTCCAACCCTGGGGCTTCATAAATCCAGGAGGGAAAAAAAGAGCTGATATTATAGTCCCTTGCCTAGGGCCCCAGTGCCTGGAGTTATGTGGTTGCATCATCATCTCAGGTTCCATTCAAGGAAGTAGGTCTCTAGCTCTCCTGAATAGCAAGAAACACTTGAAAATGTGGGAAGCACGTAGCTCTGAATATGAGAACTGCCCTATTCCTCTCAATGGGCTGTTAGCTCCATGACCTGTAGTATAGACAATTTTAAGAAAATAAGCTAGTGTAAAGAGGGCCAAAGCAGTCTTCATACCTAGAGCCCTGCAAATCCACTTAGATGTGGATATCCATGGCTCATTTTTTACAGATACAGATGCATCTGCAGATACAAATGTTGTATCTAAAACCCTGTGGCTATGTCTACACTGCAGGCTTCTTGCGCAAAAACTGGACAGGAACAGGGGTTTCTTGTGCAAGAAACCCCTATGGCTAAAATGGCCATCAGAGCTTTCTTGCACAAGAGAGCGTCCACACTGCCCTGGATGCTCTTGAGCAAAAGCACATCTCTTGTGCAAAAGCACATGGCAGTGTGGATGCTCTCTTGTGCAAGAAAGCTCTGATGACCATTTTAACCATAGGGGCTTCTTGATCAAGAAACCTCATTTCCCATCCACAATAGCCTTTTTGCGCAAGAGCTCTTGCGCAAAAAGTCTTATTCCTCGTGGGGAGAGGAATAACTCTTGCGCAAAAAGCCCTCTCTTCTGACGATCTACTGTAAACTTTCTTGCACAAGAACAGGCTTGTAGTGTGGATGCTCTGAAAGTTTTTGTGCAAGAACGGCCATTCTTGCGCAAGAAGCCTGCAGTTTAGACACAGCCTGCAAGTTTGGGGATATCTGTTTTATATCCACAGGAATCTGCATCTGCAGATGTGGCTGCAGATATCTGCAAATCATTTTTGCGGAAGCAGATGCAGATGCCAATTTTGTATCTGCGCAGGGCTCTATTCATAGGCTTGTCTTCACTAGGGAAAAAAAGGTACATTTTAAATAGGTATTAACTATTGTAATAACTAACCTGTTAAAATCTTAGTAGCATAGTCAAGGAAAGTTGTAGTCTTAACATACTAGATGGTTGAGATAAATCATCCTCACTAAAGGGTACTCTGTTTAAAGTAGTTTTTTCATCATGGCCTTTCCTTTATTATTCATTAACCAATTAGTCTAGTCCAACTGAATCAGCTTTGACATTTTTAAAAAATAGATATACCAGTGGTGAAGGATGTGAAAAGGAGAGAAGGTGGTGGGCAGCAGAGATCAATTCACCACATTGTGTCACAACACTCCACTTTTCTGAATGTTTCTCATAGATACTGCTATAGTTGCAACACCTGATGCTAGAATCCTAAAGTAGTTGTAGGGTTTATGGTAAAAACAAGACATGCTGCATTTTTCAGAACTTTAAAAAACAAAAAACAAACCTTTGTGCTTTGGCACTGGTCTGCTATTTAGCCCTGTCTGCACACATGCTAAGTGCACTGGACAATAGGGATACATGTCCCATTGCACAGCAGAACTGACACCAGAAGTTTCAGAACTAATCGCTGCATTTAGGTCCTATCTGTGGTAGCATTTGTGACTATGTGTGAGACTAATATGGCGCCAACATGTTTCATGTCCCTAGCTAACCTGTTATAGAACATATTTCAACCATGACTGGACATTCCAGTGAGCAAGGAGAGTCTGAAACATGGTTTACATTTACAGGACTGAAAAACAAAACAAATCAAAACCACCCCTTTTCTGCACTGGACAGAGAAACCATATTTCTGATAACTGTGTCGGAGAGTAGTTGACAACATGGTTCTAGAACAGAGCACTGATAATCCCAGTATCCTACCACACTCCCGAATCTCTTGGATTGACAACACACACGCTGCTCTGGCCAGATCCCTCTTCCCCTCCATCAGCTGCCTTCTGAGCACACCTCATTCAAGTTTCCCTCTCTGCATTGGTGCTTTCCCCCTGCTATTGTGGGCCCTGACCTACACTGCTTACTTGCAGCCTTTACAGGTAGAGCAAAGGAAGGGGGAGGGGAGATGGTATTGAAGGGAGAGTCAGACTGTGGAAAGAAGCTATTTTAGGGCGATGGAAACATTTAGGGGGATAATCTAGGGTCACAAGGCAGCAAATTTATGCTTCATATAATCATAGTCAATGTAAAGCACAATATTTACTGATAAGCTTGTATTTATCTATATGGGTAAGTTAACTAAACGAAAATGTAAAACTATTTAAAGACACAAATGGCATGTTTAAGTACTTGTCAGAAGCTATACACAATAATACCAGCATCTACTCAGTTTAAATTAATCTGCACATCCAAAACTCAAAACTCCAGTCATCTGAAGAAGTGGGCTGTGCCCAGGAAAGCTCATGATACCATCTACATGTTGTGTTAGTCTATAAAGTGCTACCAAACCATTTGTTTGTTTGTTTGTTTTCAGTTTATTCTGTACAGATTAACTGGGCTACCTCCTGAAGCTTCTCTCCATACTACTGTTATTTCCATTTCTTCCTCTGGATAGTTCCAAACATCTAGTGCTTCTTCACATTTTGCCTGGAGGCCAAGATCAACAAGCCCCCCTCTCTGGGAAGCCTTTTTATCATTGGGCTTTAGACTTAGCTGCTAACTCTAATGCAAATGGCTTACGGATTGCACGGCTCCTTTTCCAGCAGTGTGTAACACATGATTGCAGCGCCTGGCTGTGGCCCGTGCTCGAGGCAAAGCAGATTTCGATGGTAGGGGAGGAGGGGCGTCCAAACTGAACAAACCATCGGAGAGGGGCAGGACGCGGCCAGGCGCACCCTGCAAGCGTGTGCCCCTTCCCGGCGACAGACCAGGACTCCGAGACAGGCAGCGAGGGATTTCAGTCAGTAACCCCCATCCGCGATCACTGCTGGCCCATGTACTGGGAGGGACCCTCGAAGAGATTCCCTGTCCAAGCTAACTCGTGCTCTCGAGTGACACCGTTCCCCCTGGCCGGGCAGCGCCCTGTATGGGGTTCGTTTGCCCGACTGTGCGCTCGCCGCTGCCTGTGCACCCCGGGGACGCGGGAGAGGCACTGACTACGGATCTGTTGCAAGCGTCTCCTGCACCACGTAACCCTTCCGTCGCAGTCCAAGATTTCAGGACAAAATGCGGTGCCACGAACTCGCTTGCCAACCGCTTGTCCGGCTGCTAGGCTAGGAGCTGCTAGGCTGGGGGGTTGCTGTCTATGGCCAAATACATGTTCAAAGTGAGGGTTCGGGGCAGGCGTCTTGGTGGTCCTTTTCCTTACAGCCCGTCCTCTCACTGACTCCTCTCCCCTCTCCTGTTACAAGGAGTACAATGGGGGTTTGTACTGGGCACTCATCGGTTCACGCACACACCCCTTTCCATGTTCGTTTGCACACCCCTCGCGTTAGGGATCTGCGTTAATCGACGGGCGTGCTCTGGGCAGCTAATTTCCAATCCATCTCTGCTCCCAAATACACAGGGAGTGATGGATTCCCTCCACTGGCCCAATCATTCACAGCCGGGCTCTACGAGCAGCTCGGAAATTCGTTAGGGCAGAGTTGATGGGAGAGCTTAGAACAAATGGTTTAGCCAGACAGCACGTTACAAGCAAGTTAGAATCCAGCAACCTACGTGGAAATAGACAGCGAGCGTCCACACTCGGCTGGGGAGTTTGTCTTCGTTCAGGAGAGGAGAGAGGCGTCTCAAAAATACAATTTTCCCGGCTTTTAAATCGAAATTTTAAAAATAATATAAATTATTTTTCAGGATAAAATAGCTCCTGCTAATGTAATGAATGCGGAGATGGATTGATAGATTTGAGACGGAAAGGGAGAGGGAAAAGAGGCGAAGGAATTTAGTCACTAATGAGAAAAATTCGGCGCGAAGGCTCCATTGATTTGTTACCTGTGTGGCTAAGGATTAATTGAATGCACACGAATTAAATCCTGCCCCAAGGAAGTGCACGGAGGTGGGGTCCCAGGCCGAGGGGGGAAGGACTTAGGAGATACTTTCAACTTGCCAGAAGAGCGCTCGGGGGAACCGGATTCGTTTCATTCCCGTGCCTGTTTCTCTAAGGGCTAGTGTCAGATAACTCCCGACGTAACCGTTCGCCTTTAAAGATCAGCCACAGCCACACACAATCTGCTCCAGCCCCGTCCCCCGGTCCCTGCGCGGACCTCGGAGGCTGCAGGCCCTAGGAGAGGGAGACTGGCAGACAGCGGCCTAGGGATCAGCGGCATTAGAGCAAGTCGGGTCCCTGCCCAAACGCAGGGGCAGCTCATGTGGTGCAAGGGGAAGGACAGGCAGGTGGCATCGGGCCCCGACAGCTGGGTAAGGGGCGCAGGGTCCCTCTTGCACCGATGGGGGACCCACTATGCTGGAGAACTTGAGCCCAACTGTGGGCTCCCTCCAGGATGCTGCCAGTCACCAGCCCTGCCCCTCAAAGCGGGACTTCCCTGCAGCTATGGAAAAGCAGCTTGTGCCCTACGCCCACGGAGCTATAACCCAGCCCCTCCTCCCGCGGGGACACGGCTCGGATCGGAAGGCACCGCAGGGTGTGACTGGGGTGGGCAGCGAATCCGCCTTCGGCGGGTGTGTGTGTGTGTGGAGTCTCGCTTTTAGGGCTCGTTAAGGGAAATCTCCCCCGCTAATTACAGGCAATCCACTCGGATGGGGGGAGGGAAGCGCTGTCTCCGCCCCAGCCAGTGTGCGGGGGGGGGGGAAGCCCCCGCCTCCCCTCCCGCCCCCAGCATCGGGGGAGTTGCGGGGCTGGGCCGCCCCCCAGTCCCTGGCTCCACGTTGCTGTCCCCCTTCGCACCCAGGGGCCCGTGCTCCCGCCTCTTCGTCTTGCCAAGCCTGGCTACACGTGGGCGGGGGGGAGGAAGGGATTTAAAACGGGCTCAGGAGAGTTCAGAGCGAGCCGCCGCGCTGGCTACCCAGGGGCTTGGCTTTCGCGGGGCGGGGCTGAACTCGCCCCTAGAAGCCGCATACGTGCGCCATGCCCCGACTCGGGGCCTGGTAAAGCCGCCGCTGCCAGTTCCAGGCAGGACTCGGATCTTAACGCCAAAGCGGGAGGCTAAGGACAGCGGTCCCGGGGCGCTACCGTGTGAACACAGAGGACTGGGGGAGGGGCAGGGAGCGTTCACACCTGCACCGGGCGGGGATGGAGGAGCGGCACGTGGAGAGGCGCTTGAAATGATCCTGGGGAGGAAAAAAAAACGCTCAAGGCCCCCAAACCCAATTGCGACTGTTCGCCGTCCACTCCCCCTCGGGCCGGGCTCCCGCTCCCCAAGTCGCTTCTCTCGCCCCAGGCACAGCTCCCCGATCGGCCAGGCAACTTCATCCGGCACCCGGTCAGGCAAAAAGGCTCGAGTTCATCGCCTCACCCCCAGCGGCGAAAAGCCCATCCCCCTACATCCTTCCTCTTTTTCAAAAAAAACGAGCCGGGGATTGCTGCCACTTCCCTCTGCCAAGCCCAGCTGGGCCAGGTGCCAGCTCAGTCTTGGTATAAAACAAAGTCTTCCATCATATTCCCTCCTCCTCCTGCGCTCAGCCTACCCTGTCCTCTCCCTTGCACTGTTCCCACCCTCGGCTCGACACGGTTTTTGCCTACTGTGGTCCAGCCCCCGTCTCTGCTCCTTCCTCCGGGATCTTTAGACACGAGGCACCAGCGCCAAGATCCTTGGCTTGCGTCCACCGAGTAGGGCATTGTACTTCCTAGCTGTGAGGCCCCTGTACCGAGCCACGGACTTTATGTGCAGGAATATAAAGGAATAGCAGAGCCCAACCTCATCTAGAAGGACAAAGCAGCAGGTGGATGATTTCACGAACTCCGGCACTTGCTGCTGCTTCTGCTCCAGGGCCATTACCTCGTGTAAGCTAATGAGAGAACACCATGTGGCACATCTCTCGATTGAAAGAGAAGAGAAATATGGCTTATACTGTATTATAAATCTCCTTCTCTCTAAAATAATACCCTCTTCCAATATAGGTTCTGATACTTTCTCCATTTAGAATTGTGCTTAGGCCTAAACACATGAACAGACACTATTTCCAGTACCATCACCAACAAAAAAAAAATCATGCTTAGATAGCATCTAAGGCAAAAGTCTTGCAGAGCACAGTCACCTAATGCTTAGTGCTACAGCTCAACATACAATTAACCCTGTGATGCAGAGGGTGTTAGACCTTGGAGAAAGTGAGACATGCTAACTTCTTCCCCAAGCCTTAGCTTAGCAGGCAAGGGAAGACAGGGGCTAAATAGTTACTCTCCCTCTTAGCATCCTAAATCAGCTGGTAGGCAGCCAATTAGGAGCTGAGAAGTTACCTTACATCAGGACAAGACTGAAAGATTTCCTCATGCAATTAGTTCTGATGTTTTCTAGAAAAGCATTGTATCTAAAAATTGTAGAGCCTTTACCAACACCACCTAGAGTTTTGATTAAGTTTTTAAACCAAATACTAAAAAGGACATCAATTATAGACAATACCCTACTCATAGGTGAGTGTCACACACTGCCATCAAACTTGTGATTGAGTTTACCACATTCTTGCCAAAGGTTCATCTGCACTGGCTAGCTCTTCCTGCAGCCAAGTGAGCAAGTGTGGGGCCAAAGCTGTTTCAGCAGAGACCTGACCTTTTTGCTATCTCACTTTTTTCTTCCTCAGGGATATCAAAGGCAACAATGCATGAGGTTTTCCCTCTGCAGGGCCGTATGATCCCTAATTTATTATTTTCAATGAAGGTCTGAGTTTTACATGGCTTAATACTGCCCCTGGTGAAAAGCACAAGTAAAGCACCAATGAACCTTAGGTTCTAAATGAACAAAAAAATTTAAAAAAAACCATTTAAAGCTAAAAGTCTGCTTGTTTCTGCCAATTGCTGACACAAAAGTTATTCTAAAAAGATCATATTTAATTAAATCATTACTGTGTTTAATTTGTTCTTTACGCTAAAATTACTCAAAATTCTTACTCACATTGATACAGGCTTCCTCGGGTGTACATTTACATGTTAACAAATCTGCATATTTATATACCAGATGAGTCATATATAAACTAACAGTAGAACACATACATTTTCTGAAGGCATTAGTGTTTATGATGCATAGTCATCAAAATGAAAGAAAATTTCCTATGAAAAATAGTTACTGCACAGGAGATAATTTTCAAGTTAAGTTCAGCATTATACTGTACATTCTCCCCTGCTTCCAATTTAAGGTAACAGAAATAATTAGGCTACAAGAAATAGGCTATTCTTTGTGAAAATGACACTAAAATAAGACTATTTGAATCACAAGAGTGCAAAAATACAATATACATAAAACTAGAAATTCTCATTTGTTTTAAACCTGCATAATTTATAAACTGCCAAAATGATTATTTTTAAGACTTAATTTGAAGTAAAACAAAACAAAACAAAACAAAACAACAACAAAAACCCTCACAGGCAAAAACTGTGGAGCCAAACTTGTGTCCCAAAAATCCTAATAAACTCAATTATATTGTGGGTACATAAAGAATGATGGATCAAGCCTGTAGTAAGCCAGCCCAGACTGATTCCTCCCCTCATCCTCTTCAAGCTATAAACCTCTTATCATATATGAAGGTTTTAAATGGAGATTTTAACTCCTACAAAGTAGCATAAATATGCCACAGTTCTATAGTCTCACAGAATAAAGTAAATATAATATCAAATATAAAACATTTCAACCAAGTGAAGCCTCAAATCCAATATAAATTTCCTTCAAAGGAAACTTACCTCATCTTGATAAGGCCATTTTAGCAGCATTTTTTATAAAGAGATGAAGAATGTCAAAATATCTAGTTTGATTATTGGGATTAATATCACTGAATTGTTATAGGACAAGGTTCCCACTCCTAGTGGATATGCAAATATATACTAGCCATTAATATGCAATACGCATGTGAATACCACACATAGATACAAACATATATACATACATACCTGGATAGTCCTCCATTACCCAGGGATAAAGTTAAACAATACAGTCAGAGACATTACTAAATACAAATACACTTTAAAAACAAAAGAGACAACATTTTATCTGTTGCAAAAATGTATTTGATTACTCAAGTAAAATTACAGTATCTCTGTTAGTATTAAATGTTAAAGAAACTGGACCTCTTTTCCTTTCAACTTTCCAAGAAAGTGCATGTAACAGTCCAAAGTTGTGTCTCTCCCCCCCATACCTAATACAAAATAAACAAACACTATCCTTGTTCCCCTGGTCAAGAAGTAGAACTTGGTCTTGCAAGGAACATATGTACATTTTAATGAAAGTGATATTTCTTATTGTATATACAGGAGCATCTACATTTGTCCATGGAAGGTTGTTCAAGATGCTATACTTAGCAGCATTGTGAAAGTCCAGCACATTTTCTATAATGAATATACCTACAAGGCAAAATGTTACGTCTCAGTTTCAACTACCAAAACAACACTTTTGTATCTTCTCTAATAATCTGCGTGCTTATTACTGTACAGAAACTTATGAACATTTAAGACGACTCAAGTAAAAAGCACAATACAAATAACAGTTCAAAACAAAAAATGTTAAATCTACAAAAATTAAAGCAGTTTTAATTTTATAATAAAAATCAAAAACTGAGCTTGTAAAAGGACCCACACTGTTCAGTCTATATTTTCAGCTTTCAGTCCTTAATTCTGTTTGGAAAATTAAACAATGTGTTGCTGATAAAATTTCCAGCGCGATCAAAGTATACATTTATATACACACTTTTATTAGAGATCTAATGCATCACTGAGGTGTTGCATCAATACCAGAGTTCATGTTAAACTGGGTATAGAAAATAAGTTAATGCCAGAAAAAGATCACCTAGTAGAACAGACTTGCAACTGCCATAAATGTTACAGCAAGTTTACAGCACTCTAGTCGATTAGTATTTAGTTCAAAATACAGGAGACCAAAGTTAATGCTTGCATTTGTTTGCAAAGCAAGGTTATATCACTAATAAATAAGCTCTCTTAGAACTCTAGAAGTAGAACATGGTACAAAAGAATGTGTTTATAATGTTGTAGTTTGTAGATTTGTAAAAAGCAACTCCCTTGGTTGCACTATTTGCAGGAATGTTATTGATAAAGTTTATTCTAATTTGTTACAATTTCTTTGTTGTCTTCCACAAAACGTGTGAAACGGAAGTTTGTCCCATTTTCATTGCTTGCCATTTTCTCCAGACCAGCTAGAGGAGCATTAGGTTCAGAATTCTGGAGCTTCTCCAGGCTTCCTGTCAACCCACTAATAGGTGAACTCCCACCATTGCCCAGGCTTCCAGGAATCGGAGGGATGCCACCATTCTGAATGACTGAGATCTCATTGGTCTTCATAGCCAAGCCATTGGAGAGTGCAGCTGCATACTGATTCCAGAAGCTGGAAGGGTCTCCATTTCCTGACCTTGCAACCAAATCTTTCTGAAACATTTCTGGGAATTTTACAGGATTGCCTCCTAGAAATGTCATGGTACCATCCACAGAAAGTCGTCTGCCTCGTCGCGCAGGAGTGCTGTTCCACATGTGAGTGCCCATGTGAACCTGAAAGAAGGGAGTGGGTGGGGAAGGAAGGTGGTTAACAGTAGAATTCATTCTCACTGATCAAATATACCTTAACATAAAACAAAGCAGTCTCCATGTCATTACTACGTAAAAAAACCCAATAAAAGTAAAGGATGTAATACTCCAGTTTAGATCAGTAACAAATAAGATGCATCTGGACCTAGGTACCAGCATTATGCAGCTTTTTCCTGATGAATAATACATTACTTATTTATTACTCTTTTTCATTACATGTATTTAATTTATAATAGCCTTATGTTATTCAGTCAATTGTAGATAGTTACTTCAGGATTAAAATTGCTATGTCCATTTTCATTGCAAAGGTAAGTATTATATTTGACACTCTTTCCCTATAAGTGTTCTTTTCAGACAGGAAGAAAGTATCCTTTACTGATTGCTCATCCGAGAGCCTTGTGTACAGACAGAATGGCCTGAAAGTAATTATTCATCTCACATTACTGGCAGAAATCTCTAGAGAAATACTCTGTCAACAGAAACATGTACACAGTAAAGTGATCAACTAGTGTTCTAAAACTTAAGTATATTTGCTTTTTCAACACATCAGTAGGAAATGTTAGTTATACAATCAATTAAAATAATGCCTATTAAAGAATGTTAGAAAAAAGCCTGTTGTGCATGATAGTTATGAAAATAGTGTATTTAAGCTACATTGCTTAATAAGTAATATATGTTGTACACTTAATGCATATCTTTAATTGAACACTTTCTAGCAACATTTGTCTTATTCTTTTTCATAGGCTACGTAATGAGTTTGGTGATTTTATCAACCCAGAAATAGCTTGCTGCATTATACGCTTCAATCCTGTCCAGAACTTCAGGCACTAAGTAGAAGATTATCTACTGATATCAAAGCTAACCAAATAAAACCATTTTTCATGCCCCAGATATTTAAAAGTAGCATTGTTTACAACAGATGTAAATAGTTTGTTTTAAAGTAACAGCATAAGAACAGCAAGAAGGAAAGTACCTTAAGATTGCCTTTTGTTGTGAAAGCTCTTCCACAAATAGTGCAGGCAAAAGGCTTTTCACCAGTGTGTGTCCTTTCATGAATCTGCAAAGCACTAGAAGATGAAAATGTTTTCCCACATGTGTTGCAGTAGTGCTGCTTGGGAGTTCTTCGGGGTAGAGTTGGAAGCAGAACTGGTGAGGTGGCAGAAGATGGCAAAGGCCCCAGAGGAACAAGACCAGAAGGTGTTTCTTTGCTATCCTGAGGAGAGCCATGCAGAAAGCCATTAACCTCAGTCTTTATGAGAGAGGACAATGAATTAGCAGGTATAACTGAAGAGTTCTGATTAGGACCAATGTTGGAATTGGGCTCAAAAAGCTGTGACGGCAGATCTCGCATTTGATGTGTCAACATATGCTGCTTCAAATTACCCTTTGTGGAAAAGCCACGATTGCAAACTGTGCAAATAAATGGTCTCTCTTTGGTATGACTTCTGTAATGAATGTCCAAGGCACTCTGACAAGCAAACGTTTTGCCACAAATGTCACACGCTGTGTTTTTAAATTTACCTCTGTCTCTGAAAGGAAAGAGCATACTCAAAGATTCTTCTTTAATTATTTTATCTGTGTTACTAGATGTCAAGTCCAAAGCACCGCCATTAGCAGGGGCTGGAGACAAACCATTGGCAAACTCACTTGGTAAAGCTCTTATGTGTTTCTCTTCCATACTTGGTGATTTGTGGTAATCATTAGTGCTGTTGGATGGGGACAAGGCCTGCATAGAAGAGGTAGACTCTGAGATAGCAGGACTTCCAGCACTTTGGCTTTCCATATCACCACCAATAGATGATGAATCATTTGTCATAACATCTCCCTCCACTGACCCATTTTCAACTGATTTTAAGCTAGCCTGAAGTTGTTCAGCAAGACCTGCATTGATCATCTTCATCTGATTTTCTAAAGCAGCAATACTTGACATTTCCAGTGGCAGAGGGGAAGAAGATAAGCTGTCTTGGGACGCATCAACAGATTTAGGGGTATCTGGCACGCTGCTGTCAGGACAGTCTTCCATGTTCTCATCTGAGAAGTTGTCTAGATCATCAAAATTCTTCTCATCAAAAGAACCCGTGTCAGACTCCATTGACTCTGGATAGTTTTCTGTGACAGGCGTGTTGGGAATCTGTCCTCCCATATGCATTCTAATATGCTGCTGGAGCACCACAGCATTGGTGAATTTTTTCTGGCAGATTGGGCACGAATGTTGTACTCTCAGGGGGGGCATGGCACGATGAACACTGTAATGAGTCTTTAAATTTCCTTTAGTAGTGAAAGCACGACCACAAATTTTACATTTAAATGGCCTTTCACCAGTATGTGTGCGATAATGCATTTTTAATGCACTCTGGCAACTGAGAACTCGGTGGCAAATAATACACTCGTTAGGATCGGTTGCCTTTTTGTCAATATTTTCTACCAGTTGTTGCAACTTGGATGTTTCTGATGCGGACGTTGAATCTAGCAGTCCTCCAAATGGAAACTTTGCCTTAAATTGCTCGGACATTAGAGGCATCAGTGGATTTGTAAAAGCAACAATACTGTTGGAGCCAGGGTCTGCTGCCGGTGAGCTCACAGAGCTGTTAATATTTGTGATGGAGTTTGAAGTTTGAGTGTTTTCTTCTGCTTTGCCATTTGCAGTAGGCAAAGCACTGACTTCTGCCTCATCCGAATGCCCATTTGAATTTTTTGCAGAAGGATCAGCTACTCCCGAGTCGCTTTTGACAGAACATGGAGGGCTAGCCGAAGGATGGCTAATGGGAATAGGTTGAGGCTCCTCAGTTTTGATAAATGGTGTCAAGCTTGGAATGGTTGGTGGGAGTGGCAGGCCAACGGAAGTAGTCAAAGTAGACAAAACTGGCTTGCTGTCCAGCCAGCTAGTTACAGGTTTCTCTGGTGGGACAGACATCCCATAAGGAATACCTGTGCTTGTAGGAATATTGTCCAAATGCTCTGGCACTGGATATGGATTCATTTGAATATGAGGGTATTTTTCTTTATGACGCTGGAAGTGGACTTTTAAGTTTCCCTTTGTGGAGAATCTGTTCCCACATATGTTGCATTTGAAGGGCCTTTCACCAGTGTGAGAACGTAAGTGAATCTGCAAGGCACTGTCACTCCCGAAAACTTTCGCACAGAACCTGCATTTATGTTTAAAGAATGCCTCATCAGAAGTACTTTTTGCTTCAAAAGCAGTTACATTTGGTGGCTTGCTTTTCCTTTGCTGTGCCAAGGCAGTTAAGGAGTTTAAATCCTCTGCAGGTGTTCCAAGATTGGACAAGGGGTTGGAGAAAACCGAGTTATTAGGGGCAGGTTGAGGTAGAAGTGGATTAGATGCAGGACTTAATAAACTGCTTATTGCAAAAGCTGGTGAAGATGATGCTGATACTGGTGGGTTGCTGAGCTGTGAGCCACCAACATTTGAAGCCACTTTTTCTGAGGACGGTGTTGTAATTGCTGCTGCCAATATGTTGATATTTGGAGACGAGCCACTACTGGATGGAATAGTGGTGCCAGGGTTGCTCTGAGGTAGCTGTAGAGGGGGTAGCTGTTTCAAACCACTGATACTGGCAGATTGACTAGCAAGACTTTGTGCTAATCCAGCTGCCGCAGCCAGCTGCTGGGATAAATGGGAACTTAACGTGGACAAGGGGTTGGCAGATGTTCGTAAAGTACCTTGAGAAGGGCTAGAAGATGTTGACAGGTCTGTTTTTTGGGAAGCCAACAGTAATATTTGGTGACGAATTTGTTCAATCAGTTGCAACTGGTGGATCTGCTGTTGCTGTAAAGCCAACAGTTGCTCCATTAGGGCAGGTACAGCAAGCTTATTGTTTGATGCACCATTACATCTTGCTTCCTGTGAGAACTGTGCTACCG